>NW_026068130.1:958892-970468 GCF_014885135.2 Alexandromys fortis | reverse complement strand
AAGACAAAAAAAAAAAAAAAAAAAAAAAAAGAAAGAAAGAAAGAAAGAAAGAAAAGAAAATTAGTTTAACCGTAAATTTTTTTCTAATGTAAGTCACATCTTCCTAACAAAACCCCAGTTTGATAACCATGAGTAACTTATCCCGCGTCCATATCTCCATGTAACTGTCCGTCCAGAACAGGCCCTGTGAGCCTCGTAAAGAGTGCCTCTGTCTGCACTTCTTTACTGAGTGTCTGGGGACAGTGCAAAGGCCCAAGTGGATGCCTCACACGTCGTGGGTTTGCTCTCTTAGCTGAGAAGCTTGGCTCTTACCGCAAGCCTGATCTTCATCCCCAAGAGGACAATATTTCATCTCTCAAGGCTGCGCTCTGTGAACACAATCCAAGGAAATGACCTTGCCGATAGCCGACAGGGACTGGCATTCTTGTTTCCAGCAAAAGTCTAGGCTCAGGGCCACAGTGAACGCTTCTCCCGTCAGGCTACTCCTCGGCCCACATATTCTTGACCAAACATTTCACCAGAGAACATTCTGAAATGCTCCACCGTGGTCACAAAGTGAAGTAGCCTATTTCCATTTGCTCTCTCATCTACTGAGACCCCATTAGGTGTAAAGCCATTGCATCTGCCTGATGGGTGTGAAGTTATGTTTACCTCTAGTGATCCATTTGCCCTCACGGTCTCTTTTATTTGATGATAATGCAACCGTGCCAGCTGTCCTTTGGCTAGCATCTGTTTTATCTTCACTAGAACCTCTAATTCATTTTAACATATTGTATGGCTGGAAGAGATGTCTTCATCTCCATCCCTCATGCTGTTCCTTCCCTCTGACTGACAACTGATTCTGTCTCTGCCCCTTACCATCCTATCTGGTCCATCCTTAATATTTTTCATCATATTTTGAGTATTTTAACTGCCCTATCTTATCTCTCTCCATCAAGGATGTTCAGCTCCTGGGGTCTCAACGATTCTCCAGACGGTACAGATAACCTTTAATACATCAGGAGTCATTAATAGGCCCCCTTGTACCTTTACTCCCCACTGGAACAGCTGTGGCCTGAGGAGACCTCAGTTTGATGCCTTTTCCAGTCTTTATGCTTTTTCTGTCTTGAGTTTTAATTTGTAGATTTTCCTTACTAGTTCATTAACCATAGTGTTCCTTTTGGTCGTTGTCCACTTGGATTTAAGCTCTGGCTTCTTTCTTCTTTCCCTCTTGAATCTCTGACCTTACATCTCCTGCCAACTTGAAGTTGACCCACCGTCTTTAAGTATGGGTCTATATTTCTAGGTATGCCTTTGTTACTGCTTGTGTGAATTACCTTCATGTAACTTCTGAGTGTAGGGCTTTATGTTGGCACCGTTGTCTTCTGGTGCACTGGAGACATAACTCCACTGTTCTCAAGCTTCCATGGTACCCAGGAAAAGTCAGCTGTCTGCGCATGAGCCGCCCCTGACTTGTTAGCTCTCTTCTTTCAGAATGGCTTCCTGCAGTTGGTTTTCTACTTTTCTAGCACGGGTTCAGTGTGGCTTTATTTTTTGTTTTCCCAGCTACTTGATCCCTGAGGTTATTGAATGTACAGCTCCGCGTCCTTCATCAATCCTGGAAGGCTCTTGCACTGTCTGTCTCCTTTCCTTCTCTCTGGTGTTTGTGCTGGTTCTTTTGTGCCTCTCACCTTTGTTCTGATTCCTCCATCTTATCATCCTTGTGCTCAAACCAGAGAGTTTCTTAACTGACCTTTTGGTTTCAGTCCACTGCTTTTCTGTAATTGCATCAAATCGATTTTGAAATCTCATTACTTTATTATATGTATTTGATTCCTTGTTATATTTGGCTTTGGAAATACTTCTCTTTTTTCAGGTTTTTTGAGACAGGGTTTCTCTGCAACTTTGGAGACTATCCTGGAACTTGCTCTGTAGACCAACCTGGCCTTTAACTCACAGAGATCTGCCTACCTCTGCCTCCCGAGTGCTAGGATTAAAGGCGTGCGCCACCACTGCCCAGTTGAAAATACCTTCTTTTATAATAATCATCAAGATTTTTTTTATCACAACCATTTTCCCCCAATTTTTATTATAATAAAATATACAGCTTCAATGTTAGGTATAAACAGTTCAGCAGTGTTAACAGGCATTTAATTGCTGTGTTAACCATTACCATCTGCCGTGCTCTTCCACAACCTGGGTCTCACAACCCTGACTAGGGGCAAGGTACTGAAGAAAGGACAGAACCACAGACACATGTACAGAGAACTGAGGTCATACGGCTTGGGTTATCTGATGGAGAAGCTGCAGTACCCTGGAAGCTCAGCATGTCTATTATAGACAGGGAGCTGAGGTTATTGTATACAGCTGAGCAGGAAGCAGGCTTAGCTCATCTTGGTAGGAGCAGTCTCTGTAGGAGAGCAGTCTTCGGGCTGTAAGTATCTCGAGGGAGAAAGCTGTGCACACATTGTCAGCATTTGTACTTAGACCCAAGGCATCAGGGTCCTAGACGTGACTGTGTCCATGTCAACAATACACATCCACTCCGGACCTTAATCCCCCCTACAGCCACCACCCATCCAAGCAAATCTTTGCATCTTCCAAAACTGAAACTCTATACTGATTAAGTAACAACTCCCCATTGCCCCCTTCCTTAGCCCATGAAAAATACCAATCTTCCTTCCACCTCTGTGAGTTTAATGATCTGGAGGCTTTGAGTAAATGGATTCACACAGTATTTATATTTCACTCATCGGGATGCCATTAAATTTCATCCACATTATCGCATGTCAAGGTGTTTTCCCTTTTAACAATGCCCCATTCTTTGCATGTGCTATGTCGTCTTGTTGACACGTTTGTTCATCAGTAGACACTTGGGTTGCTCCCAGTGTTTAGATATTGCTAATAATGCCGTGATATAAACGATGCCGTACAGTGCTAGTACAGGTCTCCTCAGAATGAAGCCCAGAGTATGCCCACGCACCACTGCCTGACACCCTGTGAGGTCAGAGCTAGCTGCAGTCCACCTGACTGCTGTAACAAAGTGTCTTACACTGTGCAACCTGGAAGCAATAGGAATTAATTAACAGTCCTAGAGCCCGAGAAGTCCAAGGCACTACCAGAATCCATAGCTGGTGAGGCCTGCCTTCTTGTTCATAGATGGGAGTCTTGCTGTGTCTTCACGTAGCAGAAGGGACCCTGGACTTCTTTCGTAAAGGCATTGATCCCATTCACATGGTCTCTACCCTCTTAACTGCACCCTTGACTTAACGATTTTAACACATGGCAGGTAGTATAGCCAAGTCTCAGAGGTGAGAAAACCAGAATGCAGAGAGGCAGGCTAAATTGTCGCAGACTGCATAGCTAGTGAGTTGCAGAGTTGGGGCCAGAGCCTCCTGCCCATCCTGAGGTCCAAACACACACTGCCCAACGTGACCATCACAGACTTTCCAAGCCATGCTGGCCTCTGAGCCTCCTGTTTACTGTCACGCACTTGGGTCAATGAAAGAATGCTGACCCACCTCCCAAGGCCTCTGGCTAGAGTGTGATACACCTGGGTAGCAACCAGAGCCACTTGTTAGCAGCAGGGCAGAGCCTGGCCCTGAGTACAAGACCTGCACGAGAGGATAGAGCAGGACCACATGGTTCCATTTCAGGGGTAAGGGGCTGCCAGCCAGCCTGGGATGCCTGCCTGAGCTGGATCGCTCTTAAAAGATGCTGGGGGTAGGGCAACTGAGATGCTGCTGGGTTAACCACCTTCTGCGGTGCCCGGTCCATACCTGTCCTGGTTTTCTGCCTCACAGGTGAACAATAACGGGATCATCTCCTTCCTGAAGGAGGTTTCTCAGTTCACCCCCGTGGCCTTCCCCATTGCCAAAGACCGCTGTGTGGTAGCAGCCTTCTGGGCAGATGTGGACAACCGACGTGCAGGTGACGTCTACTACCGGGAGGCCACTGACCCGGCCACGCTACAGAGAGCCACAGAGGACATCAGACGGTACTTTCCTGAGCTCCCGGACTTCTCTGCTACCTGGGTTTTTGTTGCCACCTGGTACCGCGTGACCTTCTTTGGAGGCAGCTCCTCTTCCCCCGTGAGTCCAGGTGGCTGTGTGGCCTGGGAGGGAGGCTGTGTGGTTGGGACCCTGTCGAGGCAGGCCAGGTATATACGGTCTACAGCCAGAGAGGACTCTGGGCTTAAGGTTGTGTCACCTTTTTCTGAGATCACAGGGCCAGGGTGGAGGAGGACAGAGCCTCACCCTTCCAGGCCCAGCACAGCAGTTGGCAGAAGGGAGCTGCTTAGGTGCTAGGAGGATTTCTGTTGGAATGGCTTGGTTCTCCAACAGTTCCAGGGTGGGGCAGAGGGAGGGAGGGTTCTCGGCAGGATATTTTTTGTTTGGTTGGTTCTTGTAGGTTTGTTTTGTGTGTGTGTGCGCGCGCGCATGTGTGTGTGCATGTGTGTGTGTGTGTGTGTGTGTGTGTGTGAGAGAGAGAGAGAGAGAGAGAGAGAGAGAGAGAGAGAGAGAGAGAGAGAGAGGTGTATTCATGCATGTATCTTCAAGTGTGCATGCCTATGGACAGGCCAGAGGAAGACATTGGATGTCCTGTTCTGTGTCGTTTTCTCCCTTATATCATCTAGACAGGGGCTAGCAGTAAACTTTGGGTTAGGCTAGCAGCCAGCAAAACTCAAGCAGTCCCCCTGTCTCTACCACCCCAGCACTTATGCTTATGTGCACACACAGGCTTAAGTGCAGCCATGTTCCAGTGTGTACTAGTGCTGGATGTTCATCTTCACACTCGTGTAGCGAGCACTTGTACAGCTGAACCACCAGCACAACTGCTGGGGTTTGTTTTGTTTGTTTTGTTTTGGAGTAAGGTAATCATGTAAACCAGGTGTGAATGACCTTCAACTCCTGACCCTCTCACCTCAGTTTCCAGAGGGCTGGGTCTACAGGTGTGTGCTGCCATACCTGACTGTTCCGTTTGTCTTTGGTGAGTGTGGTTGGCTGATATTACCCATCCAGATGGATACTTTCCAGCACTTACTATACATAGGCCTATTCTGGATTCTGAGCCACACAGAAAGAGGCCCTGGGATGCAAGTGGCCTTTCAAAGCTGTTTACTCACACAACAAGGGCTTTGGTAAGGGCACCTTCTGGGTGGCAGGCAGTGTCCCAAGCACTGGATAGAAGCCCTGGAAAGAACCAACAAGACAAGCCCACACTGTGGGGCTTATATGGGCCCCTAACAAAGACAGCAGGCGCTGAGATATGCTCAGAAGTGCAGTCTGTCCAGGTAGCACCTGCTGGGGAGGCTCATCAACACCAGGTGGATCTGTGTATCTCATTGCTCTACAGTTCTGACCACTGACCTTTGCGATCATCACCCTTCCCTCCACCCACACAAAGCATTAGCATCCGTCTGTTTACTCTCTTCTGCCAAATTTTATATGAGAATGATTCCCGCTCCACTCTCCATGGTTCCCAATGGTTGAGACAACCTTGGGCTGTGAGGAGGGGCCCCTGTAATAGCAGTACCTTATGCATGGCCTTCGAGACACACACTGCGACACACATCTCCAGAACAGGCTGCTGCCCTCACAGGGTCTCCTGCAGGCGTCCATTTGAAGGTGCCTGTTCTCTGCACCCCAGATAAGCGCTCTGTCATTTTTCTTCTTTGCTAACACTGCAGGCAAATCAAGGAATGCTTTTTTAAAACTTAGACATCTTTGGCTTCTACAGATGTGAGATATTTTTTCTAGTATCATTGCTAGAGCTAATGTACTTATTCATGCCTTCTTCTAATTTCTCTTAATACCTATGGTCCATTTTTATTGTTCTAAGTTCTTCTGGATATGAAGGATAACAGCAGTCTTATCTGCTGTATGTTATAAATATATTTTTTTTGCTACTGTCTCCAAACATTTTTCCACAACACTTTTTCCACTCAGAAGCTTTTGTCCATAAATGTGTTGATCTCTCTTTTGGTCTTTGCTATTAATAAGCATCACAGAAGTCCTTCTCTGAGATGCAACACATATTACCCAGGTTTTCTTCTAGGAATTCTATGTTGTTTATTTTAAAACCATACTTGAGCCGGGTGGTGGTGGCACACACCTTTAATTCCTGCTCAGGAGCAGAGGCAGGAGGATCTCTGTAAGTTGGAGGCCAGCCTGGTCTATAAGAGTTTCAGGATAAGCACCAGAGAAATCCTGTCACGAAAAAAAGAAAAAAAAAAAAAAAGAATACTGGATTTGGGGTTTGTTTTCATGCAAGGTGTGAAGCAGGGCAGGATGCTAGCTTTGCCCTTTTTCAGTTTCCCATGTGTCCCAAGATCATTTCTTCACCCCAGTCTGAAATGCCTTCTTGGGGTACACTGCTCAGCCATGTTCGTGGAGTAAAGGTCCAAAAAACGTAAACCCTAATATTAGCAACTGCTTTTCCTCCTTGTTTTTGTTCTTACCACAGAGATTTTGTGGGTTTGGCTGAGGGAGTGCTTCAGCCTCTACAGGAGCCTGAGCCCCTTGTAGCTGGGGACCATGTCTGTCTGCTCCAGGTGTTCTGGCCCTGTCCCTCAATGTTCGGGTAGGCTGTAGAGATAGACAAAACTACCATGGTCCTACCTTCCTTGGCTGTGCATTTGAGGAGAAAGGGCCTGTGATGTGGGGCAGGGAATGCAGCCAGTCACAGCTGGCTCCTTCTCCTGGCAGGTCAACACTTTCCAAATAGTGCTCATAACCGATGGCCGGTTCTCCTTCACCATCTTCAACTACGAGGCCATCCTGTGGACCACAGGCACACACGCCAGCAGCGGGGGTGACGCTGACGGCTTGGGAGGCATCGCAGCCCAGGTAGGCCAGGCTGGAATTGGCATCCACCCTGCTCCTCCCGCCAAGGTACCATGGGCAGAAGCGGTAGGCAGACATCCACTGTAGCAGATACCTGCTCCCCTCCACTTCTATGCAGAGATCAGTCTGTGGCAGCCACGGTGACTCTGTCCCTCAGGCCTCTCAGTTCCCAGAACCACAAGAGCCCCTGGTACCTTTGTCCCTTCCTCCCTGATAAGGGTCTCTGTCCCAAATGTGTCAGGAGGGCTGTGCCCATCCCTCAAGCCATGCTCCTCCACTCACCTCTGGTCCCCAACGTTCCCCAATACTTCCATGGGCCCTAGATGAGGCCTAGATGCTGAATGGGTGAGTGCTGGAAGCTAGGGAGGAAGTCGAGCACCATGCTTGATTGGAGGGACTACTGAAGTCAGCAGGCCCCAGCATCCACCGTGTCCTCCGCTTACAAGGCCATCCCTCCACCATCCTTGACTTGGCCATCCTGAGAGAGGCCTCAGTGACTGTAAGGAGACCTGCCTCCTTCTCTGCCCCGCTCCCAGGCAGGTTTCAACGCAGGTGATGGGCACCGTTACTTCAACATCCCTGGGTCACGCACAGCAGACATGGCTGAGGTGGAGACCACCACCAACGTGGGCGTGCCCGGGCGCTGGGCGTTTAGAATCGATGATGCCCAGGTGCGCGTGGGGGGCTGCGGCCATACAAGTAAGAGGCTCAGGGAGGGGAGGGCTGAGGAACCCTGTGGCAGTAGGGGTGGGACTCAGGGGCTAGAACCTATCCCCCACCTCCCTAAATCCCCATCCGCCCACCCCTGCCCCACAGCCCATCCTGTCCCGTGCCTCAGGTGATCAGGGTCTTCCTGGAGAGGACTAGAACAGGGTCCCTGCCCACATCCCATCCCTGCCTCCATCTCAGGGGTGAGGGGGGGAGATGGGCACCTCCATAGGCCTGATGGTACTGACAAGCCAGAGCTTTGTATGGTCCTTCTGATCTAGTAGGACAAGCAGTCAGGTGACCCTGGTAGCACAGACTGACTGTGCACCCACTCAGGAACCCCAGCTCTACCACCATGTGGTCTCTAGAAGGTACTATACCCAGAAACACCCTGCCCACAATGCAGAGGTGTCAAAACACTAGCTGACTAACCAGTAGATCCCTTGATCACAACCCTCCTAAATCCGAGCTGAAGACATGTCCCTGCCGGGACCCACCCCACACACTTGTTGGTCATGTGGATGAGGCCACAGAACAGGGTGCTTTTCCTCGGCACTGAGTCCCCTGAAGAGAACTCAACTGGGAAATTACACAGAGCAGCCACAGGTCAGAGGGACCGTGGGTGAAGGGGAGACGAGGATTGAGTACTCAGGACATGCAGGGCTGGGGAGGGGAAAGTTGGCACACACTTGACATGCTGGGTACATAGCAGGCCAGCCTGGGAAGCCGAGCTGAATTCCATGCCATCCCAGTCCCAGAGCAGCAAGTAGAACACTTAAGGGGGCAGAACCCCAGGGCAGCCCCAGCCCTGCTCCTGGCCAGCAGTTAGCTCTGATACTAGGACCCTGGCCAGTGGCATCTCAAGTGGGCCTGTGGGTGCTGCTTGCAGTGGGGGCTAGGAAATCAGGTCCCTTGCCAAAGGCCGGAGTGTTAGGTTCTGGCTGAGGAGCAAGGGGCACGTATGGGCAGACCATATTTTTGAAGCTGCTACAGCTCAGCTGCAGGGGGACTCTCAGGAGAGCATCCCACCAGATCCTTCCGGGTAGCCCCCCCCCATTGCAGAGCACCACCCCCAGGTCTATGGGATAAGACGGAACAAGAAACAGCAGCAGAGATGCCTTGGCACTGTGCTGCCTCTAGGAGCAGGGACATAGCTATGCTGCAAGCCCCGGGGCAATTGTGGGGTGTTATAGAAACATGAGATTGCTCAGAAGGGAGGGTGAACGGTGCCTTAGAGGTGGCGCCTGGTGCACGGAAGTCTAACTCCTAAGCAAACCCAGCTTCTGGCCATGGCTGCAAAGAGCAGCCAAATTTCAAGTAGACCGGGTGAGCACAGTGCTGCTAAATGATCCCAGTTGACAGAAAGGTAAGCTCCCTGATCAGAAGACACCACAGTCTGAAGAGTGTGGGGGACCACCAGTCCTCCCTGGGGTCCTTCTCCTAGCAATAGGCGATTGGAGTCCTTGAGACTTTCTCATCTCCTGCCTATTTGTGATTAACCTCTTATTTCAGGAGCCCAGCCAGAAATTACAGAATGGAGTTTGAGGGTTGCTGAGGTCTCAGGGGAACCCCGGGAGGCCTTCCTAAGAGCCCGGGCTGTGATTAAACACTGGCTGTGACAGCTTCTCATTTTACACGTGTAGGAACCAGGAGGGTAGCTGAGCAGCCCTAGAAGTGGCCGTGGTAGAAGTAGAAAGGATTAGAGAGATAAGAAGAGTTGTGGGTACAGGTGATTCTGGGGGTGTCTGTCTCCACAGGAAGCCAGAGTCAGAGCCTAGGACATTAAGCCTAGAACAATCAGCAAGAGACCCTGGCAAGGGTACCTGCAGGCAAACTGGGGTCCAGCTCAAAGACCCAGGAACCGAACACAAAGATGCACGGTCACCAATGTCGTGGCCACTAAATTGACCCTCTGGTGGAGGGAAGGGAGACGTAGCCATTGTAGGTGGCTCGCCTGCCCACATTCTTGATGCAGTGGCCTGAGACTTGGGCTCCTTCCTGTGTCCGCAGCCTCTGTGTGCCTGACCCTGCGTCCGTGCCTCAATGGCGGCAAGTGCATCGATGACTGCGTCACAGGCAACCCCTCCTACACCTGCTCCTGCCTCGCAGGCTTCACAGGGAGGAGATGCCACCTGGGTGAGTCACTGGCACCCAGGTGGGGACAAGGTGCCCATTGATTGCCGTGCACGACATCACTCCCTCACCCACTGGTCATACGCCAGGCTCAGGGGATACTGACAGTGGCACTGAGGGCCAAGGTCTCCTTGCTCGTGATGGAGAAATTGATGGAGGTCTAAGGCTATGGCCATGTGGCAGTGAGTGCTGTTGCTGCTGCTGCTGCTCCTAGCCACTCTAACTTAAGGCCTGTCTGGGTTCGGGGCTTAGTCTGTCCCCCACCCCTACCCAAAGCCCTGGCAATTCCTTCACAGTTTCCTCTACTGAGGCCCCAGCCTGCTCCATGTTTCAGATGTAAACGAGTGTGCCTCCCACCCATGCCAAAATGGTGGGACCTGCACCCACGGTGTCAACAGCTTTAGCTGCCAGTGCCCCGTCGGCTTCAAGGGACTCACCTGTGAATCAGGTAAGAAGGACTTGGCACCAGCGTGGGCAGCCTAAAGAGTTCTGTCATCAGGGAGTGCAGGAGCCCGATGTCTTATGGTGTGGGCAGGAGCAAATATGGGCGAGTGTAGCAAACACAGACTTCCTGGCCCCGATGCTTCAGAATAGATGAGAGCCCAGGTCCTGCACTGGCCAGGGTCAGAGTCAGGAGTCTTCTGGGTGTGAGAAGGTGGAGGATTTCTGGGGTGAGGTGGGATAGCTTTGAGGTGGGGAGGGACAAGGCACATGCTCACAGAGCACAGGCTTTCTGTCACACTGGCCCTGAACCAACTGCTCCCTCCAAGGCTGCCACAATCTGGGCAGGTGCAGGGTGGGGTCCTGCTGCTTCTCCACTGTTGCTTTCCAACCATTGGAGCCCTTTGTTTTCACAGTTCCAGCTCATCTGAAGCGTCCCCCAGTAGATTCAGGTTCCGGGTTCCTACTGTCCACTGGTACCACCTGAGAGCCCTCCTTCTTGCTCTGCACTGTCCCAGAAAGTGGACATTCTAGCCTCCATGTGGGCTACTCCAAGGCAGCCCCTGAATGTCAAACACTGTGACCACCATACCCGACCCAGCTCAGCCAAACAGGCACCCCCTTCACCCCCATTGTGTCCTACATCATCTAGCCATCATTATAAAATACTACTACAGTGTTGTAATGAGGATCCTTAAACTCTTTCTATGCACCAACCTTTTGCTAAAGAAATTTTTATGCACTTCCAGATATATAGGTACACAAAATCGCTATATAAATCAAACATTTACTGATGATAAATCATATTGAAATTTATCTTTAAACTACCAAATATACATTTAATTTTTACCACTGATTAAAGATGAAAGCAGCCAGGAGTGGTGGTGAATTCCTTTAAAGTCAGAACTTAGGAAGCAGAGGCAAGTAGATCTTTATAAGTTTGGGGTTAGCCTGGTCTACATAGAGGGTTCCAGGTCAGCCAAGGCTACATGGTGAGACCATTTCTCAAAAAATGAGAGAAAAAAAAATGTGCCCTCAAATTTGAATACTAACAAGGTATATGTGCTTATTTATTTTTACATAAAAAATTAAATTGTGGCTGAGTATTTGATAATGCAGGGCATCTTCAGTAATTCAGAGCTGATGAATATTTTGATTTTATAATCACCGATGATAAGAATACTGCTTCACATAAACGTATAGTACAAAATGACAGACGTATGTTTAGCGCCATCAGCAATGCTGAAAACAGCCCTGGTCCCAAGCCAAAATTCATGGTGTTTGGGAGATGGCTCAGCAAAGCACTTGCCACTCAAGCATAAGAATCTGAGATGGCCGGGCAGTGGTGGCGCACGCCTTTAATCCCAGCACTCGGGAGGCAGAGGCAGGCGAATCTCTGTGAGTTCGAGGCCAGCCTGGTCTACAAGAGCTAGTTCCAGGACAGGAACCAAAAAGCTACGGAGAAACCCT
>NW_026068130.1:717438-958651 GCF_014885135.2 Alexandromys fortis | reverse complement strand
AAAAAAAAAAAAAAAAAAAAAAAAAAAAAAAAAAAAAAAAAAAAAAAAACAAGGCAAATAGTGCCTGAAGGATGGAGCCAAAGATTAACTTCTGGTCACCACTCACATGCAAGTGCACACACATGTATGTATGCATGCATACACAAGCAAATTAATTCAAACGGGTTTTTTGTTTGTTTTTGAGTTGACTCCGGTAAAACAGCAGTTTTAAAACTCAAACTCTCAGGCCAGGCATAGTGATTCAGTCTTTTAATCCCAGCAATGGGGAGGCAGAGGCAGGCAGATCTCAGTGAGTTCAAGGCCAGCCTGTACTACATAGTGAATTCTAGGACACCCAGGGCTCTGTAGACAAACCCTGACTCAAAAAAAAAAAAAAAGAAAGGAAGGAAGGAAGGAAGGAAGGAAGGAAGGAAGGAAGGAAGGAAGGAAGGAAAAGAAAGTCAAGATCCCACAACTCAAAGATAATACTAATTTGATACTTCCGTGCTGAGGAAGGATAGTAGGTAAGCACCAAAAGCCTTTGCTTACATAAGACATTATATTTGCACTAGAAGGAAAGTGTGGTTGGTGAGGAGTTCCAGGCAGGGTGTTCACTGGTCTTGCCCTGCACGATGGCAGGTGGGGTGTGGAGTGTACAGGCTGTGTTCAGCGTTAAGGCAGCCCTGAAGCTGAGAGTCAACACTGCCAAGGCCCCCTCAGGTCCAGGATGCGCTTCATCTTGAATTTTTAGTTATGCAGTCAGAAGTACTTTGCTGTTGCAAATTTTTCACAATATCTGATTTCAGTTATGCAGCCACATATTGGATTGGCAATGCACAGTTTAAGAACATAGGATTCAGAACGTGTGTTCAAATAGCTTCCATCTCAATACCTCAGTCTAGAAAAACAAGCCTATCAAGATTCATGGTCACAAGAAGCTAAGTGTTAAATTTCAGGGTACATACATACACACACACACACACACAAACACACAAGAACGAGTTTGTGAAAGAAATGAAAAGGAAATGTAAACTGTAATTTTTGGTGCAGACAAAGATGGGATTTCCATTTGGGACAAGGGGTTTGCAGTGACCCCTCAGCTGTCCAATGTGACAAGGCTACATTGTTCCAGCCCAAACCACAGCATGGTTGGTCAAACACATTCCGGGCTAAAGAGCTTTTCCTCAAGCAGGGGCTAGGCCCTACTTGCCCTCCCTGCGCCAGCAGAGCTAGGTGTGGGAGCTACTGTGCAGACGAGGATGAAGGGTGCTACCATGCTGTCCAGGGAGGACTCAGCCTATGAGGTGTGAGAACGGCCCCAGAGGACAGGAGCCGAGCTGGGCAGCAGCCATTCCTTAGCCACTGAGACAGGCTGGAAGCCCCAGGTCCCAGCAGCACTCTGGATGCATGGCAGAAGCTGGTTCCATTCTCCCTACATCCTGTCCAGCATCCATGCCCCTCCTCTGTTCCAGGTTTGCTGAACGAGAACCAATTCATACAGAGCTTTGGGTACCCTTGGGTACTGCCCTAGCCAGACTTCCTACCAGCCTGTCACCCCTCCAGAGACAACCAGGATCCCCTCTCATTGAGCCTATGGCTATCAAGGGTGAGGCCCAGTGCCTGTCCTCAGGGACTTCTGCTCATCAGGCCTCCAATATCCTGTCTACTCCTCCTTACTTGTAGCCCAGTCTCCCTGTGACAACAAAGTGTGTCAAAATGGCGGCCAGTGCCAGGCAGAGAGCAGCTCCGCAGCATGTGTGTGCCAGGCTGGGTACACTGGGGCCACCTGTGAGACAGGTGAGTGGCCTACACACAAGATGGGAGGTGGGGGACTCTGGGTGGCAGGGAGTGCTTGGGAGGGCTCCCTTCTTGAGGTTCAGTATGGTCACAGTCTGGCTTAAGCTAAGCCCATATCTTTCCTGCCCCAAGATGTGGATGAATGCAGCTCTGACCCATGCCTGAATGGAGGATCATGCGTTGACCTGGTTGGAAACTACAGCTGTGTTTGTGTGGAGCCCTTCGAGGGACCTCGATGCGAGACAGGTAGCTGCCACATAGTCCTCCACTGTGACTGCAGCTTGTACAGTGGCTGTCATTTTAGCCACTCCCGGTTCCTTCCTCCCTTCCCGACCCCCCTTCTCAGCCCTTCCAGAGTCACCAAATGGACAGAGCAGGAAGCAACCAGGTTGGGCAGGCCTTTTCCTCCTTGAGCATTGGTCTCCATCTAGAACACGCAGGAGCAGATGACACCATTCCCAAGTCCGTGTTTTCAACTCAGGATTCTATGCTCTGTAGCACTGTCTTTTTCCTGGCACTGAAGAGCTGTAGGGAACAGACAGAAAACTGGCCTTTGCCACATGGGACCAAGTGTGCTCTTTTCTACCCTACCTCATGTTTTAAATGTTGGCTGTATCTTGGTAGATCAATGCAAAGCCAACTAGAGATTGCAAAGCATGGTGTAAAAATGAGATAAAAGGCTGGGCGGTGGTGGTGCTCACCTTTATTCCCAGCACTCAGGGAGGCAGAGGCAGACAGATCTCTGTGAGTTCGAGGCCAGCCTGGTCTACAGAGCTAGTTCTTGGACAGCTAGACAGTTAGGGCTGTTACACAGAGAAACCCTGTCTCTGGCTAACTTTAGGGTTCACAGTTTACCCACAAGGAATGTTGATGGAGCGGCGGGGCTGCGTCCTCAGCACCCCGGCCGCCTACATGGCTAGCTTATGTCCGAAGTAATTACACGGAAACTGTATTCTTTTAAACACTACCTGGCCCGTTATCTGTAGCCTCTTATTGGCTAGCTCTTACATATTAATCTAACCCATTTCTAATAATCTGTGTAGCCCACGAGGTGGCTTACCAGAGAAGATCTTAACCTGCATCTGTCTGGAGTGGGAGAATCCCACTCCTGACTCAGCTTCTTTCTCCCAGCATCCTGTTCTGTTTTCTCCGCCTACCTAAGGGTTGGCCTATCAAATGGGCCTAGGCAGTTTCTTTATTAGTAAGAAATCACTCCCACACCAAAGGAAGACCCAGATGGATGGATGCTGTCAGATGCCACAGCAAGAGGCCAGGCCAGGCCCTGGTGAAGGCCCGAGAGCAGAAAGTGGGAGTGGCGCCCTCACTTGCTGACTGTATTCAAATCCCCATTATTTGGTCCAATAACTGCCTTGCCTGAGTAGTTATGGAAAGATCGGTGTAGTGCACTAAATTTATAACAGAAAACAGGCAAGTGCTTTCTATTTTTGTAAAGAAATATTGTTTTATGCCAAAAACCAATGCTGACAGAGGAGGATTAGTTGAGCCCAAAAGTTAAAATGCCAGCCAGAGCAACATAATGATACTGGTTTGTTTGTTTGTTTGTTTTTAAAAAAAGGTGTGATGGGGTGGGAAAAAATAAAAACAGAATAGAGACTTCTACATACTAGTACAGTAAGCTTGTTAAACTTACAAGTATAAACAGTGGGTCTAACTACAAGAAGTTGGTCAGGATTATATATTTTTTAAAAAAGATTGTCACTGGGTAGTGGTGGCACACACCTTTAATCCCAGCACTGGGGGGGGGGGGGCAGAGGCAGGTGGATCTCTATGAGTTCAAGGCCAGCCTGGTCTACAGGCTCCAAAGCTACACAGAGAAACACTATGTTGAAAAACCAAAATAAGCAAACAAAAAAAAACAACAACAAAAACAGGTTATCTAATCTGCTGCTAGTTAGCTACCCAGGAAATTCCTCTTTCACAAGCAACAGACAAAATCTATAAAATTGCTGTCTTCAGCCATTAGACCACACTACACAGTTATCAACCCTAGAGAAGGGTCTAGAACAAGCCCTGTCATTGCCCCCACCCCCAAGATCTTGCTTGCGGTATTCCAGGCCATCGTGTGGCCCAAGTGACCAGTCCCTCTGACTTGAGGAGGAAAATCCAATGCAACAGCAGCTAAAATGGGGAGGTGGGAAGCAGAGCAGCTGGAGTTCTGGTGGAGGGGAGGATCCTGGCAGCAGGAGGTCCCCTGTCTTGACTTGGCAGATCTGGGCCAGGGATTCTACCAGGCTGGGAAAGAACCACTGGCAATCAGGAAACCCAGCAGCTCCTTGGGCTCAACAGGGCTAGAGAGAAATCCAAGGAGCTATGGAGCTCAGAGAGCCCACACCCTGGGTCAGGGTGGAGCAGAACCTCTCTTGAACAGCAGCTACTTTGGGAGAGAGGAAGAAGTTGCTAGAGGACTATACTGGCCTGGGCCTGTCCCCAGTAAACCTTAGAAGGAAATGCAAAAGGACCAGCGGACCCCAAGCCTTAACTGTATGCAGAATAAAATCCTACAGTCTTACCACAGAATAACAGGAATCTGACAGAAACCAACACTAAAATTACCTCATTGAAGTCATTAGGTATAAATTCAAAGAAGTAAACTACAGACAGATGAAAGAATTACTAGGCACAAATAATCAACTAATAAAAATAGGATTCATATTCTCCAGACTGTTAAGGTGCCACGTCCACAGCAGTGACTGCCGTGTAGTGACAAAATGCCTCTGCGCTGGCTTTTGCCTGCTGAAGGATTGGGGTTAGAGCTTCTTGGAGCGAAGCCCCAGGTGGTCCCCCTGGCAATCAGCAGTCCAGAGAGGACCTGATGCCCTAGGCAAATCTCGTATCTGGAGATGGCCCTGAGAGCGAGCCCTCCTGACACCTTGCCTGATCTTTCTCTGTATTTCTTAACTTTCTTGTTTATAGCTGACCGCTTACCAAGAGATCAAAGTACGTCCTTGGCTCGGCTCCACTGTTCAATAAAGCAGTCCTTGAGGAACTGAAGTATGCCCCATGCCACATGAGCCTGGGAAACTTTATTATTTATGAAACAGAAGCGGCTAAAGTTGATATGTTATGAGGGAATCGTCATAGTGAATCAGATTTAGAGAGAAAAGGAGAGTTAGAGAAAATTCCCCTTTATGAAAAGATTAGCTAGATCTCAGAAGCCCTGGAGTCTTTATAGTAAGAAGGAAAGAAAGGAAATTATTGATAACATGAGACTAGTTTTAATATATTGGTATAGGAACTATCATGAGAAAATGAGAAAACTATTAGGGGATATGGAGCAAAGAATAAAAACTATATAGATGGAAAGCTAAACACAGGACCCTGAGAACTAGTCTCCCACGGTAGAAAGTAAATAATGGTGTGAGACAGAGTTCTAAAAGACAAAACAAAACTAAAAGTCCTTGCCAACATCTTGAGCACGGAAGGGGGAACACGTAGAAAGGAGCACGTAGAAGAAGCTCTATTTTGGTTATGCTTAATCTTGATTTATGTCTGGAACCCTGAGTGGGGTGATGTAATGCACCTGCCAAGTTCTTTGATCTGTTTTGTACAAAAACTGAAGCTTTACAGAAGTAAAGTTGCAGCAGATTTTCACTACACAGTGTGTCTGTCTGTCATTTCCCTTGCATCGTATCCTGACTATCCTATCCTTCACCTTGGTCCCCCGTGGGTGGTGGTCTCCGAGAGGGACGGTCCGCGGCATTAAGGCAAGGAAACATAACGAGAAGAGGGAGATATGTTTAACATTACTAGCAGTAAAAACTGTGTCTGAATTTCTAGAGTCCAACCAGTAGTAGTAACAGCTGGTGAGACATTGGACAACAACAAAAAAAGCCAATGAGAGAGAAAATAGAAACAACAGGTAATGCAGAGAGTAAGACTGGAAGAAGACCAGGGGCTGTTAAATAACGTGAACATCTGGCATGAGAATCTGAAGTCCGAGGAGAAGGAAATGAGGGAGGGAGTTACACAAACAGAAGTCGTAACCAAACATTTCCCAAGTTTGATGATAATTGTATCCCAGGTTTTCAAGAAATGAACGTGACTCTACAGAGTCACACGCTGACCAGTCTTCTGGACATTAGAGATAAAGAACTCATCTTCAAAGCCGCTGAGGGGAGCGGTGGACGGAGCTGAAGAGATGGCTCAGGAGTTAGGGGCTCTTGTTGGTCTTCTAGTGGGCCTGAGTTCCATTCCCAGCATTCATGGGGCTAACAACCAGCTACATCTCCAGTGCCAGGGACTCGGAAACCCTCGTCTGGCCTCTGGCACCTGAACAAATGTGACATACATGTAATCATAAATAAAAGTAAACCATTTTCTAAAACATAAGTCAGCAGAAGTGTTTCACATCTAGAGAAGCATGAGCCATAGGAGATGCTTACTAGGATCCAGGCAAGCCCAGCATCACCAGCCTAGTGCTACAGAACTACACTCCAGAACCGAGGAGAGATGAAGACCTGCTTGCAGAAGCATTCAACAGCACACCTTTCTCCTGAAAAGTGTTAAAGAAGCCGGGTGGAGGTGGCACATACCTTTATCCCAGCCAGATCTCTGGGTTAGAGGCCAGCCTGGTTTACAGAGCAAATTCCAGGACAGTCAGGACTACACAGAGAAATCCTGTCTTAAAAAAAAAAAAAAAAAAAAAAAAGAGAGAGAGAGAGAGAGAGAGAGAAATGTTAAATGAAATTCTTTAGACAGAAGAAAATTATCTAAGACAAAAACATAGATCTACTCAGAAGAACAAAATGCGAGACGCCCAGTGTGGGAACTCACAGAGGCCAGGTTCTCCTCCATATCCAGCAACCATGGCTGCTCTAGCCCCAGCATTCTCGTCTCTCTCAAGTGGCTGCTACTAATCACTGTCTTTCTCGCAGGAAGCTACTCAGTGCCTTCCCCCTGCCTCTCCAACCCCTGCCAGAATGGGGGCACCTGTGTGGATGCAGATCCGGGATATGTATGCGAGTGCCCTGAAGGCTTCATGGGCTTGGACTGCACAGAGAGTATGTTGGGGCTGTCAGGGCTGTATCCCAGGGCTGGGGCAGGAGAAGGGGGGATGGGCTGCCTATGGCGACATCCTCCCCTGGGTTATACATGCAGGAAACTCTACAAAAATTTGTGTGTGTGTGTGCTCAGTTGTTTTGTTTGGTGGGGCGGGGGCGGGGGCGTAGGATTGGCCAGGGTTAAGAGAGAGAAGATTTCACCCATGGAAGCTTCTCTCTTGTCCCCATGCAGGGATCCCCAATGACTGTGAGTGCCGGAACGGAGGCAGATGCTTGGGTGCCAACACCACCCTCTGCCAGTGTCCTCCGGGCTTCTTCGGGCTCCTTTGTGAATTTGGTAGGTTTTCTGCCCGATCCCTGGATATCATTAGCAGGGTCACTGGGTCTTGGGGGGGGAGGGGGAGGGAGCACCTTCTTCAAGAAAACCAGGTCCCCGGGAAGGTGAGTGGGCACTGAAGGAGCTTCTTCCTTCGCAGAAGTCACAGCCACACCCTGCAACATGAACACGCAGTGTCCAGACGGAGGCTACTGCATGGAGTACGGCGGGAGCTACCTCTGCGTCTGCCACACAGACCACAACATCAGCCACTGTGAGTGGCTAGGGGCAGGCCACCAGGGATCCTGGACAGTGGTCTAGCAGGAGAAGGTGCAGGTGATGCCACAGAGCCAGGGTTAACAGAGATGACAACCGCTTCACTTGCATGGGTTGCAGGGGTCTCCTTCACTCCCTGAGGGAAAAGATTTTGACGAAGATATGGCACCACAAGCTACCTTCCCTTAGTCCTTAATGCATACAATTTTTTGTGACCGATGCATTTACTACCGTTAGTGTAAAGGCACTGATTGGTTAAGTAGTGTGTAAATCTGGCAGTGCTACAGGTCAGAGATACCTTGTTGGAGAGGAAGCTTGAATGTTGCTAAAAATCAAAGAGCAGGAGAAACTCGGGGTGTGGTGGGGGGGGGGAGCCTTAGGGCTAAGGTGAGCAATGCAGACGCACGCAGAGTATATTTTAAGAGGCCTTGGTTTCAGCCAGAAGGGATGTCAAGGTGAGCCTGGCAGACCCGTGCTCCAGGACAGCATTTCCCCTCTTCCCCCAGCTCTGCCGTCACCCTGCGATTCAGACCCTTGCTTTAATGGAGGCTCCTGTGATGCCCACGACGACTCCTACACATGCGAGTGTCCCCGTGGATTCCACGGCAGGCACTGCGAGAAAGGTGGCGTGTACGCGGGACAGGGAGGGAAGTGGGGTGAGGAATGGGGCGGGGTGTGCTCTGGAGCGTAGCTGGGGGCGGGGAGGGGGCGGGGCGTGCGCCGTCCCTGTCACCGCCGTCAGCACCACGGAGAGCTCCCAGCCCGCAAGCTCACAGCTGTTGGTGCGCCTTCTCATCATTCTCTCTCTTTCCCCGGAGATTCCCTTAGGTTCTTTGCTCCAAGGAGCTCTTTGCTCCATCTAGGGCAACATGTGCCTCGCCGTCTTTGACAGTTAATTTTCTCGTCACTTTTGTCACAGCACTTTGTCACTGGTTTGCATGCCTCAAGAGGCTTCATTTTTCCCCTCAGCATTTTTCCAAATAGATTTTAGAATGATTATATTGAACTTAAATTTTTTTCCATTCCGATTTTGTTAAATTTAGTTTAACGTAGAGGATGCAGACATTTTACATTTATCCACTTAGAATTTAAGTGTTCTTCCATAATGCATTGCAGGTGTTGCCATCTCCACCATTATCTCTTCCATGCAATAACACACGGTGACACACACTCTCACAAACCAAGCATCTCAGACATCCCCTTGACTGACGCGGTGCTATGGGCATCCCACAGCCTGGCTGTTTGGGAGAGCCAAGACCATAGTGGATATATGAGGAGCTGCCCATATCACCTCTCCTTCTGTGTACCAGGCGTGTCTGAGACCCTCGCAACTGCCTCCGTCCCTGAAGCAGCAGAGAGGGCTACCCCTGAAACCCCATCTGCTCTGAGGGGGACCTGTGCACTTGCTAAGGTGGCATAGGAATGAGAGAGAGACGCTTGTCCCTGTAAGCCTAGCCTGGAGAGGGTGTGGTCTCTGGGAAGGCTATCCCGGAGAGCTGTGAATTCTGTGGCTGGGGGTCCAGAGTAGATTCTGGAAGGGCCCTGTATGTGTCTGCTGTGACTTGGGGCTCAGTTCTCAGTGAAGAGAGAACCGGCAGGGTCAGGGCTTACAGCCTGTGAGCTCCACCACCCTTTGTTTAAACCTGGCTGATTTCTTGGAGCATAGCTGAGAAACAGGTCTGACTTCAGGCCCATCCAGTACCGACCAAAGGGTTGGAAAAGCAGAGCACAGTAACAGGAACTCTGTACCGCTAAGGAGGCTGACCCACGTTCACCGTCTTTCTCTGTCTTTGCACACAGCCCGGCCACACCTCTGCAGCTCGGGGCCCTGCCGGAATGGGGGCACATGCAAAGAAACAGGCAATGAGTACCACTGCACCTGCCCTTATCGCTTCACCGGGAGACACTGTGAGATTGGTGCGGGCCCAGGGCAGGGGTGGATGGTGAGGGACATGCTCTGAGCTAGGGCCGAGCCAGCCAGAACCCAGCTGGCCAAGCCCTGACCGTCATGCACCTGCTTCTCAGGAACACCTTCCTGAAGTCTTGTTTCTGGGACGGTGGGAACTTGGAGAGGTTGGTGTCTATAACACTTGACTGTGATGGGTATCTTCTGCCTCCAGGAAAGCCAGACTCCTGTGCCTCTGGTCCCTGTCACAATGGTGGCACTTGCTTTCACTACATTGGCAAATACAAGTGTGATTGCCCTCCAGGCTTCTCCGGGCGGCACTGTGAGATAGGTAAGGTGACAGAAGGCAGGGCTCCTCCCCTGGGCACATGGGAAAACTGGATCAAGGGGCAGAACTGGGCTGGGAGGGGTGGGCGGTGAGCTGAGTACAGGAAGCAGGACGCCTCTATACAATGCACGCCTCCGTACAACGCCGAGGACCTCGAGAGAAACGTGGTGAAAGGGGTCTTCTGTGTTCTCGCAGCCCCCTCCCCCTGCTTCCGGAGCCCATGCATGAATGGGGGTACCTGTGAGGATCTAGGAGCAGATTTCTTCTGCCACTGCCAGCCAGGGTATACAGGACACCGGTGTCAGGCAGGTGAGAGCCAGGTGGGTGGGCTGGGAGCGTGGCATCTTTTGCAGATCCCCTAAGAGCTGGGCAGGATAGGGAGGGTACCCTGGTTGCTTTGCTGCTGCTATGGCCTAGCACCATGACCAAGGCAGCTTACAGACAGGTTTATTGGGAGTTTACAGTTCTTAGGGTGAGTCCATGACCATCACGGCAGGGAGCATGGCAGCAGGCAGACATGGTGCTGGGTCAGTAGCTGAGAGCTTACTGATACACAAGCATGAGGCAGAAAGAGAAAACTAACTGGGAACAGCATTGGCTTTTGAAACCTCAATGCCTGGCTCCAGTGATACAAACTCTATCAACACCACACCTCCTAATCCTTCCCAAACAGTTCCACCAACTGGGGACCCAATATTTAATTATGAGCCTATGAGGGCTATTCTCATTCAAACTACTGTGGGAAAGGGAGAATCGTTTCAGAGGTGTCAGCCCCCAGAAACCAAGCCCTGTCCCCTTGAGCGGGTGATGTTAGACATCAGGCCTCCCTGGTCACATGGATAGAATAGAGACTGGACTAAGTGGACATGCTGACGCTTAGGAAATGCTGATGTTCTCTTGCAGAGGTGGACTGTGGTCGCCCTGAGGAGGTGAAGCATGCGACCATGCGCTTCAATGGAACTCACATGGGCTCAGTGGCCTTGTACACATGTGACCGTGGCTTCAGCCTTACTGCTCTCAGCCACATGCGTGTCTGCCAGCCACAAGGTGTCTGGAGTCAGCCTCCCCAGTGCATTGGTGATTCTCTGGGCCCTCAGGGATGGGTGGGCAGGGCCAACAGCTTGGTGCCTCTCTCAGTTCTACTCCCCAGCCCCCCACCCCGCCCAACATGTTGCCAGGCATGGAGCCCTGGAGAGAAGAGGGCTCCAGCAAGGAAAAGAGATCCTGAGAAGCACAGCCTCCAAAAGCCATGATGGGTCCATGTGGCAGCTATCAGTGGAGACAGAAATAGAGACACAGCATAAAAGGATACTCGTCTACTGTACACATTTTATATTGCACTGTATATGGTGACAGTAGGCAAAAGGTCATATGGCATTGGCCATGCACAAAGGGATCAGTAGAAATCAAGTAGAAAGATGAGATTTTAAACCACACTAGTTGAAATAACCAGCGTAATTTATTAGTAAATATTGATGAAGAATAAGTCAGTAAGTTGAAAGACAGTCACGAGAACTTCCCCAGAAAAAAAAGAGGAGCAGGTTATGCACCAAAGAAAGTGTAGAGCCTGGAGGGGAGCAGCAGCACCAAGCCGGAGATGTCAGAATATCATGGGGGTAACAGTAAAACCTTGACTAGCTAGGGGGGGACAACACGGTGAAGGAATCACCTCAGCATCAGACTTCTCAACAACAGTGTCAGAGGGGAGAGAGATCGTTCTTTTCAATGGCACTTGGGTGAGGACAGAGACAGTCACCCTGGCTGGAGGTAAACACCATGAGACCTGTAGACTCACACCTGTGAACCTGTCAGAGCTGAGGGTCCAGAATGTCAGGCATCCTTTCCTATGTGAGACAGGCTGCTGGCACTTTTATCTCAGGGCAGGGACCCACCCTGAGTAGGGGTGATAGGGAAAGAGAAATGAGCCACAAAGCAGGGCAAATCCCGTAGGGCAGGCACAGTGCAGTGATGGCAGAGATGCCGAAATCACAGAGCAAGTCTTCACACAGCCACCAGTTCTCACCCACAGGAACCTGCCACATGCCTGTGAAACCCGCGCAGGTCTGAAGACAGCCACCCCATTCTTCCACAAGACTGAGAACTGAAACCCAGCAGGAGAGGCCTGCTCCAGCCCTCAAGAATTTAAAACTAACCCCCAGACGCCTCCAGCAACAGTGAATGACCCAGTAACATTAGAGGCAGGCAGATCAGCCTGCAGGCTGCAGGGCAGAGAACAGCTTTCCAGCCCAGGGAAGAAATGCCCTACTTAGGTCTGTATGTGTTTACCCTATGCTGGAGGAACAAGAAATCACAACAGATAATCTAGGAAAGAAATTGTTAAAACAGGTCTACAAATACCCCAGATATTGGAACTCACAAGCAAGGACTTTAAAATGCCACTATTACACTATTGAAGGAAAGAAAGAAAGAAAGAAAGAAAGAAAGAAAGAAAGAAAGAAAGAAAGAAAGAAAGAGAAAAATACAGCTGGGTGGTGGTGCATGCCCTTAATCACAGCACTTAGAAGGCAGAGGCAGGTGGATCTCAGTGAGTTCAAGGCCAGCCTGGTCTCCCAAGCAAGTTCTAGGACAGCCAGGACTATTACACAGAGAAACCCTGTCTTGAAAAACAAAACAAAACAAAAGGGAAGGAAAGAAGAAAGAAAGAAAGAAAGAAAGAAAGAAAGAAAGAAAGAAGGAAAGAAAGAATCCAACTGAATGAGATAAAAAAAAGAAATTTAAATGACAAAATAGAGACTCTAAACTGAAAATGCAACATTATGAAAATTACTGTGATAGGCTGGTTTAAACTGGATTTCCAACAGAATAGACACAGTAGGAAAAACAATCACAGCATAACAAAATTATACGAACTGCAAATCAGAGAGAAAATAATTTAAGTAAATTATAAATTGTGAAAAATTAATTTCTAAATGACAGAGGCTATTTGTTGAGAATAGTATTGCCTTAATTCCAAACTACATAGACATTATAAAATTTGAGATTATAGGCTAATATTCCTGAGGATAAAGACAAAAAACTTTAATGAAATATTACTAAAACAAACCTAGTATCACAAAAAAGACTAATGTCTCGGCAAGTGGGATTATCTCAGGAGCAAAGGCTGGCACACATCTGAAAGTTGATCCACATTCACAATATCAGGAAACAGGAGAAACCATGTGATTCTCATTTGCTCCAGGACAATCCCTCCGCAGCCCTTAGCTATTATAAAACAAACTCCTCACCAACTAAAAACAGAAAGGCATTTTTTCCTCAGTCAGATTAGGAGCATCCATGAAAACTCTACAGCCAACAAAGATTAATGGTGGAAGGATGCCCACCACGGGGAAAGGTCACTCTGCCACGGCTTTCCCACATTGCCCAAGAGGTCCTGCTAAGGTGAGACGCTGCCATAGAAGGCTTAGCCATCAGCAAGGAAAGGAGGGGTCAGCTGTGTGCACAGCACCATTCTACTGCATTCTCCAAATGTTCCTAAGCAGATGCTACCAGAGAAGCTGCTGACACAAACCACGGGTGAATGAGATTACAGGAAATGAGGCAGGCTGTAGAACAATCCAGTTCCCATAGTCTCACCAGGAACATTTGGAGAATGCAGTAGAATGGTGCTGTGCACAGCAGCGTCGGAGCCACAGCCTCTGCGTGTGTAAGAAGAATTACGTAAAAGCTAAGGCTAAAAGGTGCAGAGAAAGCAGGTGGGGAAAATGTTCCTGACAGCTAGAAAAACATGGCATGCATCTGATGATTACAGCATTTGTTTCCAGTCATTAATAACAGTGATTGACTGGGGAGGGGCAGAGACTTACATATCACTTTTGTGTGGGAAATATTGGCTCACATCTTTTTTGCTTGAATGCAGAAAGATTCCTTGGACCACAAAAAAAAAAAAAAAAAAAAAAAAATGCGAAAGAAAGAATTGGACCAATTGGGGTATGTAAAAATTAGGAAGTTAAAGCTTTGAAGAAAGTAACAGAAAGCCAGAGGATGTGTATGTTAGGTCTCGAGACAGAGACAGACAGAGGACCAACTTCAAGACTACGTGAAGAAGAGCTGCAGGAGGCCAACAGACATGGGAATGAGCATTTTACTTTGCAGTGATCAGGGAAGTGTAACTGCCAATCAAGCTGCTAGATGCATTTTGCTGGCCACATCTGAGAAGTCCGGAAGCCTGTTGGTGAGAACATGGACAACAGATTGTCTTATCAGTCGCGAGAGGGACTCTAAGTTGCCAGAAACACTTGGAAATGATTTGGCAATCTGCTTGTTGAGCTGACTACCAATACAGCCTATGTCTCAACAATCCCATTTCCTAGTAAACCTGAGAAACTCACCTATCTACACCAGGGTATTTGGAGAACTTCTACAGCAGCAGCCTTTGTAGTTGCCCGAAAGAGAAAAAAAAAAATCTAGCGCCAACTTAAGTGTTCGTCAATAAGAAGTATGATATAATCAACTTCGGAGCATTAACAGCAGAGGCAGCGGTGAACCACAGGGACCCACACAGTATGGAGGTCTCCCACTAATGAAAGGTTAGGTGAGAAAGAACACCAGTCATGGCACTCTGTCAAAGTTCAGAAGCAACAAAATCAAAGCCATGTCTTGTTCAGTAATTCAAAAAAGTTTAGGAACTGATTTTAGGCCTGGGAATGGTGGCACACGCCTTTAATCTCAATACTCCAGAGACAGAGGCAGGAGGATCTATGAGTTCAAGCCCAGCCTAGTTTACAAAAAGAGTTACAGGCTGACCACAGCTACATAGTGAAATCCTGTCTCCAAAAGTAAGTTTAAAACATAATTTTAAAGAGACCAAGAAATGACAGACACAGGTGTTGGGTGTCGTACAGCAGGGAGGGACCTGTAAGCCGATGGGAAGTACCACTCTGGCTTCTGGTCCCAGCACTGCTAGTCACCACCATTGATTTCTTTCTTCAAATGATGTTTAGATTTCTTTACCTTGCGTGTGTTAGTGTTTTGCCTGCATTTATGTGTGTACACCATGCATGTACCCGAGGAGGCAAAGAGAGGACACTGGATCCTCTGGAACTGGAGTTACAGAGCCACCATGCGGGTGCTGGAACCGAACCTGGGTCCTCGTGAGAGCGATAGATGCCCTTAAGCGCTGAAGTGTCTCTCCGGCCACCACCATTTATTTACTTCTCAAGTGTGACATTAGACTTTTCTCAAACCGAACATTCAAATTCAGGAGCACAACTTCCGGTTTAAAAGCAGCAGGTGGTGAACGTTTTAAAGCTACAGACTGTCACCTGAGAAACATGCTAGTTTCATGTGTGTCTGCTACAGACAGAAATAGCAAGGTCAGACATCAGGCGTTCCCTGCCAAGCCTGGGAGGCTGTGGGTCCAGCAGGTTTTCTGGGAGACTCTTGAGTGGTTCAGAAGCAACCCCAGTCATTGTGTAGCTAAGAGCCGGGCATGAGACCTCTACAGATGACCCTGATTTGGCCTAAGCATCAAGGGGTACTGTAAACTTGTCCCGGGCCTCGATGCTGCTTCCTAACCATTTGCATCTAGAGTAATAGTAGCCACCTTGCTTTGTTCTTGGGATCTCTCCTTAGAAATAGATGAGTGCCGGTCTCAGCCATGCCTGCATGGAGGCTCCTGCCAGGACCTCACCGCTGCTTACCAGTGCCTCTGCAGCCCAGGGTACGAAGGAGTCCACTGTGAGCTAGGTAAGAGGTCTGCTCAAGACACTGGGGTTCCCCAGCATGGCTGCCGTGCTCCACCACTCCTTCCCTTGGACAGAGCTCTGCCTAAGTAACCATCCCATCCCCTGCTGGCTCTCCGAGGACCATTCTTATGGTCAGGATAGATTTTAAAACGTCTCTGTCCCCTCCTGCCCTGGGGACTGAGAGCTCATCTGAAAATCCTTGGCCTAAGAATCAGACTCAGGCCTGGGGGTGGGGCAGAGGAGATGGGCAGGTTGGAGAGACCAGAGGCCTGACCAATATAGGACAGGGTGAGATCTGCATCCCTCGCGCCTGAGTGCGGCGCTGAGCCCCAAAACAGAGACGCTGGCTTCTGGAAGGGCAAAGCCTGGGAGCTGTTCCCAGTCGTATGCTAGAGCACATCCAAGCACGGAGGACAGAAGCAGCCACAAGGATGTTAGGGATGCTCCATTAGAGACGGGCACTATACCAACCAAGAAGGAACAAGTGTTGGTGACAGAAGAAAGGCTATGCTCCAGAGTTGGGACCCCCGGGGCTGAGGCCTCAGGGCCTTGCTGATCGTCAGGGAGCAATTAGAATTCTGGGGGACATGCGGGGAGCTTCAGCATGAGCCAGTACCATCCCCTGTCTATGCAGAGACAGACGAGTGCCAAGCACAGCCCTGTAGAAATGGAGGCTCCTGCAGGGACCTCCCGGGGGCTTTTATCTGCCAGTGTCCTGAAGGTTTTACTGGAGTCCACTGTGAAACAGGTGGGTCCCACAGAACCAGGGCTGCTAGGAGATCGGAGGGAAGTAAGGAACCATCCTCTTGCTGGGTAATCCACCCAGGGAAAGAAACTCTCCCAAGGCTGTGGTGACCTAGAGGGAGGAAGGAAACTGGGTGGTGGGAGGGATCCCCGAGAGCCCCTCCTACCCACAGGTGCGCCATACCCCTCTCCTGGCCACTGCTCCTTGCCTCCCCCCTATCCCTTCTTCCCGCTGTACTCTCCTCCCTCCCCCAGAGTCCCTCCCTGCAGCTCGGGCCAACCCTTTGGGTGTTCTCCAGAGGTGGACGCCTGTGCCTCCAGCCCCTGCCAGCACGGAGGCCGGTGTGAGGACGGTGGTGGGGCCTACCTGTGCGTGTGTCCAGAGGGCTTCTTTGGCTACCACTGCGAGACAGGTAGGATCTCAGGCCTCTCTGCCCACTGGGGGCCCTTCCCTAGCCCTCTGATCTCCTTGGTGGCCATGTTTGCTGCCTTCACCTTCCTCCACTTCCACTTCCAGGAAGACAGGCTCAGTCCATAGCTCCACATCCACCCTAACTGGCTCTGCTGTCCCTGGAGAGACCGAGCTCACAGCCCCAGGGACCCACACTCACTGTCATTTCTGGGGAGAACTCTCTCCCCTATTAGCACATGGTAGGTCCCTCAGCCAGGCCTTTCCTGGCACTGGTACTGGTACTGGTAGCAGCTTATCCCTGCTCACCATTGCTCCCAGCACCAGAGTACTACTGGACAGCATTCTAGTCCATTCTAGAATGGTCTCTGTCTCAGCCTGAAACCGAGCCCCTCCTGGATGGGAGCACCGACTTAGAGCCAAGATTGTTTTGGCTATGCAGTGCCTGACAGGTAGCTCTTAGCTATACAAGGCACAGAGAGACAGCAGATGCCATGACACCACCCCACTCCTCCCCAGCTCACATCACCTATGCAACAAGAGGCCTAGGTACAAAAAAAAAAAAAAAAAAACAATTCCCCTTCTCACTGCTATTTCCCCCCCTCAGTGAGTGACCCCTGCTTCTCTAGCCCCTGTGGGGGCCGCGGCTACTGCTTGGCCAGCAACGGGTCCCACAGCTGTACCTGCAAAGTGGGCTACACAGGCAAGGACTGCACCAAAGGTGAGGGCCAGGAGCTCCGGGAAGGAGGATGGAGGAGCAAGGGGGCCAGAAGGTAGGCCAGGGGGCAAGTGGGAAAGATGGGCAGACAGCTGCTGACCTAGGTCCCCTTCTTGAGAGCAGGGAGGTGGTACCAACAGCCACACATGTGGAAACACAGACTTCCAAGGGTCACGGCAGCCCAAATGAGAAGGCTCCCTACCAGCTATGGCCTGGGTGGACCAAGCCCCAGAACCAATCTAGGGGACTTGACTGGGGAGCTGCTCTTTCAAGCTTAAAGTCTAACCCCTGCACCTTCTTTGTGTTTGGTGACAACTCTGAAGAGCTCCTCCCACCAACAGCTCTCAGGGTGGAGAGGGTGGAAGAGAGTGGGGTCTCCATCTCCTGGAGCCCACCTGAGGGCACCATGGCCAGACAGGTGCTGGACGGCTATGCGGTCACCTACGCCTCCTCGGACGGATCCTCCCGGCGCACAGACTTCGTGGACCGGAGCCGCTCCTCTCACCAGCTGCGAGCCCTAGCAGCCGGCCGTGCCTACAATATCTCAGTTTTCTCCGTCAAACGAAACACCAACAACAAAAACGACATCAGCAGGCCCGCAGCGCTGCTCACCCGCACCCGTGAGTTCCTGAAGGTGTCCTGGCCACCGCTGCCCAGGGGAGGAACCTGTCCCTACCTATGGTTTAGTGGACATCTCTGTGTGTGGGCTGCCCTTCCTATTGGGTAGATCAGAGATCAGGTAGAAAGGAGCAGGCACTGGGCTGGGCAATGAGGAGCAGGAGATGTGGCATCAACTGAGCATCCTGTGGCCCTCCAGGACCCCGCCCTGTGGAAGACTTTGAGGTCACCAACATTTCAGCCAGTGCCATCTCAGTGCAGTGGGCTCTCCACAGGATCCAGCATGCTACTGTCAGCAGGGTTCGAGTGTCCATCCTCTACCCTGAGGCCTCAGTGGCCCAGTCCACCGAGGTGGACAGGAGTGTGGACCGACTCACATTTGGGTAAGAGAAGTTGCCTCAGGAACACAGGGCCCAGGGTGTTGTGTATCCGTACACTTACCATCCTTCACCTGAGTGGGGCTGGGGCCTGAGTGAGCCAGCTTCACTGGGGACATGTGCATGTGTGTGCGTGTGCACATGTATGTGTGTGTGCACGTGTGTGTGTGTGTGCTGTCCTACCTTGTGTAGCCCCGAGCCATACAAACAGCAGTACTCTGACAGTATTGCAAGGACCCCAGAATGCCCTAAAATCCAGGTTTGTTCTAGGTTTGCAGGCGTGTCCTTCACAGAATTGTCCAATTTTTTCTTCATTTTTTTAGATTGAGTTATTTAATTTTATGTGTATAAGTGTTTTGCTCTCATGAATGTCTGTGCACCTTGTACCACAGAGGACTCCTAAAACTGAAGTTGTGGATGGTTGTGAGCCACCATGTGGGTGCTGGGAATGGAACCCAGGCCCTCTGCAAGACCAAGTGCTCTTACCCACTGAGACACCTTTCCCAGCCCTCTCAAGACCTCTTTCCTAAGCTTCTTGTTCCTTCTTGCAAACCTGTCCAGCTGTGCTGAGGACAGGCTGCCTTTGTTCGTGGCCCCCCCGGGTTCTTTTCTTCATTTCTCTGCAGACCGCCTGTCTCCTCAGTCCACTTGTTACAGACTGCGCTCCTTCTCTTCCCTTTGAATGTGTCATTCTTCCATAGTTGTGGTTTTTTTTGTTTTTTGTTTTTTGTTTTTTTTTTTTTTACTAAAACTGCACATTTGAACCAGGCAATGCAGAACTCCAGGACTGATTCTCCTCTTCCATTTTGTTTTGTTTTTAAGTGTTTTGTCCCTTGGCTTGCATGGTCACTTCCCCCATTTTCTCTGGATATGCAGCTGGAATACCCTGCTCCTTAATGCCTGGCTCCCCAAATAGGAAGAAAAGAAAATTGAAGTTGGCAAAGGGGCACTGGCTTGTGAATTCTCTGGATGTTACATCACTGGGTGCGATGGGACTAGCAACAGTAGAGGGGGCAACAGCTGTGGCCCCCATGTCCTCTGTGGTCAGAAGCAGCAAGTGGAGACTCCTATCACTTAGAGTGAGGTTTCTTTCTGCCCTGCCAGCATTCTGAAGGTTGCTCTAAAAGCCAGACCATGACCATTACATGGATCCACACAGAGACTTTCTCGGGTTGTCCCATTGCTGGACTTCCCATCTGAACATCTGTCCTCTGACCACACTGTGGCTATGTCCAGACACTTCTCTCATTTCACTAGATAGTGGGGAAACCTCCCAACCCTGGACCACTACGGTCCAAGGGCTGACTGCTGATCTGCCTCTCATGGAGGTGCCCTCAGCCACTAGCAGCAAAATATCCCATTCCTGGTCACACAGAACTAGCCACAGACCCCTATATGTCCCTCTCTTCCTTGCCCCCCTCTGGCAGGGACCTGCTGCCAGGAAGAAGATACACTGTGCGGCTAACCACTCTCAGTGGGCCTGGGGGAGCCGAGCACCCCACTGAGAGCCTGGCCTCAGCACCACTGAACGTGTGGACCCGTAAGTAGACAGGCACAGTTTCTCCCGGCAGTCTTCTGTCGCACTTGACACCCTCCTGACATTTTATCCTTTCCAAAGTGTCCTTTGACCTCCTAAGCCCAGCCTTTGACCTCCCCGAGATCTCTTCACCGAGGCAGAAGCCCTCTGCATACAAGTTCCCCATGCTCTCCCGGGGCAACGGTGTCACCAGTAACCAAGGCTGGTTTCAGATGCAGCTCCTGATCCCTCTCAGATCTTAGGTGATGTTTTTGCCAGCTGCCCTTTGACCTGACTCTCGCTTTCTCCCTCTGTCCATTCCTCCTTGTTCAGGGCCTTTGCCTCCAGCGAACCTGACCGCCTCTCGAGTCACAGACACCTCTGCCCACATGGTATGGGACGCCCCCGCTCCAGGCATCTCACTGGAGGCTTATGTCATCAATGTGACCACCAGTCAGAGCACCAAGAGCCGCTACATCCCCAATGGGAAGCTGGTGTCCTACACGGTGCGGGACCTGCTGCCAGGTCGGCGGTACCAGCTCTCAGTTACGGCTGTGCAGAGCACGGAGCAGGGCCAGCTGCACAGCGAGCCTGCCCACCTCTACATCATCACCTGTGAGTGCTCTGACAGGAGGGGGCTGGGAGCCGATCAGACCCACAGCTGCTGCCTGATGTTCTTGGGGTGTGGTGTCCTTGCCCAGAGGAGGTAGAATAGACAACTGGCAAGGGCCATTCCTGGGAACAGAGACACAGGCACGAGAATGGCGACTTTTTACCCACGGGTAAGAAAGGACAATTGACAAGGTTAGCAATCTGGAAATACATGTTTGTCAAGCCTTCACCAATCCAATCCAGGCAGCCTTGACAGCAAATGCAGGACCTCATCCTGAAAGAGCCACCAAGCAGGCAAAAAGGAAGAGGCCCAGGCCTGACCCAGAAGGAGTCACTGAACATGAGCACAAGAGGGGCCAGAGACCTCAAGTGGCTTGGGAGGACAGGAAGGGGCTTGGGAGGACAGGAAGGGGCATTTGGACAGAGAAGCACAAAAGCGAAAAGCTGGGGTGGGACTTTCAGGTCCCAAGGGTGACCGGGCGCCCTGCGGGAACCCACAAGTGTTCCTCATCCTTTATTACATTCTCAAACCTCACACGAGGTGGGTGAAAAGCTTCATTGGGCTGAGCACAGTGAGAGGACAGGCAGGAGCACAGGACCTAAGAGCAGGGCAACGGGCCAATGGAAGCCTTCCTGGGCCCCTCCTCCTTCTTCTTCCCAGCCTGAGAGGTTGCGCTGTGACACAACAGCCTATACAGTGCTTATCTGCCATGCTAATTCTCAGTCCCAACCCTGCCATTCTACCAGCGGGGCTCCTGGCACACCTGCCAGGTAGAAAGCCAGGTGGGGTCTCACTGTGAGCCTGTCATTACAACAGATCAGAGCCAGGATGGGGCAGATAAAGGAGGCAGAAGGACACTCTAGGGTGACAAGGCCTGAAGCTGCCCATCAGGAAAACTGCTGAGTCACAAGGCTGTGATCCAATCTGCTTAGCAGATGAAGGCTCTGCCAGGGAGTGTCGGGGAGCTGGCCCTTCTTCCAGACCAGCATGTCTGTTGCAGCACAAATGCATGGCCTCTGCTTAAAAAGGATATAGCAGATGATACAGGCTTCTTGGGCAACCTGTACCCCTCTCTGCCCTTGCCTAAGCAGAGCCAGGTGTGAGCCGCCACTCTCCTGCAGTAGAGGCAGACAGGGATACCAGGCGACCTAGTTGGTGGCTTCTTCTCCTTCCTTTTCTGCAGCCTCCAGGGATGGCACTGACAGACGTTGGCACCAGGGAGGACACCACCTACGGATGCTCAGAAACAGACCGGCCCCTGTGCGCCTTCCAGAGCTGCGCCTGCTCAATGACCACAGTGCCCCTGAAACACCAACTCAGCTGCCCAGGTACACATGCTAGCCCCGGGCCCTGGGTTCCTAGGCTGTGCTCAACCCTTGACCCTTCTACCCTGTCTGCAGGTTCTCAGAGCTTGTAGATGGAAGAGCAAGAGTGAGTGCCAGGTTTGGTGGCTTACCCAGCAAATCAGTCACTGTGAGATCACGTGAGTATTGCAAACTTCCTGGCACCAACTTGGTAATCAACCTAGCGGCCGCACTGCCCTTGCCCCTGGCGTAAAAAAAATGTTTAGGCCCTTAAAACTAGATTGCACTAGCCTGTGAGTGCTCCACCAGCAATCACGATCCTGACCTGTGTGTAAGGTTTTGGACTTCTAGGGCAGCAGGGAAGGAGCCCACCATCCACAGTGGGAAGGCTGACCAGGTTAAGGGCACTCCAGGGTCGCCTGTGAGAGGCCAGCCACCGAACCTTATGGGATTCCCCAGCTCCTTGGTGACTGAGAATGTTCAAGGGTGGGGAGCAGAGGGCATGAGTAGGGAGGGAGGGGCAGTGGGGAGCAGGGGGACCATGACAAAAGGATAACACCAAGCCACGTTTGCGAGAGAGGGGATGCCTGCTGGCGGGCAGGCTTGGATGTGGAGTACCAAGGCATCAGACTTGCAGACACGGGGCAACAGCAATGCCTACGGGCAGATTAAGTTCTGTTGAGGTGATTTGCAGCTGGGGCCAAGAGTCCAGCTGCTGAAAATGCTGAAAAAGAAGAAAATATACCTACCCACCCAGGAAGCAGGGAGAACCTGAGCCTGGGAAAGCGAGAGAGCCCCACACCTCAGCCGCACAACAAGGAGCCCCCTTGGGAAGCAGCTCGGGAAAGTAGAAAGCATGTCTCTCAGAGGGGCAGTGGGAACGAGGTCCAGCCTCAATGGGAGACAGGGCTGGGACCACAGTGCTCTTTGCCAGTGTGTAGGTAGCATCAATGGGTGAGCTGGCAGGGATGGGCCTAGGCATGAAGCAAGGGCCATGTGGTCACCCTTAGCTTCTCCTAGAACCCACCACTCCGGTGCCACTCAAGAACACAGAGGAGGCCCCTGAGCAGGTCCGCCTGGCCCTCCAGCTATCCAAGAACAGCAGCAAGGACCCAGAAAGTAAGTCACATGTGTGGAGGGGATGGGAGCTGGCTATTCTTCATAGCTACCACAGTGAGAACACCACAGTGGGAAGTTAGGAGGCACAGGTTCTGCCCAAGGGGCAGCTGGGCACCCCATCTGAAAAACAGTCCCCTGCATCATGAGTGAGGGGGCCGGAGAACAGGGCCAACCCAGGAAAGACGAGTCCATCCTGCCTCTTCCCAGTAGCCACCCACACCTCGCCCCTCACCTGCCCTGGGGATCCACCCAGCCTCACTTCAGAGAGGAGGTACTGAGTCAGGCGAATCAGTGAAGAATGCCCACGGAGCAAGTCCTGCCTTGAGGGATGCCCTCCCAAATCTGGCAACCTGTAGGGCTACTCAGCCTGTACCATCTGATCAGCTGGCTCTCCCCACACAGCATAGCATGTGTTTCCAGACCTCTGGGCTAGCAGTCAGCAGCACACACCGTATAGCGTGTGTTTCCAGACCTCTGGGCTAGCAGTCAGCAGCACAAACCAATGCCTGCTCCTTCAACCGTCAGACTCTTGCTCTGTCCTCCCTCTGATCCCTCTAGGGATTATGGATGAGAGGTTTTTTTTTTTTTTTTTTTTTTTTTGGTTTTTCAAGACAGGGTTTCTCTGTGGCTTTGGAGCCTGTCCTGGCACTAGCTCTGTAGACCAGGCTGGTCTCGAACTCACAGAGATCCGCCTGCCTCTGCCTCCCGAGTGCTGGGATTAAAGGCATGCGCCACCATCGCCCTGCATTGGATGAGAGTTTTATGGATGAATTCTTTTTTTAAAAGATTTATTTATTTATTATACATATAATATTCTGCCTGCATTTATCCCTGTGGGACAGAAGAGGGCACCAGATCTCATTACAGATGGTTGTGAGCCACCATGTGGTTGCTGGGAATTGAACTCAGGACCTTTGGAAGAACAGCCAGTGCTCTTAACCTCTGAGCCATCTCACCATTGCCTAGGACCCAGAACTCTTTCCTCCTGAGTCACATCAGGGTCTAGATTGTGTTCACCTAGTTCCAAAGAAGACCTGAATACCTGTGGGAGTGTGACCCTCAAGGTCACCTCACATGAAAACTCTGCCCTCCAAGGACACCTGTCCCTAGTAAGGGCACTTACAGTACCAGAGGGTACATTTGCAACCACAGGGCCACTGATCCCTGAACTCAATATTCTCCCCAGCCCAGGGGCACCTGTACCAGCTCCAGTGTGTACCGTGTGTGTGCCCTGGGAGGATGGTTTGTAACATGAACAATAAAAACCCAGAGGCAGATATTGAGGTTCAACCTGAAAACCAGACAAGCAAAGCAGCCAAGCCACTAGAGAAGTCTCACCTCTGCCAAGGCTGGGTGACTGCAGACTAAGCAGACAGAAACTCTCTCCTCCCATTTATATTCCCTCTAGTGCTGGGATTAAAAGTGTATGACTCCCTAGTACTGGGACTAAAGGTGTGAGCCACCACTGTCTGGATTTGTTTCTGTATTGAAGACACCCTGCTGCTTTTGGAGTGAATAAGACAGACTCACTGGGTAATCACAGGGTTTCTCTATGCAGCCCAGGCTGGCCTCTAACTTGTGATCCTCCTGCCTCAGTTTCCCAAGTGGGATTACAAGCGTGTGCCACCATACCTGGCTTGCTTCATTCTTTAAAGCCTAATATCCCGTTTTTGTTCACTGGAAAGGCCTTAGGCAGGACAGCTCAGGCTGAGTGTCAGCTCCAGACATGTTTCCACGAATGCAGGAAAAAGGCAATTTTCAGACCCAGGCAAGATGTAGACTAAGCCCAGCATCCACTGTGTCAGACATAAGCGGGACTGTGCTCACTCACCTGAAAGGGTTCTCGTTAGACAAAGATGGGACAACTTGAAACCAAGAACGGTAATGACAGCTGTTCTTGTGTACTGGGCCAGATTACCAGGAGATGCAGCCTGCAGGACCGGCAGGCCTCCCCAGGCCCTTAGCTGACACTGCCTTCCTGTTCCCAGGTGCCCCTGGTAGCTGTTCAGAAGATGCCTGTCAGAATGGAGGTACCTGTGTGCCAGGTGCCAATGCCCACAGCTGTGACTGCAGACCTGGGTTCAAAGGCAGACACTGTGAGCTTGGTGAGTCAGAGCTGGCTACTGGCCTCAGGGCAGCTGACACAGTGACCTGGGACTTGGCCCTGAGAGGCTGATCATACAAACTGGCTATACCTAAGGGCTTCCAATCTGAGAGACTACAAGGCAGGAGCCAGAAAGAGTCCAGGTAGGAAGAATGGTGGATGTGGGACCTGAGGGATGGACCATGAACCAACCACAAGGGGCATGGGGCTACTCAAGGCACTGCCCAGGAGAGAGCCTAGGAAGTCAGGAATGGGTGGTGATTGCAAGGAAACATTTCAGGCGCTGGACTGATGATGAGAGGGAACATATTTGGACTGAGAACCAAAGGTGTTGGAAGCTCCCACAAAGACATAAAATAATTCCGAGGCCACAAGAACCTTAAGGAAAACCAACCTGCTGAAACTGAGCGTCCCGAGGCAAGGCCCCAAGTCCAGAAAGTAGCTGACAGATCCCCAGGCTCGCACAGGCTGCAGGGCTCTTTCCAGGCAAAGGTCTCTCTTGAGAGGCAGAAACAGAGCCTCCTCTTCAAGGCTGGCCTTTCTTTCTCCTCTGTGCCACACAGCCTGTGAAAAAGTGCCTCGCCCCTGCACACGGCTGTTCTCAGAGACAAAGTCGTTTCCTGTCTGGGAAGGAGATGTCTGCCACCATGTGTAAGTCAGCTCCGCCTCTGCCCTTGTGCCCTGGTGTTGTGACTTTATTCCCCCCCCCCCCCGGGACAGACACTGCAGGCACTGGCTTGGGCCACTTCTGTCTAAACTGTCTGTCCAGCCCATGAAGCCCAAGAACTGACTAAAGAGAACACAGGCTGAGACCCATGCATGGAAGCCCTCACACAGTCCCAGGACCTGACTCTCCTCCTTCCCTTAAAGCCCGAACATCAATCAGCACATGAGAGCCCCAGTCCCAGCTCTACTACTACCCCAGCGTGATGTGGCGGTGAGCAAACCACTCCTGCCGCGGTTTCTCCACCTGGACCAGGAGGAAGGACTGCTTGTCTCATCTCTTGAGACCCTACCTGCTATAGCACTCATGACTCTGGGTCAGGTGTCTGAGGGCCTGCTGTGCTGGGCTGTTCCAGGCACTCAGGGAGCCAGATCCTGTGCTCTAGATGAAGACAGCCATAGCAAAGGCACATCTCAGCACAGTGTAGGAGAAATCAGGGAGTGCCCAGGAAGGGAGAGAGATAAAAGCATAAGACGAGAAGAACAAGGAATAAAGGGGACAAGAGTAGGCTTCATGGGAGAGGGACACTGAACAGACATGGAGGAGGTGGAGCTATCAGAGAGAAAATAATGTTCCAGACACCAGGTACATGTGTTGCAAGGTGCCCAATATGTCTGAGGAACAGAGGCCAACAGAGCAGAGAATAATGTGGGAGCAGAAGACGGGAGGGTTCCTGGGATCTGGGAGACCCTTAGACGGACCGTGGCATTTGTTCCCCATGAACTGCAGAGATCCTAAAGGGCTCTGTGCAGACGGTGATGTGTGACCAAGCCCCTCTGGATGCTCGGAGGAGGAGGAGGAGGAGGAGGAGGAGGAGGAGGAGGAGGAGGAGGAGGAGGAGGAGGAGGAGGAGGAGGAGGAGGAGGAGGAAGCAGGTGAAAGAACAGAAGGAAAACGGCAGAAAGTGTCCCCAAGCTTGAAGCAAAGCCAGGCTTAGACAGAAAGGGAAGAGGTCAAAGGTCCTAATCTGTATGGGTTTGGGGAAGCAGCCTTGACAACCATTCACCCTGGACCCACAATGGCAATCTGATGTTAGTCTGCACCTACCAGTCCAACAGCTTCCAGCTCTTCTGGTTACACCAGAGCCTGCCTCTGTGTTAGATGCCCCCGTCATGTGAGGAGAATCCTTCACTCAGCAAACTTTCTCTCCTGCTCTTGTAACCTATATGTATCTTTGAAGAGACTCCCCTTAGCTAACAGAGATGAGTCTTGCTTATATTTTTTCTGATTGGTCTTACTAGAGTTTAAATCACTTTACAATTATCATAATGGGTGGTGTGGCTGGGTTTAAATCTATGTATTGATTTCTATTTTTTCCATCCGAACCTCATTGCCTTTTTCTCTTCTCTGGCTGGGTCACCAATTAGAACTGTTTCATTCTGTCCCGTAGTCACTCAAGGATTTTCAATGCACAGCTTCAGTTTGTCTCCACTTAGCTTGAGTTACTTGCATACAACTGCAGTTACAGGAGACTTACTCCCATCTACAGCAGACGTCACAGTTCTGTCAGCCACTTATTGCTATGCAATGCTGAAGGCCTTGCTTTCCCAACACTCATCATTCCTTTGTGTAACTTAAGATTCCATCTGGTATCATTTTCCTTCTCTGGAAAACTTACTGGAACATGTCTGAGGACACAGACTCATAGGTGATGGTTCTCTGCTCTCGTTTGTCTGAAAGACTTTTTGTCTAAGCCTCACTTTGGACATAAATATTTCCTAAGTTATAGGATGGTTAGTTGACAGCTCTGACTCTTGTTTCAGCGCTCCAGGTTAGAAGTATCTTTATGATAGCATACTTGGCACACACAATGAAAAGGAATGATTTTTTTTGGGGGGGGGGATGATTTATTTTGGCTCACGGTTACAGAGGTTTCAGTCCATGATGGTGGAGGTCAAGGTGAAGTGGAAGAGCTCCTGGCATGGTTCCCTGGCTTTCTCCTTTATCCACTTGTACTGTGTGCAGGCCCACAGTCTGTGGGATGGTACCATCCACATCACGGCAGCCTTCTCTTCTCAATGCTGCCAGCAAGCACCCCCAGACACAACCAAGGGTGCTCTTTACTACCCCTAGGTACCACCGAGTTGACAGATTTGACCCTGTCACCACCCCTGTCTTCTCCATACCTATGGCTCCTTTTTTTATTTCCTCTTTATTGCTGTTTCTGGCCAACTTGATCATGTGTTTGGTTTTGATAGTGTTTATTTTTATTCCCTGGAGTATATTTTTATTCACTTACTTATTTTGAGGTAGAGTTTCTCTTTAAAGTCCTGCCTGTCCTGGAATTAGCTAAGGTAGACCAGGCTGGCCTCAAACTTACAGAGATATACTTACCTCTGCCTCCGAAGTGCTGGAATTAAAGGTGTTCAGCAGCACACGGGTTCCTTCTCTGGAATCTGTTAATCTTGTACTTCTGGTGCTTTGGCTTTTGTCAAATCTGAGCCATTGTTCATATCTTCTTTGTTCCTCCATTTCTCTTCTCTCCTAGAGCTCGATTATGAATATATTTGACTAATATTGTCCCTCAGGTCACTGTAGATCTTTCCATTGTCTTTGTGTTGTGAATGGTGTATATGTGTGCATATCTATGCTTCCTGTTGGGTAGTTTGCACTGCTATGTGTTCAACGCCACACACCTTCTCTTTGCATCATCTAGTTTGTTATCAATTCAATTCAACAGCTTCAATTTCAGATACTTGTTGATGGTTGTTGGATTAGATGGGGGGGGGAGGTTGTCACTTTTTTTTTTCAGTCTTAAGATTAAACCCAAGGCTGCCCAGCAAGTGCTGTGCCACTGAGCCCCAGCCCCAGCACAGATACTGTGTTTATCATTGTCAGCCACTTCTCTCTTCATTTTGCTGATATTTTCCTTATTGAACATGTGGGACAAACAGGTAGCATTTATTTCAGAGGTTTTCCTCTCATTTCTGAATTGTTTTCTATTAATTATTTTCTCCAGGTTATATATCATATGCAGCTTTTGTATTTGATTTTGATTTTTGGTTCTTATGATTCTTTGAATATATAATTTATCAGATGCTGAACATTATAAATTTCATATTACTGGGTGGTGAATTTATTTGGATTCTTTTCAAGAAAGATTTTTGTTGTTTTGTTTCTGCAAGGCAGGCTTTTATTACAGTTTGGTCCTTTTGAGGATTTAGGATAGTTTTAGAGACTTTATCTAGGGCTAATTTCACCCTCTTCTGTGGCACTATCTTCCTGGAGTCAAACAAGATCTTGGTTCAGGTCTGGCCTCGCTGCTCAGGACTCCAGGCCTGTGTATGCACAGCTCGCCTCTCATGGCAGATTTCCAGACTGTTCCCATGGATCCCTTTCTACTCCAGAGCACCCCCAAGTTCCAGCTGCCTCTGCCTCTCCAACTCGAGCCTGCCTCCTCAACACTGATCACTGCCTACTCCCAGCAAATGCTCCGGCCTGCATGGCAATATTCCTCTCACGTTCCCCTCTTCTCAGGGCACGCGATTTTTCTTAGTTACGCCCCTCTCCCCTCCAGTTCTCTGGTAGCTGTTCCAGGTCCTCTGCTCCCTCACAGCCAGAAGAAGCCCTCCAAACGGTCCTCTAGTTTGGTCCAAACTAGTGCAAGCAGGAGCTTCTCTGCCAGCTCCCTGGTTTTCTTTTCAATGGCTCAGACATAGAAACCCTAACAGGCCCAAGCACAGTCCCATTCCCACAGAATGCTGAGAAGATCTATGAGTATATCCTGCTACACGTGAAATGGAGACTTGGGAGCTAAACAGGCTTGCTGGCATAACTAATTAAATATGGGATGGGCAGGCTTCATCAGGCCTCCTGGTCCATACTGCCTGCCTTGGAGGCTTCCAGGGCCAGACTTCATGACTGTGTTCTTGAAACATTCATAGAACAGAGAGTTGGGTTTCCTGATTTGCTTTCTTTCTACTGTTGTGACAAAGAACAACCAAAAGCAACTTGGGGAGGAGAGTGTTCATCTCAGTCTTTCAGGGTGTTATCAGGGAAAGCTGAGGCAGGAACGTAACCACGACAGAAACAAAGAGTCAGGAACTAAAGCAGAGAGCACAAGGAGTCCTGCTTACTGACTCGCTCCCCATGGCTCACTGGACAAGCTATCTTATACCATCAGGACCACCTGCCCAAGGGTTAAACTAGCCACACCAGTCTGGACCTGCGCACATCAATCATTAGTCAAGAAAAGGTTCCCACACACTTGTCAGACTACAGGCCAATCTGATAGAGGCATTTCCTCAGTTAAAGTTCCCTCTTCCCATATGACCCTAGCTTGTGTCAAGCTGACCAACAAAACAAACAAGCAAGCAAACAAATAAACAAAAACACCAACTAGCACACTGAGTCAGACCGTCCCAAAGCCTCAGGACAAGTGGCCTGCCCCAGCAATGTCCTGTCACTGAAAATTCAGTGACTCCTTTCACCACCTTGGTTTTGTCAGCATTTGTGAAATGGTACCCTGAAATGAATACATCTTTATGCACGCTAGACTTTGCGTACACCCCCAGTAACACTGTATTAAGAAAATAGTGGCTGGAGAGATGGCTCAGTGGTTAAGAGCATTGCCTGCTCTTCCAAAGGTCCTGAGTTCAATTCCCAGCAACCACATGGTGGCTCACAACCATCTGAAATGAGATCTGATGCCCTCTTCTGGCCTGCAGGCAGACACACAGACAGAATATTGTATACATAATAAATAAATAAAATAGAAAAAAAAATATTTAAAAAAAAAGAAAATAGTGGACTCTGCCTCTGTCCAGCCTAGATGAAACAGACGCCTCTCCCGATGTCTGGTTTCACAGAGTTTTCTTGTGACAACAGGTATAAGAAAGTCTACAAAGTTCACCAGGACATCTGCTTTAAAGAGCGCTGTGAGAGCACAAGCCTCAGGAAACCCCAAGCAGGTACCTCTGGGGCCAGGCTGCCTCACGCAGTTCTGTGGGTGGGTGGGTTGGAGCAGGCCAGGCTGTTTGCCCAAACACCTCACGTGCAGCTATACCCTGCTCGGAAACGGATGCCCACACCTGCACGTGTGGGGGCACAGACAGGCCCAGCGGTGCCTGGAGGCCATCGCTCGAGTCCTTCACAGAGAATTGGTGCTGTGATAAGAAAGCACAGGATGTTACTGACAGACCCAAGTGTATAAGCGCAAGTTTAGAAGATCCTTTTACACCCACTCACAGCCAGGCTTCCCCCCAGCTCAAGGTAGTTACAAGCTGCATCGCTGTTTACGATCTTGCTCAAAGTTCTACTGAGAGCATCATGTTCCGACAATGAGAGTCCACATTCAGGTATGGTCTCCATGACCACCTGAAGCCACACATCACATCCTTGCTCTGCATGACTAAATCTGAGGAGAGGCAGCAGTCACCAGGAGCGCTGCTTGACCTGAGTGTGTCACTACCTCCCAGGGCAGCTCTTGCTTGCTTCCTTCCACACTCTTCCCACAATGCCAGGGTACTTCTGCTCAATCCCCATATGCATCCACCAGACTGAGAGGGCAGATGTATGTGGACTTGGCTGGGTTATAGATGAGGAACAGAGAAGATTAAGGGTGGAGTTTAAGGTGTACAAGGTTCTTTTTCACTAAACTGGTTTTCTTCATTATTTCAGGAAACAAAGTAACAGTCAAACACTGAAGAAATATTAAGGAACACTCCTTCATACCAAGATCTGTTGAGAACTGGAGACACCATCACACCCAGCACCTTGAGCACTGAGGTCCTTTACCAGACACCGATGGCACAGACTCAGCACTGTGCTCTTACAGACCCAACCAGGAAGGTTCCAGAACTCCCGACTATAGCCTCCCTGTAGATACAACCTGGTCTGGCCGTGAATACGAATCTGCTTGCTTTTAGGTGGAAATGAGACTTTAAAGGGGAGGGGCAACACTCTCTCTCTCTCTCTCTCTCTCTCTCTCTCTCTCTCTCTCTCTCTCTCTCTCGGCAGATCAGTTACAGTGAGGCACAAGAATCACCTGGCCCCTTTAGGGCAGTGGGCCTGGGTGGTAGAAGGATCAAGGATGCCAAACAACCCTGGGGGTGCTGGGAAGGCTCTAAGGAAGTACCCCCAACCCTATGAATGGCATTCTACTAGTAAAATAGGGTGGGAGCCTTGTCGTGTAACACCCAGGTGATCCTAAATGCAGCCTCTCATTGGGGGGCTAGGGTGGATCCTGGGATTCTAAGCACCAATATTCCTGAAATGAAAGAAACTTTGCCTGTTTGCTCCAGCATGCTCTACCCACCTCCCCATGTATAAACTATGAGATGTTAAAGGGCATTGGATGTTTTTCCACAACAGTCTGGAAAATACTGGGTTACTCTGTGAAGACCCATGTATAGCCCAAACTCAGCCCCACAGTGACTTCCTATTGACGTGACATCAATTGGGAACGACAGACTGGCTGGCCCAAGAGAATTTACTCCCCTCCCTTGGGAGAGCCAGAACAGTTCACGTTTCCTGTGTTGGGAGAGAGGCGTATCTGGAAACTAGCCACATCAGCAGTCAGCGTTTTGTTCTATAGTGAAGGACATGAAGGAGAAATGTCACCCAAAGGCCTAAGAACAACCACAAAGGAGCTCCAGGCAACACTCATCCTAAGGAAAAATGCTCACAGTAAGATAGGACGTGAGCAAAGGTGATCGGGGCATCAGAACAGCAGGCTCTCGGACATCAAGCAGCAGGGCCTTTGCATCCTCACCGTTTCAACTATGAAAACCCTGTATGAAGAGCAGCTGACAACACTCAAATCCTGTCCACTCAACAGCACCACCTTTCACCTCAGCCTCCAAGAATGCAAACACAAAACACCTCCAACACTTGTGAGCAATTTAAACCCACGAAGATCAAGAGTCAGTCCAGAAATTATTTGGTTTTAAAATATTTATACGACAATAAGTCACTTGAAATATCAATGTATCTTTTAAGAACTCACCCAGAATGCCCATTTTTATAAAAATTAATAATCCCCAGCTACTTACCACAGACTGACTTATAGAACACTTATTTCCAGAGCAACAGGGAAAACAGACAGGAAGCACGCATGCGTGCGCGCGTCCACACAGACAGACAGACACATACACACACTCACAGAAAACACCATTCAAGGCTACCCTAGGAAAACGACCCAGTGCCATCACCAGAAGGCAGCAGGGGACCAGCAGCCTATTGATTCAAATTTAAAGGACGGGCTGAACCCAGGTGTCCTCATAGAGGTTCCTGTGTTCTCACTTCCGGCCCTCTGCATCACAGCCAGCTGGAATTCTGGCAGTGCAAGAATGAATACAGGTCCCCTGGGGAACAGTGCCTGCTGCCCCCAGAGAAAGACAGTGAGCATAAAAAGGAGTCTCAGTTTGCTGCTCCTGCTTCTAAAGGGTCAGCAGGTGCTGGTAACACTGCCCATCTCAACAATTTTCAAAATGCAGAAAAATGAGGTCCAAAACCTAACTTAAAAATGACAGGAGACAAGTTCTTGGCTGTAGTCAGTCTCCCCTAAGATCCTGTCCTCAGATTTCTAGAAGACAACCAGATCTGCACACCCAAGGATTCCTGCAAGGGAAGCCCTGAAGCATCTGCAATCTTAACCCAGGCTGCTGTTTGTGCAGCTGTAGCCAGTACCTCTGTGAGCAGTGAGTGTGCAAACTACCTGGGTTAGCAGGCTTGGTCAGTGGTGCTTCTCTATGCTCGGAAACCCGCCCCAGATTCCAGCATCAGAGAAGTGTCTCTTGAACCCTCAAAACCTCAAGAAGAAAGGACTCAGCTTTCACGAGAGATGCAAAAAGGGCCACATGGGAACAGAGGAGCTCTACCCTGCTCCTCTCATTTATACTGACCTAAAGAAGATATACTAATTACTACTACAGAGTTTAGACACTTGGTCTACAACTCAGGAGTTGGCAGGGCAGACAAATGCTCAAGCAGTATTTTGGGTTTTCAGATGGCGTGACCTCTCTGGCACCCACCCAACTCTGCTACTGTACTGCCAGCACGGTCACAGATGTAGACAGACAGCATGGCTGTATCCCATTAACTCTTCATCCACAGAAACAAGAGGTAGGCCACAGTTGGCAGTACCTGGTTTAGATCTAGACCTCGGTCTTCTGTACAGAAAGACATCTCCTGAAGGACAAACTGCCATCAAGGCATGAAGACCCTTGAACGTCACAGAAGAAAAGGAGCCAAGATCCTTGCTCGGAAACCTAAGATAGGCATCCACCACAAAGCAGCTGAAGGGAGCACAGGGTGGCCCAGGGCGGGCAGGCTCCTGGAGACAGTGCCCAAGGCGTCTTGTAATCCGTGCCTCAAGTAGATGGACTGGCCCACAAAGACAAACACACTTCACCCAGCCTGTTTTCCACTCTACTCTCAACAAGGCTCTAAGCAGCTGCCTTCTCCTGTATAGTGAGGTCAGAAAAAAGATCCCTCGAGAACAGAGCCTACCTGACTGGAGATCCAGCACCAACCAGAGGCCTCCTGTCCTCAGTTCATAAAAATGTACTTTGAAGAAAAACATTTATTTTTACCAAATATTGCTGAGCCTGTGCATTATGCAATCTTTTCCTTTTCATGTCAAAAACTCACACTGGCTTGTCTCCAGAGACCTGGGGGGCCAAAGACAGGGCCCAGAGACCAGGTCCACAAACATCTATGTCAACTTCCATGCGACAGTAAGACCTGCCACCATCTCGCTACAGAAGCTACAGCATTAGCAGTGACATCGCTGGAAACGTGGATGAAACCTTTATAGTAATGACCTCAGGAGCCTCACCCGCCAGGCCAACGCTGCCACATTCCCACTTCCAGTTGGAGCCTATGTTTCAGACAGGACCCAGCCACTGAAGGCTGAGTGTGGAGCTGGCTTCCCAGTGGAGACAGACTTGCTGGTGCTGAGGAAGTCTTGGTAACATTCCACACATGCCTCTGCTTTCTCACAGATGTGTGTCCTTCCAAAACAGTCACTGTCCGCTTGGGAAATGTCACAATAGAATCAGAAGACTGACAAGGTGTAAAGATTTATTTGGGGGCCAAAATGAAGACGCAATCATGAGTTGTTGGGCTTACCATTTGCTAATCCAAACACGGGATAAGCAGACACCTAACTAAGCTCAGAGTTAGCATAATATTAAGCTCTGATGGAGCCCAAGGCCAAATATCCTACATTCAAGGACAGTGGAGGTCACTTCAGTGCCACAAAGTAGAAGAGTGAGCAGCAAAGAATGAGCATCACTGTTCTCAAAGAGCTTTGTCTATGGCCAAGAACAGCCAGGAGGCATTTCCCTTCTCTACTGCCCTTGGGCTGCTGGAGGTAGACAGGATGGCTTGCTGTGTCTTACTTTGTGTCGAGAGTCCAACAGGCAAAGACACGGCCTTGCCAGGGGTTGGCCTGCCTCACAGACTTGCCCCAGTGGGAGCTCTGATTGCATGGGAGTCTTGGGATTACGGCTTTTCTCTGTGAATGCTCTCCTCTCTGCAGCCAGGCTCTAGGTGAGTCCAAAGCCTCCGCGCCTTGGTGCTGATTCCTCACAAAATACACCTCAGATCCAGCAAGATCTCTACTTTAGACAGAAATATGTATGTCAAGCCCATTTACCATCCAAATGTGTTATGGTCACAGTACTTTACTGGGCCAGGTCTTGGAGCAGTTTCTCAGCTTGGACACTGCTTTGTGGACCTGATCATTCATGTGCGGCGCAAGGGAGGGTATTTTGCTGGCTTCTACTCTCAAAATCCCAGGGCCCTGACACACAGAAAAATCTCCAAAGATTGTCAGATATTTTGAGAATCAGGGCATCCCCATGTATGCATTGGGTTCTGTCTATATAGGAAACACAAGACCCATAGAGGGATTTCACATGACTACTAAATGTCACTAAGTAGAAAAAAAATATTACCAAGCATTTCTGATTTTGGCTCTACCATCAAAAAAGCTTTCTGCATCACCAACCCTGTGCGGTTTCCTGAGGAAGGGCCACAGACAACTTCCTAGAAAGCCTCAATCCTCTGAGCCTTAGCTCCATCAAACCAGGCCTCTCCTCAGAGCTCACCTCATGCCAGCACCAGTACTGAACAGCACTCGAGACACTCACCGTGCTCCCCAGGGTGATATCCATGCCAGGGTATCTGAAAGATCCCTACAACAAACCAAAATCAGACCTGGGGCCTGTGTTCTCCATCTATCACACAGAAGGCAGAAGGGAAGTCCCTCAGAGACCACCCACAGCCCCTGAAGTGCTGGTTCTGAGCCGGTTCACTCTGGCAGCACAGGCTAAAGAGCCAAAGAACCAGGCTATTAGCCAGGAACCCACATGAAGGCCAGCTTGCCCAAGCAGGAAGGGTCAGCATCTCACAGATGAGAAGAATGCTTTGCTAGTCCGAAGCCTGCAAAACGAAACCCATTACTAACCAACGTCTTTCACTCTGCTGTACACGGAACAGGCAGAGGGCCGTGAAATGATGTCGGATTAAAAACATGGCTATTTTGTGGAAAACCTGCTACTTGTTTTCATAAAATAAAGTGCTATGACATACTACCCTCATGTTACATTCTCATGATTTTACCTTTACTACCACAAAGAAACACGCAAGCGGCTCTTGAGCCGGAAAGCACCTCTTTCTCTACACGATTTCAGAATTAACACCAACGTATTTCAACAGAGAAAAAGATACCAAACTTGGATGGATGGCATCCCCTGGATTTTAACAGCTGAGTCCTTTATTTAGGATGTAGTGGGCCACCACAGAAGCCACTAGACTGCAACAAAGCATCTCCTATTTGGTTTGATGTATCTACATCTCTCCAGTGGATCATAACAGTTTCTTTTTTTTTCTATCAAATGACCAGTGTTAGTATGAAAAATACTCGAAGATCCAGGTGATCGCCCCAAAGCTTTGAGAACACGGGAATGATCTCCGGCATCTCTGGACCCTTTTGTCCCATCCTCCATCACAGCTGCTCTTCATCTTCCTCCTCCTCCTCATCCTCCTCCTCTTCCTCCGATGCATGGCTCTCAGATTCCTCTTCTTCTCTATCCAAGAGCTTTTTAAAAACCTCAAACTCCTTGGCAGAGGAACGTGCTGTCCTGGCCAAAAACTCAGCTTCAGAAACCCTGAGAATGTCCTTCAGTAAAGGGTTAGGGATCTGTGTCTGTCCCTTCTTATCAGGGGTTTGGTACCGTCCAAGACGTTCCAGGTACATGTGTCTCTGCTTGATCTTGGTTATTGAATACTGTAAGAAATCATTCTTGACTATGTCCAGATGCTTAAGTCCCATCCTAAAATATGCATACTGGAAGACACAAACATGTTTAGGAATCTATGTAGAGAACCTCAAAGCCTATCGTTCAATTCAAAACAAACTTTAGTCCAAAAACATTAGAAAAGAATTGCCTGTAGCTACTCTCTAATACCAACACTTGTATGAAGTCTGACAGTTTTCAAAGCATTTCAAAATTCATGCTGAGAAAAATGCTGCAGAAAACAAATGGGTGTGTTAAGTTTTTCTTTAAACGGGAACAAAAATTATGAGTATAGAAAAATCCAACCCAAAGATGCTTTGGAATTTTAAAAAATGTGAGTGCACAATTATTTGAGTATGTTACAGAATGCTTGTGAAGGCCAAAGGCCAGCCTAGGTGGTTTACAAGCCTCCAGGAATTTGCCTGTCTCTACCCCACAACTCCCCACAGGGGTGCTGGGGCACTGCACATTCAATTTTGACAGGTCCCCAGAATCTGGTCCTCATGCTGGCACAAGGGTTTTCATTTGTCTGTCTGTTTTGAGGCAGGGTCTCTACATAGCCTTGGCTGGCCTTAAACTCAGAGGTCCACCTGCCTTTGCCTCCTGAGCTAAGATTGAAGGAGTGTACCACCCTTCCCAGCTGCACAGAGCTTCTGACCTTACCTGTCACATCTGCTGCCACATTCTCCAAACCCCCACTCACTCTAAGGGTGGGAAAGTTTTAGCTTTCTCAATAGTAGTTATTTCAGAGTACCTACTTGGACCTGGAATGGGGCCAGGTCCCTCTCTGTCAAGGAAGTAAAGCGGAAGGACAGGTTTGCTTTGTGGGGAGAAAAGAACTGAGCTGTACTGTTCTAGAACAGAAGCTCTGAGCTCTACTCAGAGGCTTCTTGTCCACACAGCTGACCTTACTCAACTTAAAAATCTGAAGTCAAGAGTCTAGTCACTCATTCTCACCTGGAATTTGTACTCTAGCTCACTGGGGTCTGCCTGAAGAACGCCTGGGCACCTGTGCAAAAGCTCAGTGATTTGCTGTGCTGTGAACATGCACTTCTCCTTGAGGACCCTCACAACACCATCAATGTCCCGCTGGCGCATGGTGAAAACCTCAGGGCAACTGTGCAGCACTCTCTTCAGTTTCCCTGTAGGATATTAAGAAAAGGAAAGCATGTAACTTCAGGTATTCTGGAAAGCCAAGGGCTGAACAATAGTTAGGGGCTGGTAGACGGGTTGGTCAGTGGGTAAAGGCGCCCGCCACCACGCCTCATAACTTGAGTTCAGCCTCCAGGACCCACACGGTGGAAGCAGACAACTGACTCTCAAAATTGTCTCATGGCATCCACGTAAGCCCCAGAACATGTGCTACTAAACACACTCACAGATACAATACACACACAGACTCTGACAAGGATCACCTCCCTTCATAGGATTGCTGACTTCAGACTCTGCCTTCTATAAAGCACCATGGAAACACGTCCTCTCAGATCCAGCAGCCCACCCTACACCCCTAACCTAGCCTCCGAGTGTCCTCTCGTGAGCCACATTAGTAACTGTATCTAGACAACTGCTATAAACAGGAGCTGTCCCAGACAAAGCGGAGTAAATGGTCTTCTTTTAGTAGTTGGAATAATTTTCTTAGGAATATTGGCAAATTTAATAGATGGAAACTTAAAAACTACTTAGACCATTAACTATTTTTCCCAACAGCATAGTTGGTCACTGTCTCTGCTTGACTGCTGTGTGAAGAGGAATTTCCAAAGGGCAAGCTATTTTTGTTTTTTGTTTTTTTGTTTTGTTTTTGAGACAGGGTTTCTCTGTATAGTTGGGGCTGTCCTAGAACTCACAGATCCGCCTGCCTCTGGCTTCCAAGGGCTGGGATTTTAAGGCATGCACCACCACGCCCAGCTACCACGCCCAGCCAAGGTGTGCACTTTGCTTTCATCTCTCAAGCTGTGCTTCAATACTGAGCTTAGACTCAGAAGACACTACAGGAAAACCTTTTTTTCTTTTTTGCTCATCTTCTAGAGGAGGCCTACAGAGGTACCAAACAGTGGACTCTAAGCCTCCCCTACTTGGGTGGTAAAAGTCTTACCAGGAACAGTCAATAATAAAAAGAAATAAAAACTGGTCAATGGGTAGACATCACTGGAGATTTCCATCTCCCTTCTCCAGAGGAATGACAACAGTTAGCAGGAGGTCACTCTGCAGCTCTCCAGGAACCTGGCACCACCAGGTCTAAATTTTTGTACAGGATGTTTTTGCAGTGGTCACCCATATGCATACACATATTACTACCACATAGCAACTCTAAGCATCCAAAAACAGACTTCATGTTCCCACTGTTCTGGAGCTTGAGACCTCAATGAACAGAACACATGGGACTTGTTTTGGCCTTGGTTCTCTCCTCCTGGCTAATCTCCCTGCATACCTCTTACAACACCTTCTGCAGAGGGTCCCTCACACATCTCCTCGGAGAACCTTCCAACCTCACTTCACCTTACTAAGGTGTGTTTAGCCCACAGACCACATGCATCCCAGGATAGCTAGGAATGCAACCTAACACATTTGTATATGACCTGTCATGTCACAATATCAGAAGGCTGGACTAAGGCAGGCTATTTTTTCATTAACTCCGACTCCTCTCACACTACAAAATCTGCTGCTTCATCTACCTTCTCCAAGGCCAAGCTTCCGCAGGTAACTGGACCGCTTCTTCATTTGCACTGGAGACAGTTTCAGTAACTGTGGACTTTTCTTCAAAGCCATAAATAAAGGTTCTGGGTGCAATCCCAAGAGTAGAAATTCTGAAATTATGTCCAGCAGCTGTTGAGGATAGATGCTTGGCTGTATACTGAGCAAGCTGTTAATATGGGCTTCATCAAAACCCATGTCCTGGAGGGAACTGATGACGTTTGCAAGCAACGTGAACTTAGGATCCACAAAAGTCTTCTGCTCCTCATGAAGACACTGAACAAGATGTGTCCTGTACTCTGGTTCCTGCACATATGTTTTGGGTCTAACACAGGAGGACTCTTGGAAGTTCTCTCCACTGGGTACTGTAGTCAGTTTGCAAAACAAAGAAGGACTCATCCTTTTACAGTCTCTGAGATGAGGGGTCTGCCTGGCCAAACAGGTCCAGGAGCGGGTCATTAGTCGGTGCCAGTCAGGAACCTGTAAGACAGAGCCAAAACAGAATCAGTTCCACCTCGGGATAACAACCACCACAAGATCACGGAGCGCGAGTATTTTGGACCTTGGCCCATAAAAGCTAACAGTTTTTGTAAACAATCTGTAAAACCCCTGGGCCTTGTAAGACTTTAAGACAATCCTGAAGCCATTTTTGACAATTCTGAATCCTCTCAGCCTCTGTGCCATAGTGCTTCCCCTCCTCCCCTGGGAACCAAGGACCTAACAGCTACACTCGCACGTACTCAGTTCCTGAACAATTACCCATATACGTATGTTTTGGTTCGGTCCCCTGGGAAACGGGGTCAAAATGACCTCTTACCTCATCTGATCTGGCAACAGCTCTCCAGTCAATTATTGGTAATAGCCTTTTCAAATAAGCCAATCAGAATAGTCAAAGAACAACCCCACTTGCTTCTGTGGCCCCTTTAAAAGTAGACCGTACCAACTATTCAAGGTATCTCGGCTTCCCGAATGCTGGGGACCCTGTCATGACAGAATTAATAAAATCCTCATGCTTTTGCATCGGCTGTGGTATATGAGGTGGTCTCTGGGGGTGACTCCTTCTCAGTGTTTGGACGCTGGAGTCCAACAGCCTAAAAGGTCTCCAGAGAAGGAAATTAACATATAGACGACAGCACTTCCAGAAGATATAGGAGCCGGGCACAGCCAATACTGTGAGCTTTATGGAGGACTCCTAGTCATTAATATTTGGCTGAAAATTCTGAACCGCAGACAACCCACCAGATAGGTGCACTATCTAAACTTATTCCAACAAAGGATAATTGTTTCGATGCTACCTTTCATTAAAGGAAAAATATTCCTAGACAGGAGTCTGTCAATTCTCGGTGTCTGGGACTAACTAACACATAACAAATTAGGCATCCGATGCCCGCCAGACTGGTCTCCAAAACCTCTCTAGCACGACCAGCCTCCCCTCTCTCAGCCTTGGTCTCCAAAGCCCATAGCCGCCACATTAGCCGAAACTCCATAGAAGCCAGTGGCTCATGTCAGGACCAGGCTGTCTATGCACACACCACCCGGGAGCGCTATTGCCACAAAGCGGCCGGATGTGGTCACAAATAACCTGCGGCAGGGCCTCCTGCACGTCCCGCCCGCAGCTGCTGTGATCCCCGGACCTATGGCAATCTCACCCGCCGTCCTAGAGCAGCCATGGAGCCCCAGCGACAAACGTTAACTGGATCGCCGGAAGGGGCGGTCCTTCCTGGCCCACAATGTCCGTCCTCTGGTCTGTGTCCGCCGCAATCCTGGGAGCCAGCGTTCCTCTGTTCCGTGGCCAAGCTTTTAATCCCCTGGGCTCTTTCCCCGCGCCGCCGCATGCAGATGCAGCTTCCCTCAGCTGTGTTCTGCCAGGAACAAGCAAGACCACAGGGGTTTCTCAACTGCCCTTCAAAGTACTGGAGAAGCTAAACTCACACCATTATTTCCTGTCGTAAACCACACTTACAGGCGCACAGGGGAGACGGGACACAAAAACGAAGCAGGTGTTCAAAATTCTATAAGCCCTAGTGCATGAACTGGTTTTTTTGGAGCCCATTCCCTATGGAGAGATACCTTGCTCAGCCTCGATTCAGGTAGGAGGGGCTTGGTCCTGCCTCAACTTGATATGTCAGACTTCGTTGACTCCCTATGGGAAACCTCACCCTTTCTGAGGAGTGGAGTGGGTGGGAAGTTGGGTGAAGGGAAGACTGGGGAACTGTGGTTGATATGTAAAATGTAAAAAAAAAAAAAAAAACTTAAGTAAAATTTCTAAAAAGATTCTATAAGGCCAAATAACCTAACTGTAATTGTGGAGTTAGGATGTCGCAGACCAGAATCAAATTATCATGGATTATCTTTTAGCCTTTTTGAAATTCATTCACTGTCCAACTGTCCAACTAAACAGTTTTGTGATTATGAAGGCCTTTAAAATATATTCTTAGACCACCACTGGTTCTCACCAATCCAAAAGCTAATCATATAATTAGTTAACACCTAAAATACTGTAGGTAAATGTCTTTGCAGTCACCTTCCTATCTCTATCCCCATCAATGTGTCCGGTAAATGCCTTGATTATGACTTTGTTCTGTAGCTAATAATATCTCACCTAACTACACCCACCGTGGAATCTCTTTTGGAGCAACCAAAATTCATGCTCCCGGGCTTTTTGGTTTTGGTGGACACTGTAATAACTTCTCAGGACAGCTCCAAATTCTTCCTGAAATGGTAAGCTGGATCCAAACCTAGATAAAGGTATTTAGTAAATTGTATTGTTTAAAAATGCGTGTTTAGGGTCAGCAAGATGGCTCAGCAATTAAGATACTTGCCACACCAGTCTGATGACCCGAGTTTGATCCTAGAAACCCATGTAAAAGTGTAAAAGAACAAACTCACTCCACAAATGTCTACCTTCACACACACACACACACGACACACATGCCCATATAAGTTTTTGTTTTTTAACTGTGTTCAACGTGAATACCTGGCCACACACACAAAAAGAAGCCAGTCTTTAGAGACTGAAGAGATAGCTCAGCAATTAGCAGCACAAGCATAAGGATTTCAGTACAGATCCCAATACCCACATAAAAATCCAGGTGTGACCCCATGCATGCCTTTAATCCCAACACGGAGAGGGAAGGACACAGGAGGATCAACGGGACTTACTGAGTGACAGTCTAGCCAAAAAGAAATGTGGGTCCAGGTGCAGGGAGAGACCCAGCCTCAAAGTTACAGAGGACACCCCACTGTAACAACCCAGTATGTAATATACATATAAACTCACATAGGTACACACAGAGAAAGATGTCTGCCATTAAAAAAAATACATGGCCCAAGTAATAAAATGATAGGAACAATGGCACTTTTTCACTTATAAACAACAGAGCTCTCTTAGCACAGAGGTCTGATTTCCCATAAAGATGAGGCACTAGAATGTTCCAATACAAATTTGTATGCATTAAATTTGCATCTTAGACCTGTTTGGGCAAAAAGCCTGGGAACCTTTTAGAAGGAGAGAACAGTAAAAGATAAAAAGCTGTGTTCTCACAGCTGCCTAAATTCCACCACTCGTAAGTCATTATTATATTTATTTCTTCCTGGTTTATTGGCTTTTTGTGTGAAAAAAGGGATCAGGCTGATACATCAATAAACATTCCTACTTTGTGCTAGACACTGACCTAGGGCTGAAGTATTTAAACATATATTTTGACAGAAGGGTTGGGTTGTATAAAAGGACAGGAAAGTTGCAATCTGCGTAAAACTTTTTGTCTTAATTTCTAACTAAATAAACATCATTTAGGCCTTCACACTGAAAGCCTAAGAAAACCCTATGCCACTCCAACTTCTTGAAAATAATCTAGGAACCAGTCAGCCAGCACTGGAACAAAGTGATGGCTAGAACACAGGGCTGCTGTCAAAGTCTGGCAGGATCTTTAGTCTTCACAAAACTTTGCATCTTGAATCAAACTTGAAATTCCAAGAGGGAAAATTATCAGCTGCCAACTCAGAACCTTAGTCTCCAAGGTTTTGAGAGCTTTTGTATTGTTTGGTTTTGTTTTCCTGCAAAGAACACCCATAAGACATCAGACTATAACCAAAAGCTTTATTTTTTTTCTAATGTAGAAATGGTTCTTAGAAAGCTGCATTTTGCATCCTCTGCCCTACTACACTGTCAGAAAAAAAAAAAATCTGTAATATCTTGTGCTCTATGTGTAATAAAGACTACAAGGAAAAACATTTGTTTCATTCTAAGAAACAGCTCATCTGAAATCAAAAGCTAAAATGTCACCAGCTTCTGGAGACTGGGCCTGGAAACCCTCAGTCACAGTCGAGTTGACATCCTTCACCGAGAGCCTTTCACACAGACGAAGCCGAGCTGGGCCAGACACGGGATGTCTGAAAGTGCTGGGAGGGTACTATGGGTTGACAGATGGCTGACAGACCTAAAGTCCCAGAGTAAACCAGGATAGATTGCTCTTTTAGCTGTGCTAAGTGGGGTACAGAAATGGAAAAACGAAGAAAACCAGTACTTCTCATGTCCCATAGAGTCCTAGCCAGGGTAACTTAACTAATTAAGTGGCTTTAATTTGGAAAAAGTTCAAGAAAGAAAATATTCTGGTCATTTTTGTCTAGCCAACTCTATGGACTCTACACCATTATCACAGATACCAAGTCAGTGGGAAAGACACACACACACTCTCAGATAGAAAGAGCTGGGCATGGTGTCACACATCTTTAATTCTATCACGCAGGAGGCAGGCAGATCTCTATGACTTCAAGGCCAGCCACAGTTAAGTGGTAAGATCCTGTCTCACAAGCTTACAAACAAAGAACAAAACAACAAAACAGAGAATTGAAATATTCCTCATGTCTTTCTGAGGCTCACAAGTTAAAGTCCTTTAATAATACAAAGCAACTGAACACTAGAATGCTTTTTTTCAAGGTTATAAAAAAATGAATTACAAGTCTTTCATAAACCTAAAACCTAAATACTATATATATATATATAGTATTGCAAGCTTGTTTTAGCACTTGCACAGAAATCTGTAGAAGGGGAATTCATCCCAGTTCTTCAGGATTTCTTTCTCCTCGTAGGAAGCCCTGAAATCCATACAATTTCCCAAATCAAGTAGAAAATAGCAGGAGAGAGCTTTCATTCAGCTGACTGACAGAGATGGATCCTCGGGATGCAGGCAGTGCTCATCACCAGGAGCCTCCCTGGGAGCAGGAGGGCCACTGAAATCCTTTGTGTGAGTCACTTCACTTGGACTCCTGCTCCTAAGCTCCAAACTTGCAGCTGACAACAGGCCAGTTTCTAAAGGGTGAAGAAAACATAACAATACGATTCTAAAATACTTTGTTTAGGAACAACAGAATTGGGGGAGGGTAGGCAGTGGATTCTGAAACCACAGGGTGATATTCTAGAGGTACAGATCCTGCTGAGATACTGTGTGTGAGTGCGCACACATGCACGCGATAATCTCCAGCCTGGTTCCTCAGGAGCTCTGACTTGGAGCTAGGGAGTCTTTTTCTGAAGAGACATGATGCCCCGTCTAGCCCCTCAGCATCATGGTCAGCATCTGTACCCTGACCCCTCTTGGGACTAGTCAACCAGCTCACTCTTCAACTACTACATTCTCATCTCTCCCAGCCAAAGTTACTAAAAGAACTTATCCTCCCTCTAAGGTCCATAGCCACACCCAAGTGGCACCTAAGGGTCTCTACACAGTCAAGCCCCATTTTTCAGACCAGCCACAGATTCTGGTATATGTATCTAGGACAGTGTGGTAGAAGAAGCCTTATCCTGGAAGGAGGCCTAGTCACCTTCCCATCCCAAACAAAAGACACAGGAAAGGGCGGGAGGAGGGGAGGCTGAGACTTCTCACCTGGCTGGTTGGTCCGACACACCTCTTCCCAGGTGTAGTTAGCAAGGTTCACAGGCTGTGTCACCCAGGGGTCTAGGATCAGCTCCTCTAAGGTGGTCCGCTGCTCAGGGGAAGGCTGCAGCAGCCCAGACAGAAGAGTCATAAGTTCTAAGGACATAAAGAACACAGGTGGAACCAAGCCAAGTCAAATGGAACGCATCTCAGACTTCAGGGTGTCCTGCTTCATGGAACCTCTCACAAAGCAAGGAAGCAGCCTGGAGTCCTAGGGCTTGAGGGCCTGCCCTGGTATTGTCAGAGAATACCTTTATAAATCTATCACCTCCAAAATGGAAGCGTGGAAGTTGAGATCCAGCTCAATCAAACCTCAGGTAGTCTGATTTCAAGGTGTGCTGGCTAGTTTTATGTCAACTTGACATAAACAAAATTTATTTGGACCAGACAATGGTAGTGCACACCCTTAATCCCGGCACTCGGGAGGCAGATGCTGGCAGATCTCGGAGTTTGAGGCCAGCCTATATAGTTCCAGAACAGGCTCCAATGCAACACAGACAAACCCTATCTCGAACCCTCCACCCCACCCCCACAACAACAACAAAGAGTTAACTGGGAAGAAAGAACTGCGAATGAGAAAATGCCACCACCAGATTGGCTTGTGGGACATTTTCTTGATTGAAGTGGGAGGGCTCAGATCACTGTGGATAGTGCCACCCATGGGTTGGTGGTCCTGGGTGGTAGAAGAAAGCAGATTGAAGCGGGATGGTGGTGGCGCACACCTTTAATCCTAGCTCTCAGGAGGAAGAGGCAGGCGGATCTCTGTGAGTTTAAAGCCAACCTACAAAAAGAGTTCTAGGATAGCCAGGGATACACACAGAGACCTTGCCTCAAATAAAATAAAGGAAGGAAGGAAGGAAGGAAGGAAGGAAGGAAGGAAGGAAGGAAGGAAGGAAGGAAGGAAGGAAGGAGAAAGAGAAAGGAAGAGAGGGGGGGGGCAGGCGCAGGCTGAGCAAGCTATGAGGAGCACGCTAACAAGCAGCAGCTCCAGGTTCCAGCCCCGTTTTAGTTTCAGTCCTACACCACCCTCCTTCACAAATGGGGCTCCTGATCTCATAGATGCTCCCACAGACAAGCTTACTGACTGCAAAATATCACTTTCAAGAGGGCCTTTAAGATCCAAGGGACACTAATAAAAATTACCAAAATGTTTTGAGTCATATTAAAATTATTATGCTCAGATCAAAATGTTAGAATAAAAATGATAAAAGAACTAATCAGCATAGACAAAGAGGAAAGAGAAACAAAATGTTGGGTTCTCAGGCAATGACATCACTCATCACCTGGAGCTCATGCTCACCTTGGGAAACCAGGAACGGGGGGTGAATGACTGCCTCCATGGTCTCCTCCACTTCACAGAAGGGATTCTCCTCGAAGATAAGCGTGTAGAGAGTGACCCCCAGAGACCACATCTCTAGCTCTGGCCCTCTATAGCTGCAAGGAGGAACCGAGAGCACTTAGTACAAAGCTCACCGAGTCAGCCCCACTCTGAATGTCAGAGCTTTCCAACCCCAGTCAGAGACTTGCATTCTCACAGTCCACACAGGGCTGCCTCAAGCAAGAGACACTCTAACTGACCCGAAAAGGGGGGATGATCCCCAGAGGCGGGGAGAGTAGAGGACCAGAGAGCAAGTCACAACTTGGTGTCACTAAGGGCCAACAGGGGCCACAGGCAACATCAGAACAAGTGGTGGTACACCCTATGGAAAGACCATGTGGTGAGAGGAAAGGGGCACCTAAAGTCAAATCAAACAGGAGAAACACAAGAGAACAAAGTTTAGTGACAGCTGAGGGGTCAGAGAAATGAACAGTAGGATGGAGTTTATCAGGAACTAGGGCCGCCTGGAAGACTAGGCCTGGGGGAGGAGGGGAGGTGTTATCCTAACTTCACCATGCTACCAGCCACACCAGGTAGGTTGTCTAAAGGTTGCCTATGGTTTGCCAACCCCTGAGGAAGAACAATATAAAAACAAGAAGAAAAACCGTTCTTACAGATAGAATCTGGAATCAGGGTTCAGAAAGCCTTTCGCCTGATGAGATGGATGTGTGTGCAATGTGGAAGGAAGCAGAACGAGACAGGTCCTGACCGAGAGGTCCACAAGTAGGACCAGCACACACACGACTGTAAAGGAAGGCCAGTGAGCAGAAAGCACAGTGTAAACAGGACACATGGGGAAGGCACCTGCCGCAGATGGCTAAGTACTGAAATGGAAGCGTCATAGCCTGGGCGTGGAGCAGCCAACCAGTCATACAAAGCATGCAGAGTGAGCCAGTTTACATGTAGCTCCTCTTCAATGTCGCCTATATTTCAACCACTACAGGATGGTACTAGAGCAGGACACTCACTGGGAATAGGGACAACCAAATCAGATCTGAAGAGAAACTACAGTCCCTTCAACACCTTCAACAGGGACTCCAAAGGGGAAAGTTTCCCTGCCCGCTTCACTCTCTGCTGGTAGCACACAGCCTTGTCCTGCTGCACACAAGGGCCAGCCCAGCATGGGGGTGGCTACAGCGGATTAAAGAGACCAAGCTCCAGGAATCAGTGAAAGCTAACTCAACATTCACTTTCTGACTGTGACTTGAAAAAGTGCCCTGAGAAGACACAGGCCTGGGTCCTGGTCACCTCCCAACCCCACTGCTGAAGGTTTCTCACACAAGGGAGGATAGTGGTTGAACAGACAACCAGGACCTGGTCAGGCCTAATGTGAAATCCAGTTTTGACCATGCCTATCTACTGACTCCACACACTATTCTATAAGACCACACAGAGCTACACATTCTGTCCCTCTAACTACCCACTCTTCCTGAAACACCTGACTAAGATTTGTGCAGGAAGAAGAGGAAGATAGCACTGTGTGAATGAGACTAAGGAAGGTCGTTTTATATTTTATACAGACACACCTGTTAGTGTGTAGCAAAGACCACAATCCCTGCATGGACAGCACAAACCACGATCAGCAATTTCTATGCCATCCCTACACATGTGGGCAATCCAGAGCTCAGAGCCAAGAATCTGAGCCCAGACAGTTCCTTCACATCATTTTTCCTGCTCTCAATCTTCCTGCTGGGCCTTCTTATAGTCAGCCCAACACTGTTATTGAGCTTTTGATTGCGGGAACTGGAGAGATGCCTCCACAGTAAGAGTACTGGCTGCTCTTCCAGGGAACTTGGGTTCCATTCCTAGCATCCACAGAGCAGCTCACAACTGTCTGTAATTCCAGCCCAAGAAGTTCTGTCTTCGTTAGGTCTCTATTCCTGTGATAAACACTATAAAAAGCAACTTGGGGAGGAAAGAGTTTGTCTTACAGGTCACAGTCCATCATCATGAGAGCCAAGACAGGAATGTGGGGCAGGAACTGAAAGTTAGTCAGGATGAGTGCTGCTGACTAACTCGCTCAGCCTGCTTTCCTATGCAATCAGACCACTCAGCTAGGGAAAGCACACTGCACAGTGAGCTAGGCCCTCCCACATCAACCAGTCAAGAAAATACCCCAAAGACCAATCTGGTGGGACGTTTTCTCAATTGAAGTTCTCTTCTTCCAAATGACTCTAGTGTCAGTTGACAAAAAAACTAGCCAGGACAACTGACTATTTGTTAACCTAAAACACCAAACATTACTATTAAACCATAACATTTTTTTATTTATCCCAAGTTCTCATATTAATACCAATATCACAATATAAGACATTCCAGCTTTTAAGTCTCACAGTCCTTAAAAGTTGAGTCTCTTCAAAGCATTCAAAGTCTCCCTAAAATATGCAAATCTCTCTAAAATCACAATGGCTCTTAGCCATGAGCTCCTGTAAAACAAAAAATAAGTTATATAACTTTCTTACACTGAAAGAACCAGAGTAGTCTCAATAAAACCAAAAGAAAATCATAACTCCAACAGTATAACTAACTCCGTGTTCAACGTCTGGGACTCACAGTCTTCTGGGCTCCCGAGAGCTTGTACAGTTCCACTCTCCAGCGCTGGCACCCACGGCACACCCAGCTTGCTTCACCTCCACTCCACTCCTACTGCTATCCTTGATGACCGTCCTATGGTGCTAGCATCTCTAAAATGTTGGGGTCTCCACTCTACATAGACCTCACCTTTAATAATAGCTACCTGGGCTTTCTTCTGGGACTCTAACCCAGCCATATGGTGCCAAGCCTCAATTTCTCTCCTAGAACCTTCTCTCTAAATTACTCCTAGGGCTTTAACTAAAACTAATGCTGGGCCTTCACCAATGGCCTCTCCTGATCTCTTAAGGCGCCAAGCCTCAGCCGTTCTCCATGACTTCTTCGTGTCTTCAATACCAATACCACTTGGGAGACTCTTACATATTGCCACGTTTGGCTGCTGGCCCAAGGTCAGAAGTCAGCACAGGTCCCCTCTGAACCACAGCTTCTGTGTACTGACCTTGAGGAATCTTCCAGAAGATTTAGCCTCAATGATGCTGGTCTCTTGTTAATCACAGCTGATTCTTCAGCCCCGTCTGAACAGACTGTCCCACCAAAGCCAGTGTTTCACTTCGGTGGTGCTGGTCTCTTAATTAATCACTGTTGATTCTTTAACTCGAGCTGACCAGAACCAGATGCTTATTCAAATTATCAAACAGCCCCACAGAGTATTTAAAGGACTCTCAAACTTTACTTTGAAACTTCCTAAGCTAGGCCTTCATCGTCTGCACTATTCTCAACATTCTTAACTTCCAAGCTCCCACAGAACAGTTCACTGAGCTCTGAACACTCAAAGGTCTTTCCAGTCCAAAGTCCAATCCACCACAATCCTTCCAAAAACACATGATGAGGTCTGTCACAACAATACACTACAACCTGGCACCAATTTCTTAGTTAAGGGTTTCTACTGCTGTGATAAAACACAATGACCACAAACCCTTTGGGGAGGAAAGGGTTTATTTCATCTTAAGTCTCAGGTCACAAACTACCACTGAGAGAAGTCAGGACAACAACTCAAAAAGGAACCTGGAAGCAAGAATTGAAGCAGAGGTGTCTTAGTTACTTTTCTATTGCTATGATAAAATATCATAACCAAGGCAACTTATAAAAGAAAGCTTTTGATTGCTCATAGTTTCAGAGGGCTAGAGTACCTAATGGTGAAGAGCAAAAGCTACCCAACATGCTGTGAGCTCACATCGTCCTGATGCAAGGAGGAGATAGAGAGAGCTAAATATGAAGGATGCTAGTCTTTTGAAACCTCAGTCTGCCTCTAATGACACAGCAATTCTAAAAAGGCCACACCTCCTAATCCTTCCCAAACAGTTCCACCAACTGGAGCCCAAGTATCCAAACACGAGCTTATGAAGAGCCATTCTCATTCAAACCCTCACAAGAGACCATGGAGGAGTGCTCCTTACTGGTTTGCTCCTCATGGCTTGCTCAGCCTGATTTGTTATAGTATCCAGGACCACTGGCCAAGAGTAGCACCATCCAGCCCATCCAATCATTAATCAAGAAAGTGGTCCGCATGCTTGTCTGACCACAGGCCAATCTTGTGGGAGCACTTGCTCAATTAATGTTCCCAAATGACTCTAGTTTGTGTCAAGTTGACAAAACATTAACCAGGACAGAATCAAAAACCCTTATCTGGCCTCTGCAGTCACTGAACATGCTACACAGACACACCTGTAGGCAAAACACACATATACATAATAAAAATAAAGCTGGGCAGTGGTGTTGCACGCCTTTAATCCCAGCCCTCAGGAGGTAGAGGCAGGTGAATCTCTGTGAGCGCCAGGCCAGCCAGGTCTAGTTCCAGGCTCCAAAGCTACAGAAAAACCAATAAGTAAATAAATAAATGAATGAATGAATAAAAATAAATAACCTGGATGGTGGTGGCACACACCTTTAATCCCAGACTCAGGAAGCAGAGGCAGGAGGATCTCTGTGAATTCAAGGCCAGCCTGATCTACAGAGTGAGTTCCAGGACAGCAGGGCTGCTACATAAAGAAACCCACTGTTATACAAACAGAAAGATAACACCTTGAAGTAATGATTATTCCTGATATTCAATAAGTACAGCAAGTTATAGGAGTCACTCAGAGCATTCCAGCTTTTGAGACCTTTCTCTTTATCTTGTATTTTTCTAACTTTCTGTATCATCAAACTCCAAACAATCAAAAGTTGAAATGGTGGAATCGACCCCTATGTCCATCGTCCAGCTTCCTGCCTATTGCACACTGACTTTCCAGAACATTACCCTCATTGCTCAATAAAACACCCCAAACTGAAACCACTTCTTCCTAAAATCACAACATTCATGGACGTAACGCAAGAGGAGGGTAAGCTCCAGGATCATGTGATACGTACGGATTTCCCATGAGAACTTCAGGTGCACAGTACTCGATTGTCCCACAAAAAGTATAAAATAGTTTGCCTCTCTCTAAGTAGGCAGCTGAGCCAAAATCTATCAACTTAATTGTGAAGTCCTCGGCGATCACGATGTTCTCATCCTTGATGTCTCTGTGGATGATGCCTTTGGAGCGCAGGTATCCTACAGCAGACACCAGCTGGAATCAGAGGCCAGGAGAATACTTTAAAAGCAATTCAAGCAAAAAGGCATTTACAATAGATACTGGGAAGAAAAAATTAAAACAACAGCATTCTCCAGTGCATAGTCCTGGGTGCTGGAGATATGGTTCTGCATAAACAGGAGGCACAGCTATTCTGTGAGTCCATCACTGTGACTAGCACAGGCCAGCAAGCAACAGCAAGTAACTCATGCCTCATGTTATTAAAGAGCCTCCCAGCAGGCACTTGCCCTATAACCATGTCAGGAGAAAGACAGGCCACCAAGTAGGTACTTAGAAAAACGTAGGCCATTGAGGGATTACTGTTGGTCGGTATCACATGCAAAGTACCCATGCACTATGGGGGATACAACAGCTCACAGGAAAGGAAAGTGTCTTGCGCAGCAGTTTAAAGTCAAAGCAGGAGCAGATAATCCTGTGTGTTCTTCCCCAGTCAGCATATCTACCCCTATGTGGACTAAGTGGCTCCACAGGAAGCAGGTTGTAATATAAGCACTCTGCCTCTGGAAGGCAGGCATTCTAACACACATCTGCCCAGGCATGCTGTATCTTTACAATGGAGGTCTGCTGAGCAAGCTTCCTGTGGCTTCAGTAAGACTATTTGCACCACAATTTGGATACCAAACTAGAGCAATCAATTTAGTGATTTCTTGGACATCAATCATTTTCATCTTTGGAGACAATTTTATACTTCCAAATGAAAAATCTTTGAATCAGAAAAATAGTTAATGGCATGTCAACTAAGCTCAATCAATTAAAAATAAAGTACACATTATAAACACTTGCCTGTATATTTACACATATAGATTTGATTACACGCATGTATTTGAACATTCATTAACATACATGCATGCATACATAGATATATACATGGTAGAATCCAATCAGGAGACTTGGGTCAGGGGAGAATCTTGCTATGTAGACCAGAGTGGCCTTGAATTTGCTATAGCATCAGGAGTACTGAAATTATAGGTATATACTATACATTTAGTCAGAAACCTTTTTTTTTTTTTTTTTTGAGACAGACAGGGTCTCTGTGTTAACAGCTCTGGCTGGAACTAGCTCTTGTATACTAGGCTGGCCTCGAACTCACAGAGATCCACCTACCTCTCTGCCTCCCACCACCACCACCTGGCTAGAAGCCTTGTTTTTAACAAGACTATAAAACCACTATAACTAAATTGTACTGAGCTCATTCTTCCTTTCCACGAGTCCCAGCTCTGCTGTATCCATATAGCTGCCCACGGTGCTGATCCCCAAGTAGCAATGCTAATGGATGGACGGATGATAAACAGATAGATAATAGGAAGGAAGGAAGGAAGGAAGGAAGGAAGGAAGGAAGGAAGGAAGGAAGGAAAGACGGACGGAAGGAAAACAATGTATAATCTTACAATAAGTAGTATAAGAGTGGGGCTACTCAGGCCATGGTAACACACACCTTTAATCCCAGCACTCTGGAGGCAGAGGCAGGCTGATCTCTGTGAGTTCAAGGCCAGCCTAGTTTACAAGAGCTAGTTCCAGGACAGGCTCCAAAGCTACAGAGAAAAGCAAAACAAACAAACAAACAAATAAACAAAAAACCAGAAACAAAAAAAAAAAAAAAAAAAGAGCAGGGGCTAGAGAGATGGTTCAGTGGTTAAGAGCACTGACTGCTCTTCCAGAGGGCCTGGGTTCAATTCCCAGCACCCATATGACACACATGACAACTCATGACTGTAATTCCAGGTCCAGGAGACCCAACACCCATGGCAAAACACCAATGCACAGAAAAAATAAAAACAAACAAACTTAAAAAAAAGAAGAAGTGTGAGAGTAGTGGTGGGGCAGTCTTTTGGCAACTACAGTGGCCAAAACAGCGCAGAGTCCGAGAAACTTTCCAAAACCCAAATAGCTTTGAGGAGCTGACTACACTCAAGAACTGTAAATTAAAGAAGCTTTCACTAGGAATCCCTTTCACTAGGAGTCCCTTTCAGGAACTAATTAAAGGACAAGATAAATGATCCACACGTTTCTGGGAGCACCGAGGCAGGAACCACTGCCTTCTAGGTACTCAGACAAGAGTCACTGTCTTTGCCCTGCTTTCCTCTTGTTCTCAGATGCCTTCCAGGTTTGCTGGTCACTTTTCCATGCCTATGAAACAGCAAGTGAGCAAAGATCCACACACATTTCAATACAAAACAGATCAAGACAAACTTTGTAACACGGGGTAGCTCAAATTGCAATCTTCATGCTTCTTTACGTGATCCCTGATTTAATCCCAACAGTCTTTTCATGCAGTCACCAGTGTTTTCAACTGCACACATTAGGTGGTTAAGGCTACACACAAGTCTCATGATTGGTAAGGACACAGATTCAGATCAAAGGCACAGGGCTCAGAACCAGCATGGATCTCTTTGTTGTTTAATGTTTGTGACTGGCACAAAAACAATATGCAGATCTGAATAAACTTTAATCACTAAAATACGCTTCCCCCATAATTCCTTCCAACTTCACTTTCTCTACCTCAGTCATACAACTCTCTCTTCAAAGTATGCATCTTACCTCATAAACCCCAAGGCTGAAAGGCTAACACTGGCTCACTGAGGAGACTGACTACATGCCACTGACCCTTGCAGGCATAGGATTCAATTACCCAACCCCACATCCACCCGCACAGCCCTGGCCCGCTCTCACTTGTCGAAAGATGTAACTCGCCAGGGGCTCATCCAAGCAGGGATGGCGGTCAATGAAAGCAAAGAGGTCCAGGCCAGAGCCATGTTTTTCCATCACTAGCTGGAAGAACCCTTGGTTTTCAAATATATCCAGAACCTGAAAGAGACAAGACCGGGTCTAGTTTTGTTTGGAAATACCTCCAATCAACAAATTAATGTTAGAGAAGCAACATGAGGGTGTCAGCACACAGAAAACCACCACCTACCTTGATTATGTTGGCATGTTCCACCTTGGACAGAATTGCAATCTCCAAAGTAACTTTTCCAAGTTTGGGATCATCAATCCAACAATCCTCCAAAACCTTCTCCTTCTTAATAAACTTCACCACCACCTATACGGGAGAAGGAGAGCATATCTCTATCATCTGTTAAACCTGGTGCCCACTACCTGCTTACACTTTTCTCCCTCCCCCAAGACCACAGTCATGAAAGAACAAGTCCCTGTAGGAAGTCCCTGCAACAGGAGACAGGGAGGAGGCAGCAGCCAAACAGAAATGCTGGTAATTTCTACCTGCCTATTATGGGCAAGATGGGACAGATGGGGATCCCTGGAGGGCCTGAAGAGCAATGGCCACTGCTGGAGAAAAGAAGTCTTAACAGCAAGTGTTCCCACAATACTCTATATCACACCCAAGAGAATGAAATAAATCTAAAAAGTAGAGAAAATAAAGAAAACTGTCACTGGTAGACAAGTGTCAGTCCTGATGTTGAGATTAACCAGGGAGTTCCTCAAGCCTGATGGCTATAGTGAACACAAGAAACACCACCGGGCAACAGCAGGCGGCATTCAGTTACCAGGTGTTATGGGACTAAGTTCCACTGTAAAGAAAAATACTGCATGTCATTTACTACAAGACACGCTTGCCACTCAGCAGATGGGCTACTATGTGGAATGCTAGGTGCACAGGTAAAGCAGCCCTGGGTAAAAATTCCAGCAGGGCCTTTCTGTGTATCAGTGAGAGACACTGTCATGTTCCAAGGAGCTGATCCTCTACTGAGAAGTAGACAGTAAATTGTATCACGTACTACGGAATGATGAGTGCCCAGAAAAAAAGAAATGATGAGGCACGAGGTGGGCAGGCACAAGGGAGGAAAGCTGGAACAAGAGCCAGCAAGGGTGCAGGAGGAGCAGCAGCAGTCTGAAGTCTCCACGCTACACAACTATCCTCCACTGATCAAGTGAGAAGAGATCTAGTTTGGGTGAAGCAGACAGACTCTAAAGATGACAGGGAAGGAGGGAGATGTGAGAGAACTCAGAAAGATGAGGCAGAAGCAAACCAGTAGGGTACTGAGGAATTGAGAAGGGAGGGCTCAGTGCCCAGGAAGGGCGGTCAACGCCAGCAGGTGGTCTGCTTCAGACATCCTAAATAGACATGCCTGCTGCCCATCCACCGGCACAGAGAAAGATGACGAAAAAGGCAGGCAATCTCCAAGGGCTACCTACCACACATGCCTGAAGTGAGTGTCACGAAATAAGAGAGGAGATTGATTAAAAACAAAAAATAAAGACTTTTATTAAAATAAATCTTCAAGTCTGGACTAACAGCTACCAGCACTATTTCTTAAGACTATTCTTTGGTACCTAGGTCAGAAATAAGTTCGAAAAGTTAAAAATCACACTAGTAATCAAAACATACATAACCTTGGAAGAGAAGGAAGTACTGTGGACTAGAGAAATCCAAGAATTGTTCAAAAAAAGTGCTACCCTGGAAATACCCTGAATACCATTGAAATCGTTAGAGCAATCTTAAGGCTTGTAAATACATAGAACAGATATTTAAAAACATAAGAAAGGAACTGACTCAATACTATTTCTTTTCACTTTCAAAATATAAGGAACAAAATAAAGACAAGCATTACAAGTTTAAAATAAAAAACAAAAAAGGAATGGTCTGGTATTCACATTCAATAGAGAAACTGAGGCCGGGGATATGGCACAGCGGGTAAAGGGTCTGATACACAAGTGTGAGGACTAAAGTTTAGAACCTCATGACCATGGTGGCCAAGACAAGAAATCCGAGCACAAACTGACTAGCTAAACTAGCTACATTGGCAAGCTCTGGGTTCAACTGAGTGGCCCTGCCTCAGTAAGGTGGAGAGTGATTGAGAGTCACAACGTAAAACCTGGACCTCCACACTGTATGCATACACATGAGCATGCATGATACATACAGGCATGTACACCACATATACATGTGCAAAAATGTAATAAAATGAACCTATCTCACAAAAAGTTTATGCAAGGAGTCCAGCAAATCTTCAGGATACCAAGTGAATAGGGGATCATCAATTTTAGGGCTGCCAAGATGGCTCAGCAAGTAAAGGCGCTTCTTGCCAAGACTGATATAACCTGAGTTCAATCCCTAGAACCCAGACAGCAGAAGCAGAAAATCAACTCCGTCCTCTTGCCTCCACATCCACTGTGTAGCATGCACTTATAAATATACATACAATAATAATTTTAAAAATTTTAAGACAGGTCTTCCTATGTAGAGCAGGCAGGCCTCAAACTCACAGAAATCCACCTACATCTGCCTCCTAAGTGCTGGGATTAAAGGCATGTGCCACCATGCCTGGTCTATAATCAAGAGTTTTTAAATAAAAATAAATAATACAACAGTTAATCAAAGTCAGCAATGTATTGAAAAATATACACAGCTAAGATGGAATCCAGGAGCACAAGAGAATCCATTAATGTTATCATTATGTTGCAGGAAACAGGAGTACAACCATGTCAATAAGCACTGGAAAGACATCACTCAACAGTTGTCCACCCAATTTTGTAAGGATTTTTTATTTATTTCTTTTTGTTTTTGAGACAGGGTTTCTCTGTGTAACAACCCTACCTGTCCTGGAACTAGCTCTTGTAGACCAGGCTGGCCTTGAACGCACAGAGGTTCACCAGCCTCTGCCTCCCAACTGCTAGGATTGAAGGTGTGCACCACCGTCCAACATGATTTTTTAAAAAATCTTTTAATGTTTGTTGTTCTGCCTGCATATATATCCATGTGGGGCACTGGATCCTCTGGAACTGGAGTTATAGACAGTTGTGAGCTACCATGTGGGTGCTAGGAATTAAACTCAGGTCCTCTGGAAGAGCAGCCAATGCTCTTAACCACTGAGCCATCTCTCTAGCCCCTCAAACTCATTCTTTAAAAAGTAAATATATAAAATTCAGGGACCAGTGAGATGGCTCAGTGGGTAAAGGACCACGTGAATTTGATCCCCAGTACCCATATGGTGAAAGAAGAGAACCAACTCTTGTAAGTTTTCACTGACCTTGTGCATGTACACATATTCTCTCTCTCTCTCTCTCTCTCTCTCTCTCTCTCTCTCTAATAAAAAAAAGATGTCAAAAAATTACCAACCCAGCTGGACTAATAATAAGATGTAATATCTTCAAATAATATGTGCTCATTGGGAAAAGAAAGGTACCCACCACAGTGACGTAACTGTTAAGTAACACTGCTCCAGGGCCCTAGCCAATGTGATAGGAAGGAGAAAGGATGAAAAGTGAACCAAAGAAAGGAAAGACAAAACTGCCATGCTATGGAGAAGAAAATTTTAAAATATCCTCTGAAAATTACTAGACCCAGAAAGACTATGAAACAGCAACTCAGACACAGCTCTTTGGTACATTCCAGCAACAAGTGATACGAAAGAACTCTGTGGCAATACTCCAGGATCTGTTAGTGGACCATGCCTTGTGACAGTATCATAGCAAGGAGTGGAGGCTGCTTCTGAGTAGGAGGGTTGGAACTAAAATCACAAATACCAGTGGGATTTGGGAGCAAAGGACAGTGAGTTCTAAGGCTTGGGTTCAAAAGGAATGCATAGGAATGACCCTCAATACTGGAGAGGGAGGCCAGCTGGAGGAATCAGTATACCTAAAAGAATGTCTGGCACCCAAGAGGCATGAAGTACAAACCCAGCTGAGAGCTATCATAAGAAATTTTGGGTAGACCCTAACTGTGTTTATTAGCTAACTTGCTTCTTTTTCCAGTTGAATAGAGGAGGTCCTGAGTTTGGTTTTAAAAGCAAGTTTGTATGCTCATGAGGCAACAGCATGCCATGTGAACAGCAGAAAAATAGTATAAGAGAGTTCAGAAGAGAGGAAGTAACAACACAGAAAAGGCCTGGCCAGGGTCCAAGAGCCTGCAAGAAAGCAAGGTCTGAATGCAAAACTCAACAGGGCTATTCTGGAATGAATGTGTATTGTAGAAGCTTCCACCTATATCCAGAAAGCACCCATATCCTGGTCCCTCCTCCTCCATTACAAGTCTCAGAGCTATAGATCAGGACCCTCCAGTAGGGCCATCCCCCTATGAACCCAAGCACCTCTTTGTTGTGCTCCTTCTCCACTGCAGTCCACACAAAGCCAAAGGCCCCACTTCCAAGTGGGCTGATGGTGTTATACTTATGGGAGTATTCGCCCTCACAGGCCGCCAGCCCCTCCAGCTCTGCGGGTGTTGGGGATTCCTCAAACCAAGGTTTGGCTCTGAGCATCTGTAGAGACAAAGAAAGGTCTGGGAGATCACAAGCCACCTCATCTCCATCAACAGCACTGACATCCATGCTGTTCTTATCTCCTGTGCTCACAGGGGCCTAGTCTGAAAACCTATGGAGCCCTGTGACAGCATCCACTCACCAACCCAAACTGATTTGTCTAAATGCACCTACATTCCACTGTACAAGGCATATATTCATTCAAAGTCCTGCATTTGCTTTACTCTTACACAGGTACTAGAAGACAATGTTAAAAAGATAGACAGACCCTCCACCCAGTCCAGCCAAAAGGGCAGCAAAGCCACCTGGGACACCTGCAGCACAGAAGAAAGTGCACAGAGGAGTGAGCTGACCACAGATACCAACCTCTCCAAAGCCGGATCCAGAGAGCTCAGGCATGGAGTGGGTAGAACTAGGCAGGCTGGCAAGGAACAGGCGGGTTCGGGTGGTTGAGTCCCGGTGGCTATGTAAGAGGTCCTTCACTAGCCAGCAGCAGAAAAGGGTTGCGGAGCCCTGGAGCTCCACTCGCTTCACTTCAAACTGTATACCTGAAAGGCAGGGAGGTAAGGGAGTACAGCGCTCTGCCAATCCCTCCAATGACCTCATTTTACATTGCTATGGTTGAAAAAGCCTCTTCCCCAGAACATACTCAGTCGTAAGCCATCTCGGTGGTAGCAGCTTCCAGAGTAGACGCCCTCCTGGATATCCGACTGTAGGGTGGGGGCCCCAGGTGCCACAGGAGTGGAAGTGATCTGGACACTCAGCTTGGGCTTCTCTGCTGATAGGCACATACCATCAGTACTGGGATGATCTGGTACAGAAGGGCCACAGCCTGGGCTTTCTATGTCACTGGTTTCAAAGTGTTCAGAGGATACCAAAGAGATGTCAGACAGTTGTGTTCGATTATGTCCTGTGTCCATCTCCTGGAACTGTCGGCCTTCACCAAGGTCAAAATAGGTGCCAGTGAGGAGCAACATCTCTCGGTCATCTAGAATATCTGAACTCTGCCTGTGCAAAGCACCCACATCTAAATCTGAGCCCACCACTGAAGGAGAAGGTGTCTCGCTGAGTTCAGACGTGGTACAGGAACAATGTGATGGAGTTCTGTCTGTCTGATCATTGAGAAAGAGCTCCCTGAGGTTCCAGGAATAAGAATTCACATTAGTCTCCCGGGCTTCCACTGCCTCCAGGACACCAGGGAGGTCGGTGGCCAAGGCATAGCAGGCTGAGGAGCTGCCTGAGCGGCTAGCATGCAGGTCTCGGCCTCCCAGATCACAGAAGGACACGGGGGCAGTGAAAGGAGGATGTTCTGCAGGGACAAGCTCCACACAGGAGATGCCCAGAGCTCCCCCAAAGCTCGACTTGGACAACCGTTCCTTAATCAAGCAAGTCTGCAGCTCTTCTCGGTCATTTCTCACTCCTGGCCATGGTTCATCCAGAGTGGGTGTCCCAAGCAAAACACATGCCATTCCAGAGGGGCTAGGAGCCAAGTCCTGGCCTCGCTGCTGTAAGATCCACTCACTCCTATACTGTGGGCAGTGTGTCAGGAAGCCCCCTCCTGCTAGCTGCCCTGTAGTGTGGGGCTCAGGCATGGTGGCATCAGCCCAGAGCTTTGGACTACTGGGACTGCTAACGCCCATCAGTTCCAGCTGAGCTTCCTGATGTAGACTACACACGTCCATGCTGCTGCTCCTGTTCTTAGCTGGGACTAGTGGCTCAGAAACTTCACAGGAAGCAAGCAGTTTTGCATCCTTTGGTTTGGACCTGCTTTCTTCTAAAAGACCTTGTCTGTAGTTCTCTGCTGTGGAAGGATTCTCCTTCCCCAAGACATCGATATGCTGGTCTGTAGGCAGTAACTGCTCATCATGGATTGGCGGGCTTCCTTTTGTGGTGTCTTGCTGGGCCTTAGGCAATAGGCATTTCCTGTGGGTTAGTGGGCTTTCTTCTGAGGTATTTTTCTGAATCTCAGACAATAAATGTTCATTAAGGACTGGTGGGGATACTTCTAGAGTGTCTGGCTGGTTCGTAGACAGCAATTGTGCATCATGAGGCAGCAGGTTTCTCTTTGGAATGTTTTGATGGTCTGTGGGCAATGAATGCTCACCACAAACTGGGTTGCTGTCCACCCTGGAGACAGGAATTTAGATGACAGTCACTACTGGTAATGAGAGATCACACTGACTTTCCCTTTATGGGAGACAAATACAATGCATTTAGCATGATAAATTTATAGCAGAAAGTCTCTCAATTTTATAACAAGGCTAAAAATTAAAATATCTACTCTTAAACATTATTCATATAAATCTACATTTACCAAGAATGAATCAAAGAAAGCTACTGAAATGGATTTCAGAGTGTTTAATAAACCCCATGACGGCAGGCTACGGCTGGGTCTCAACACCATCTAACACCTAGCTGCACAGAGACTGGGAGGCAGCTCAGAGAAGGCTGACAAAGTAATGCATTCAAGAGCTGAGGTACGGAACAAGTTGAAGGACCTTTACTCAGCAGGGCGAGGGTGAGCACACGTCGTGTGAAGAAGCTGCACAAGTAGTGAGAAAATTGCTAAGCACGCAGTCCAGGCAGGATGATCTACCTCCACCAGCCCACTCTTCATAGTGTCTGTTCACATCAACCATGACTAAGGTCAAATACCTGGTAATCAAGATATACTATATGGTCTTGATTTGGGGGGGTCCTCACAAATTGTATGACAGAAGTTCATAAAGATGGGGGCGCACACCTTTAATCCCAGTACTCAGGAGGCAGAGGCAGGTGTATCTCTTTGAGTTCTGTGAGTTCCAGGACAGGCTCGCAAGTTACAGAGAAACCCTGCCTCAAAAAAACAAAAAACAGGGGCTGGAGAGATGGCTCAGAGGGTAAGAGCACTGGCTGCTCTTCCAGAGGTCCTGAGTTCAATTCCCAGCAACCACATGGTGGCTCACAACCATCTGTAATGTAATGAGACCTGGTGCCTGCCAGCAGTACATTGTATGCTTAATAAATAAATAAATCTTTAAAAAAAAAAAAAAAAAAAAGGTGGGGGAGCTTAGAGAAGTGTCACAGTGGATTTTGTGGGTGGAGTTCTAAAAGCAAAGGAAAGAAGCAGAGATAAAAAGAAGGTCTGCAGAGACCAAGCAAGAAAGGATTATATCTATCCACCTCTCCCCTCCCTGGTGAGCCTAGCACTCTCTAGGAACAGATTACAGGGTCATTCTGAGGATGAAGGCACAGGGGGTGCACACCAGAAGTGCCTCATTAAGACCTTGCCAAGAAGTCTGGACAGCCCCTGGGTGTGGTATTCACCCTGTTAGGGTCTCCAAATGCTGGTGGGTCCCAGTATTTGTTTTCCTCTCTACTGTCACACCTGTTCCCTTTCTATCGCAAACCCTGACAGATAGACTCTGACATTTTAGGAAGGTCACAAGTCACACTTGCTAGAAAAACTGGTAGATTGGGGCATGATCTTGTCCCTACAGCATGGCCTCTAAATCCTGCATTGCAAGGGACAGTGGAAGGCTAGCTACCATTGGCATCTCATCAGTTCGGCGATGATTTGACTAATTAACACTGTGCTAGCATCAAGTTTGGGGGCTGGAGACTTAGAATCCCTAATTTTTAGAATGACAAACCTGCAAGCTGCCCTGGCAATCAAGTATCACCTGTCACTAAATGGAAAGGTACAGAGAGAGGTTTTCAAGTGACCCTTTGGAGCTACGAGCCCCTCCTCTTATCCTACCAGCAGAGGTTCACATAAGGCTACTGGGAATTATGTCCAGAGCTGCCCCAGGAACCTCAGGTCCTCTTGCCAGGGAGCACCAAGGGCTGGCTTCTAGAGAGCCAAGAACCCCAATTACTGACCAAGTATTTCAACTGGGGCTTTTTGTCTTGTTTTGTTTTGTTTGAGCACCTGGCTTACCATGTAACAACTAACTCAGCTTCGGCATCAGTTCCTCAGAACACACACTTCACTCGCTCCCTTCCCTAACAAGTCCTGACTTTTAGACATCTGACAAGGGAAGCTTACCTTCCTGAGTACACTGTAACCTCTGGGGATGAGACCTTAAGTCTTCTACAAGTTTGTTGAGTTAAGAGTAAATGAGTACACAAACAGATGAATGAATAAGTGACTGAACCTCTGCAGGTGTACATGTGACGGACACTTATCACGCTCTTAGAACATCATTAGACACATTAAAATGCTATGGTGACAGACAAATTTTTATTTCTACAAAGTTTTCCAATATAAATTCTCTTTATTCAAAATTAATAACATTATTTTAAAATATATAAAGAGAATGGTTTCAAAGTTCTAAATTTCTATCTTTTAACATTTTCTTGACTTCTGAATAGGCTGCTTCCTTGCCCATAAGAGGAGAATAACATCATGGGTACTCTCTCACAGGGGTTGTAAGGACTCAGTCAAGCAACAGGAAAAGGCACTAGTGTATACAGACAGAGCAGTGACCAGTACAAATTAGTCATCGCTGTCATTATTATCCATAACTTGGATATTCCCTAACCAGGTGTCTGGTAAACTTGCAACCTCCCACCAAAGCACTTACCCCAGGGAGGCTTGAGACAGCATCTGGCATTCAGTTTCCAACCGTGTCTGAGTCCTAAGGGAGACTTGGCCTCCCATCATCTTCAAGGGCTCATCTTGTGATAGCACGTGGTCATGGGCCAACGTCACGTCTACCCTTGGATCTAACAGCAAAATCAAGAGTTTTCTATTCCAAACACTCTGTTAAAGCACTTCTGTACCTTATCAAAACCTCAAATACTCAGCCTACACTTAGAATGTACAACAGAAGCACACCAAGAGCTTTGCTTTCTGCTAGCACTGATTCCTCACATTGTTCCTGTTTCATCACCTCTCTCCCCTCCCTAGAAGATCAGAGATCCTTCCTACTCCAGGGCACCAGATTCACAGGCCCCAGCACAGCCCAGAACCCCCCCAAGAGATCAAACACTGGCTTTGCAAGTCCCACACCCTCCCAATATTCTGAGACAAAGGGAATAGCAAGCTGACTGCTTACATTATCTCTACAAACCAGTCATTGAAGACCTTAAACTATTGGGATAAACATATTGAAGTCAATAGGTATACAGCATAATTCATAAATAAATATGATATGCTATAACAATTCAAGCTTTTTTTTTTGGTCAAAACAGCTTTATTCATCAAACAATTCAATCTTATAGTACATGAAACTATACAAATTTTATTTGGGGGATGGGGATTCCTGGAAGGCAGCTTTTTGTTTCCAGATAGGGTCTTTCTATATATTCTAAGATGGCCTCAAATAACTGCAACCCTATAATTTGGGATTACAAGTATGTGCCATTACACCTGGCTTGGTTATAAATTCTCTTTAAATGGACAAGACTTTGGCCAGCTATTTCTGTCTCAGACATAGGCACAAGTGGTTCAGTCTTGGAGGACCTCCTAATTCCCTTCTAGATGCCAACATACTTGTAAAACCTACCCACAACTGTCCCATCTCCAGGAAAGAAAAACAAGAGGCCATACAAGACAGAGCCTCCCACTACTCTGCCCACTGTTGAGCTTCTGGAGAGGTCACCAATGACTTCTGCCCTCCTCTCTGTCACAGAGCCACCAGCCTATAAGGGGCTGGGCAGCCACAGAAACACGGTGTGGAGGAGGCTGTGCCTTACCGTGTGCTCCACTGGCTAGTTCCCAGTCCTGCTGGGCATCAGAGCTCATCTCTCCAGGCCCAGTCTTACTGCCAATGTCCAGGCAGTTGACAAGGTCTGGCAGCTGTACAGAACTGTCATATGCAGGGTCCATGTAGTGGTAGAAACCAGGAATCAAGAAAGTGATGTTCTAGAGAGCAAAGCAGTGATATTTCAGAATCTAGGAAGACCCATTCTGACCCACTGAACACATCCTTCTAGGATGAAAACACTGGCAATGTGAACAGTTCAGGCACTCAGAGTGGGAAAGATCTTGGGTCACATGTTTTTGGCTAATCTATACACCCTGACACTTGACACATAATGCACAGTTTTTTTCATTTTGCTTAATAAAAAGGCAAACAATACATTCTAAGGAGAGGTATACCAACACCTACATGTCTTCTAAGCAGAAATCTGGCCTGTGGCTTCACATTTACTGAGAACAGAGACCCTGTATTTGCCAAGCTAACATCTTACAGCTCTTGGTCCAAGAACACCGATGTGAACCCATCAGGGACCATATTACATAGTAAGAGCTGCTCACACAGATGCTGCTTCTGAATGTGTGTGCAGCCTCCATCCTGGAAAGCGCCTGTGGCCACAAGAATCCAAGCAACTCTAACCTCAATGAGAGTCAAATCTGTATACCTGTAAGACTCTAAGAGGTCTCAACACCTGTAAGACTCCTCCAGAACACTGTCAACCAGGGATTCTGCTAGCTGCATTTTAATCAAAAAAACTCAACTCAACTAAACTTTAGGTTAGTTACTCTTTATGGTTTTATTGAAAAGCAGAATAACCTCATTTTAGAGTCACAGTCTAGTAGCACCCCATAGAAATGACAAGAAAAGACAGAGGCCCCTGCCATGGAGGCAGTCCCCAAGTGATCAAGGTACTTACTAAAGGGCCGTTAAGTACCTGCACCCAGAAACCAGGTGAACCTGGTGGGCACTCAACAGGTGTCAAAATCAGGGGACAGATATGTAGGATTCTCTCCTATATATCCTACATCACCTGGCAGGACTGGGTGGCTTTCCAAGGCTGCTCCATGATACTCCTCTGGCATTTGGGAGGCATGTACCCCCCCCAATGGGCTCAGAACACCACTGGGATCCACCTCCTAAATAAGAGGTTGTGGGAGCGGTGAGGCATGACTTCTGCAGCTGAGGTGAGACTTAAGAGGCAGGATGCTCCCATGTATGTTCCAAACAGCATCCGAGCCAAGAATGTAAGCTCTCAAGGCTTCAGGATTCCACAGTCACCTAGTGAGCCGCCCCAGTTGGCATCACGTGGAACAAAATGGCCTTTCCCTAGTAAGCCTAGCTTAATAGGCTGATTCATGACTTGGAATGCATTAAACATTGTCCTGGAGGCTTACACAGAGCCACGATGAGACTGCACCCTACAAGTCTGGGTGAGAATAAGGGAGAAGTTAAAGCTAATGGCCTGTCTCCTGGTGAGTAAAACGTCTACCCAAGTCCAATACCAACTTCAGAAAGGAAGGTTATAGAACCCCTCCTTCTCCAGTGCCCACCACCAACTATGCTAAGGATGGGTGAACCAGCAGTATCCACAGTGTAACCAAAACATGGTACAATGGGCCAGACCAGAGCCAGCTGGGTGGAGACAGAGATCCCAGGCAGAAGACCCACTTCCTTCTCTGGAACAATTCAGGACAGTTCAAGAGAGGCCACTGATGTGGGGCCCAGGAATATGAGATAGATGGTTGTAAATAGGATGAGGATAGCCTGTAAGCTCTATAGCCCATGCAGAACAGTTTCCTCACAGTACCAAGGAACTGGGAAACTAGGTGAGCCTACCTTGCCCAGGAGCTCGGTCTTCCCATAACCAAACAACATTAGTGCAAAGCTGTGGTTGACACCATAAATTGTGCCATCAGGCAGGAGGGTGATGAGGCCACTGATGGTGCAGAACACCCACACAGATGCCTGGTAACCTGGTTCAGATGTAGCCTCACTGTCAGCTACGGCCTCTCCACTGGGGTTGGATTTCAGCTTCAGACTCAGAGGGAAGGTGGTACCATCTCTGGCTCTCCCAACAGACCTTTGAATCTTGAGACTCTGAAAGATAGGGAAGCCCCATTTCAGTACTACAGCAATACTATCTATGTACACAGAATCTTGAGCTGTGATGTTTCAGATCCAAGCTCCACTCACATACACGTGCTAGGAACATCCCTCATCCATGGTGCTCTCCCTAACTATCCCTCAGTCCCACCCTGTTCAAAGAATTCAGAACACTGGGGAACAGCAGCAGCAGGCTTGGAGGACTCAGGGTCCGGAACAATGCATAATGAAAGGACCAAGGCACAAACCAATAAGAGGACTGGACCCAGACTCATCCCGAGCAGGCATTGTGCCAAACTACAGCCTGCTAGTATCCACAGGCTGCACCCTTCTCAGCTCCAAGTTTGGAAGGGAAAGAGCTGTCATGTTTCTCCAGCACCTCTTAGTCTCAGCGAATGTATAGTCCATGTTTGGGAGTAGCTGTGATGATTAGGGTCACCATGACAGAATCTAGAACCACCTTCATGACAAGCCTCTGGGTATGCTGCCAATAGGGGAGTTTTCTTGACTGTACTGATTAAGGTGGGAAGATCCACCTACTGTGGATGGCACCATTCCCTTGGCCTGTGTAGGTGGAGAAAGGGAGCTGAGCAGCAGCAGAGGGCAGTCATCACTCTCTGCTTCCTGATTGTGAGACAATGTGACCAGCAGCCTCACGTTCCTGCTGCCTTAGATGTACCCTTGAACTGTAAGCTAAAATAAATCCTTTCTTTCTCAAGTTGCTTTCGTTAGTTTCTCTTTCACACAGTAGCAGGAAAAGCAACTAAGACAATAGCCATGGTTCCACACTAGTCTTCTGTCCCTCCAACCTAGAGGTATAGCTTTCCTGTTGTCACTGTCCACTCAGGGAACCATCTACCTTCTCAGCCCCTCCCCCAACATACAACCAAATCCTTACATTACATACTGTCTACTTCTAACATTTGGAAGGCATGTGATTTTCCAATGGAGATTTTGAATAGAGCCAAGCAGGGTGGTGGTATAACTGTAATCCTAACACTTGGATGGTAAAGGCAGGTGGATCCCTGTGAGTTTGAGGCCAATCTAGTCTACAGAAAGAGTTCCAGGACAATGAAGACTACACAAAGAAACCCTGTCTCAAATTGTAGGGCCCACAGGTCTACTCTACCCCTCCTCCCGGGGCTCATATTGAGGATAGTTTGCAGTTTCTGGCAAAACATCCATCCTGTTTGTTCCTGTGCTCCTTTTGCCCCTGCTGGTGGCCTTACTCTGTCTTGGACCTGGTAATTTCCTACCTGCCTGGGAGGATTTCCACTGTGCAGCAGTTAGGTATATAAGGTTTTTTTCTAAGCTTGAATAAATGGCATTCAGCATGTCTTGTGTGTTCCTTTACTCGCCAGGCCCTTGCCCAGCTCACAAATGGTACAGGAGTGCAAACTGTACCATAGAGAGTAACACAGGTGTTACATCAAATAAAATAATAAAATAAAATAAAATAAAATAAAAAAGCAAAATTGTAGTGCATTGATCCTAACCAGAATGAATCAGGTTTCGGGTGAGAACCTAGACCTAGGTTTTCTTTTCTGCTGTTTCAGGGTCTACCCTGGAAAACATGAAAAGTTAGGGACCATGCTGGAGGTCTGGTGGCTCGTCTACCTTGTCCTGAGCATAGTGAGCCCCCAGGCCATGAGTCCTGAACAACAGCCAATAGTGAGGCAAGAGAAAAGATAGGCAGGGTTGGCAGGCAGAGAGTATAAAAAGAAGGAGAAATGAGGAAGAGAAGCAAGCAATGAGAACAAGGGAAGGCGGACAGGGCCAAGCCACCCAGCCAGCCACAGAGTAAGAGTGAAAGTAAAATATACAGAAGTAAGAAAGGGGAAAAGCCCAGAGGCAAAAGTCAGTCAGGATAATTTAAGTTAAGAAAAGCTGGCAAGAAACAAGCCAAATTAAGGCCAGGCACTCATAACTAAGAATAAGCCTCTGTGTGTGATTTATCTGGGAGATGGAATGGTGGACCCCCACACACAAAAAAAAAAAAGCCCAAAGAGTAAAACGTAGACAGAAGTTTCTGTCTCTCCCAGTCCTACAGCTGTTCAGTCCCAAATAAACACATAGAGGCTTAAATTAATTATAAACTATTTGGTCCATTGTTCAGGCTTATTACTAACTACCTCTCAGAACTTAACCCATAATTCTTATCTACGTTTAGCCAAGTGGCTTGATACCTTTTCTCATGCATCTTGCTTCCTCTGTGTCTAGATCACAACACCCACCTATACCAATCCCACTTGACCCGAAGACCAGTAAACACAACAATGAGAAGAGACAAAGATTTCCCCTTGTTTGTATAGGTTCCATCTGTTACAAGGGAATGTGACTTGTTTTGGGCTGACATGTTGTTTACACTGACATGTGTCTGCTCCTGCCATCTCCAGGACCCCTGCCTCGGGGAGTCTTCCTGATAGCTGGTCAGCAACAGCTGTTGTAAAGGGCTCTACATACAGCACTGCCACCAGACAATGCCCTGCCAAGCTGCAGGCAACTTCCTCAGAGTAGACTAGAGAATGCAGAGGACAAGAAAACTCTTGTGAGTTCAAGGCCAACCTGGTCTACAGAGTGAGTACCAGAACAGTCAAGGCTACATAGAGAAACCCTGTCTCAAAACACAAAAACAAAAAAAAGCCTGGTGTATACCAGACTCTTCAGTAAAACCACCGCAAGCAGGCCTGCATCTCACGAACTAGAAAATCTGACACACAAAAAGTCAGTGTAGGGGACTGGGTTTAGTGAAGCACGCCCAGAGAGGACACACCTGTATGTCCTCTCCTTAGGAAAAAAAAAAAAAAGGAAGGAGGAAGAAGAAGGAAGGAGGGAAGGAGGGAGGGAGGGAGGGAGGGAGGGAGGGAGGGAGGGAAGGAAGGAAGGAAGGAAGGAAGGAAGGAAGGAAGGAAGGAAGGAAGGAAGGAAGGAAGGAAGGCAAAAACTTCTTACAGAGTAAGCAAAATTAACTGGCCAAAACAGCAAAATTCATTCCTAAAGACACAGTAATGACAGCAGGTAAAGGCACAACTGTCATTACCCTGTGTGAATGCCACACACAAGCTGAAAAGTGGAGACCTTAAGAAGTCAGTATGAATCAGGCTTCCACCATACCCCAATCTCCCAGCCACTCCCTGTGAATTACAGCTGTCCACCTCCAGGAGGTGATGGCTGACTAACAAATACCTAACGTCATTCAAACACTATTTCTAAGTGTGTCTGTGAGGGTGTCTCTGGGTATTGGTGTGTGAGTCTGAGTAGTCTGAATAAGGAAGTGTCACGCTCAATGTGGGTGGCACCATCCAGTCAACTCAAGGTCTGAAGAGAAAAATGAGGGAAGGAGCAATTGGAATTGCTCTTCTGCAGCTGGGATGCCCCATGTCAGAACTCCAGGCGCTCTAACTTTGATTTCTGGAACTCTCCCCAGAGGCCCTCAGGATTCTCAGACCTTCAGTCTTAGATGAACCACACCCAAGGCCTAACCGAGGGTCTCCAGCTTGCAAGTAGCTGCATAATCACAAGCATCAACTCCCCCAACTAATCATGTGTAGTTATATAAAATCCTATCAGTTCAGTTTGAAGAATTCTAACCAGGATACAAGGTTACCCTACAGAACAACATATTCTCCTGGGCCCTCAGGAAAGAGAGGGTTTAGGGGACAAGGCTTGTCAGTCAGGAGACCACATGACTCTAGGTGTTGGTTGAGCCGCTAAGCTCAGAGAACTAGAGTTGGAGCTTTGCCCCATTCAAGAATGGTCCTGCTGTCAACTTACAGGGTTAAGTCGAAGAACTCAAGACCCAGCACCCAGTGCAGACACCTACCTTTGGGACATGTCGACCAGGAGGAGGGAGCTGCATTGATGGAATCAAGTCTGTGACACACTGCCCAACTACATCCTTTGGAGATGTGAACCCATGGAGATGAGCAAAGAGACTGTCACATGATGTGATAGTTCCCTGAGGAAAAAAAAAGCAATGCTTCTGACAGGCATTTCTCACAGAAGTTGTCTTTAAACTTCACTGAAGTATATGCTCCAGTGTTTATAAACCAAATGCAAGAACAATGTCACAGCTCCAATAGTCAAAGCCCAAGAGGCTTGCCATGGGCTTTCACAAGAAAAATACCATTTCCTCACTGTACCAAAGTGACTTTCTAGAGAACTCTCCAAAAGCCCTACGTCAACTGGGGGAGGGGGGAGAGTGAGTACGGCTTTAATACCAGCACTCAGAAGGCAACAGCAGGCAGATCTCTGTAAGTTCAAGACAAGGCCAGCCTGGTCTACAGAGTGAGTTTCAGGACAGTCAAGGCTACACACAGAGAAACTCTGCCTCAAAAAAAAAAAAAGAAAGAAAGAAACAAAAAAAACCAACTGTAAACAGAAACTGCACTTCCACCAGGCGGTGGTGGCGCACACCTTTAATCCCAGCACTTAGGAGGCAGAGGCAGGCAGATCTCTGTGAGTTCGAGACCAGCCTGGTCTACAAGAGCTAGTTCCAGGACAGGCTCCAAAACCACAGAGAAACCCTGTCTCGAAAAAGAAAGAAAAAAAAAAAAAGAAGAAGAAGAAAGAAAGAAAGAAACTGCACTTCCATCTCCTGGCTACCCAGACCCAAATAATCACACAAAAACTATATTAATTACAACACTGTTTGGCTGATGGCTCAGGCATATTTCTAGCTAGCTCTTAAATGAACCCATTTCTATTAGGCCATGTATTGCCACGTGGCTGTGTGTTACCTCATTTTCTCTATCTCTTGTTTCTTTGGCGGCTGGCAGCTGTTTGACTCTGCCCAATCTCTCTCTATATCTCTGTTAGGATTTCCTGCCTGGCTCTATTCTGCTATATGGCCAAAAGAGCTTTATTCATCAACCAAAAAAAGCAACACATATACAAAAGGACATACCACATCAAACAACAACAACAAAAAAGCCCCGATCCAGACTCTTCAATAAAAACGCCCAAGTTCATGTTTAAGTACTATTCTAAAAGAGTAGCATCTTTAAGCTTAAGAACAATCTTGAGAGCTCAGTCTAGTGCTCCAATGTGCATCTCTGTCTCTATCTCCATCCATCGCCAGATGAAGGTTCTATGGTGATATGCAAGATATTCATCAGTGTGGGCTATTTCAGGCACCCTCTCCTCAGCTGCTCAAGGAACAAGCTAGGGACATCTCCTTGGACACCTGGGAACCCCTCTAGAATCCAGTCTCTTGTCAACCCTAAAATGGCTCCCTTAATTAAGATATATACTTCCCTGCTCCCATATCTACCCTTCCTCCATCCCAACCGTCCCATTCCCCCAAGCTCTCCCCATCCTCCCCTTCTCACTTCTCTCTCCCCATCTCCCCTTACCCCCCATCCCATCCCCACCCCTAAGTTCCCAATTTTTGCCTGGCAATCTTGTCTACTTCCAATATCCAGGACGATAACTATATGTTTTTCTTTGGGTTAACCTTCTTATTTAGCTTCTCTAGGATCATGAATTATAGGCTCAATGTCCTTTATTTATGGCTAGAATTCATTTATGAGTGAGTACATACCACCCATCTTTTTGGGTCTGGGTTACCTCACTCAGGATAGTGTTTTCTATTTCCACCGAGACACTGGGGCTGATCTAATGGGAGCTCACCAAGGCCAGCTGAACTGGGACTGATGGGAGCATGTGATCAAACCGGACTCTCTGAACGTGGCGGACAATGAGTGCTGACTGAGAAGCCAAGGACAATGGCACTGGGTTTTGATCCTACTGCATGTACTGGCTTTGTGGGAGCCTAGTCTGTTTGGATGCTCACCTTCCTAGACCTGGATGGAGGGGGGAGGACCTTGGACTTCCCACAGGGCAGGGAACCCTGACTGCTCTTTGGACTGGAGAGGGAGAGGGGGGGTGGGGGGATGGGGAAGGGAAATGGGAGGTGGAAATTTTTAATAATAATGATAATAATAATAATAATAATAATAAGAAGAAGAAGAAGAAGAAGAAGAAGAAGAAGAAGAAGAAGAAGAAGAAGAAGAAGAAGAGGAAGAAGAAAGAACAATAATGAGTAGTTATGATTCTATTCCCATTTTATTGATAAGGAAATCTGAGGAATCAAGGACTGGACTCCTTGCTCAAGCATGCAGTTAGTAAGGGCCATAGCCAAGGCAAACCTCCAGTTGGCTTTGGCACTTCCTTCCTAAGTTATGAAAGGGGAGGAGAGCATTGTGTTAGCAGGAGACAGCTGCGATTTGGAAATATACTCACATCACTCTGGAAGGCAACCCAGGCTGAGACCCTCTCCACGGGCTCCAGAACCACTACACAGCATAAACCACGTTCTTGCTGCAACCTCTTTATCCACACAGAGACTGGAATCTTCTCCCCACTTCGGCTAACAACGTCAACCTGTAGAAATACATTTCCTGTACCAGGGTGCACAGCAACCGCAGTGGATTCTGCAGCTAGCATGGCACAGTGCTTCTCATCAGGAGAGACCTTCCCTGGTGCTTCAACGCTTCAGCGCAGTCAAGCTCCGCTCACCTTTCAAAAACCTACCAAAGTGTAAATAGTCTTCTAGTCCTCAGTACTACAATCTGACTGAATTTTTACCAAGAGGGTTTTCATACCCAGTGTGATGGCCAATTTTTAGTTGCCACCCTTGATTGAGAAACACCTAGAAAACGCCTGACACACACATAGGGTGTACCTATGATGGTATTTGCAGAGTACTGGTGTGTATCATTGAGCCAAGAGGGTAAAACCACTCTCGAATGGGAGGCAGGAGCCTATAAGGAAAAGAAATGCAGTGGGTAAAGAGAGCTCCCATGTACACTCAACTATCCTTTTGCTATTGGTGTTCATGGGTTTTGGTGTTAGGATCTCATGTGAGCCCATGTGCTCTCAACCCCCCATGTTGCCTAAGATGCCTTTCAATTCCTGGTCTCCTATGCGGTGGGATTACAGGTATAAATTATCACTCCAGCTTTTCTGACATGAGTGGGGGCTTTTTGCTGTGGCTATCACCCATGGACACTGAACTCCAGTCTTCAGCTTTGAATGCACTCCTGCACCAGCAACTTTCCAGAAGGCTTCATCCACCAGACTGAGGCTGCATCATCAATCCCTATGGTTCTGGGGCTTTTGGATTCCTAGACTGGTTCCACTGGGTCTGCAACCGCAACCTGCAAACAGCTACTGTAGAACTATCCAGCTTCCAACCATACAAAAGGATCTAACAAATCCCTTTATCCAGATACAGTTGATCCCGTGCATCTGAAAAACTGACCAATACACTCAGCTTCACAGTAAGGAAGCAGGAGAAAAAAAAAAGTGGAATCTGTAATTTCTTCAAGAAATAAGCACTATGTGGGCAGTGGTGGCACATACCTTTAATCTCAGCACTCAGGAGGCAGAGGCAGGCAGATCTCTGTGAGTTCAAAGCTAGCCTGGTCTACAGAATGAGTTCCTGGACAGCCAGGGTTACACAGAAAAACCCTGTCTTGAAAAACAAAAGCAAAAACAAGGAAGGAAGGAAGGAAGGAAGGAAGGAAGGAAGGAAGGAAGGAAGGAAGGAAGGAAGGAAGGAAGGAAGGAAGGATTGATTAAGGACTGGAGAGATGGTTCAGTGGTAAGAGTTCTTGTTGCTCTTCCAGAGGATCCAAGTTCAGTGCTACACTGGGTAACTCACAATTGCCTTAATTCCATCCCCGGTAGCTATTACGCCTTCCTCTGGCCTCCTTGAGTTCCCACATACGTATGTACATACATGTAAACATGCACATAAATAAAAATAAAATAAATATTTTTAAAAAGAAAAAAATAAAGAGGCATTAACATGTGCTGAAAGCTATAATTACTTTCTTGGTTTTTTTTGGAAGTAATCAGCTTCTTGACCCAGTAATTTGTTGATACAACTGACCCTGACCAAGTTCTCATGCTTGGAGCTTAGCCTTCTGCATCCTATAATTCAACTCACCTGTCAATATCCCAGATATACCCAGTAGCCTAGGAGAGAGGACCAAAACTCTCCAGTAAAACCCTCCCATCCCATCACCATACAGCAAATAAATGGAATGTGTGGCTTTAAAGGTAAGAATCAGGTGCGGTGATAAAATTGTATCATTTCAGAAAGCTCTGGAAATAGCTCCACAGTTAAGTATTTGCCATACAAAGACTAGGACCTGAGTCAGGATCCCCAGAAACCCACTTAAATATTGGGTGGGAATGGAGACCCACCTGTTAGTCCAGTCTCATAAGACAGAGACTGGACACCCAGAGCAAGTCAGCTAGCAGGACTAGCCATACTGGAGAGCTCTGGGTTTGACTGAGAGTCCCTGCATCAATGAATAAGGTGGAAGAGTGATAGAGGATGATTTCTGACATGATACCTGAAGTTTTTTAAAATGTAGTCCAAGCATCAACCCTCACTAAAACATGAAAACAAAGTGTCAGAGTCACTATATCCCTCTTAAATACTTTGGTTTTAAAGGGCCCATCCTTCTTCACATCTGAAATAAGAAATAGTACCAGGACCATGTTTCAGTGAAGAAGCTAAACTTAGGTGCTGCCAGTCATAAAGCAGAACAAAGCTCAAAGTCAAAAGTGAGGCTGGGGGCTGGAGAGGTGGCTCAGAGGTTAAGAACACTGGCTGCTCTTCCAGAGGTCCTGAGTTCAATTCCCAGCAACCACATGGTGGCTCACAACCATCTGTACTGAGATCTGGTGCCCTCCTCTGGCGTGCGGGCATACATGGAGGCAGAATGTTGTATACATAACAAATAAATAAATCTTTAAAAAAAAAAAAAGTGAGGCTGGGAAATGGGAGCCCTTCCCTTTACATGCTATTCTTGCCTTAAAGACAGGCAAAGCACCGGGCAATGGCAGCGCATGCCTTTAATCTCAGCACTCGCAGAGACAGGTGGATCTCTCTGAGTTAAAGGCCAGCCTGGTCTACAAAGAGGCTCCAAAGCTACAAAGAAACCCTGTCTTGAAAAACCAAAAAATAAAAGGCAAAGCATTCTCTCCACCCTACCCTACCCTACCCACACTCACTCACCACTGTGCCAAACACCACTGCAGCATGGCCGTCGGCCTCCACATGCTCCTCGCTTAGGGCTTCTTCCACCACCTCGGAATCAGACTTGAGGAAGAACTGTGCAAGCTTCTGGCCAATCAGGTCATGACTGCTATACCCAAGGAGGCTGCAGGCTTTGTCATTGGCAACCAGAATCTGCAGAGGACACATATATCACCAAAAGTTCCTGGGGCCCTAGAAAGAACAAAGGAGAAAACAACACAGGAGGCAACAAGGAGGCCCAAGACCCGCCCTTTTCCAGCACTGCCCCTAGCACCTTCCCATCAGGGGCTCAGCGATGCTCACACTATTGCCCCTCAGATACACCCACCCAATCAAGGCCAGCTATAGCCAAGGCCCTCCACCAGCCACGACAGGCACATGCCTATCAAGACTAAGAAGCTAGGAGAGGGCTGGAGAGATGGCTCAGCATAAAGGTGCTTACAGCCAAGACTAACAAGTTGAGTTCAATTCCTGGGATCCACAAGATAGGAGAAAACTGACTCCCACAGGGCTGTCCTCTGACCTCCACACTCACACTGTGGCACACATGCACCAACACACACACACACACAAAAATATAATATGATCAATTAACTCAAGATTATTTTTAAAAATGAAGAAATTTGCATCACTCCACTGCTGTCTAACAGTCTCAGCTCCTGTAGAGATGAATGTACACAGTACAAATACATCTCATTCAGGCACTAAATTTCATTTACATAACTAAGCCAACATGCTAAAAATATAACAGAGAATGCACCTCATCCTTTCTCTTGAACCTCTGTCCAAAAAGGAAAAATTTTTGTCTCTTTTGCATCATCTAGGTAAGATCAACTATCTTTCTAATTACATTTCAAACACAAATTTCTCTGCTGAAGGAACCAAGTCTGGCAACTCCAAATCCACATCTATGCTGGGCCTCAAACTGCAGCAAATACCTCTGTGGTCTTGGCATCCACGGTAAAGACAGCCTTGTTGGGGTTGCACACAGGAGTGGAGTGCAAGGGTGCAGAGCACCCTGAAGCCAGGCCACGTAGCAAGGAGCAGCAGGAAGTACTGCCCAGAGGCCCAGCTGCAGGGTCGGCATGCTCAGATGCAGCAGAGCAGTGCAGTTTGCTTGTGCAAATGTTCTGGGCAGCCAGTGATGAGAGGCAGTAAGAACTCCACCTGTCTTCTGTGAGGAAAGGAAGGACAGAAAGTATTAGATCTCAGACAGCTACCAAAACAGGCCTCTAGGACAGGCAAAGTGTGCGGTCTGCACAGGACTCAAGCATTGTAAAACCCACAAGTGCCAATGAGTGACTGAACAAGTCTCTCCAAAACAACCCTCTAGGGCTCAATGGCATCCATCAATATTGTCTGAGACATACAGACAGCTCAACATTTCTGTCGAGGTCACACTCTAAGGCCTTCATACCTAGAAAGCTCTTGCTTATAATGCCTCCTCTCAAATACCAATCATCCCTAGCCACTGCCCGGTCACTTGTTCCTGAGAACTGTCAGACAACTTAAAGGCTACTTGTTGCCCACCATCCTACCTGCTTCCTCACGTGGGCTCTGTCCCCATCACACTAAAGGAGCTGCTCTCAGCCACCTCTCCAATAGTTCCAAAATGCTCAGCCCATCAGCAAACCCTCAGTCCTCACCCCACTCCACCTACCAGCAGCACTGAGCTCTTCAGCCAGACCCCATCTGAACACCTGAGTGTTTTCCCTTCCTGTCTTCTCATCACCCACTGATCCATCCACCTCTCCCATTTCCCAGCACCTTTACTACCTTACTTGGCGCCTACACTTACCTCTAGCTCCAATCATTTCTAAGACCCAACTCCCCGTGCCTCCCACACTGGCCTCTGTTCTTCCGAAGTTTAAAACCAAATGCACATAGCCTGAGTCTTCACCGCTTTTCCACCACGTCTTTCTCCTTTCTTCTGTGGCCTTCTTCTAGTACCTGACCTCAGCCTAACCTTCCCCAAGGCCACCCACTTGCCTCAGCAGTGACCAAGTCAGTACCCTACTCACACCTCTACTTTTTGCCCCTGTTCCCTGAGCAGCTGCCTGGGGTATCCTCCTGAAACCAATCTTCCATGTCAACACTGAAGCAAAGAACCTTGGTGAGTGTCAGGCAAAGCAGCCTCCTGGGAAGCTGTGGCCTCTGCTTTGCACCACTGGCCCTCTCCCAGGACCAAACATACCTGATGTCCCAGCAAGCTGCTCTGTGACCTCAAGACAGGATCCTAACCCTTACTGTGCTCTGTTCTGGCCCATGGACATCTGCCATCCTAAAAGATTTCCCTGCTGTCTAGATCCCCCTCAGTTTCAAGTACACACCTTACTGTCCTTCAGTCCTTCCCCACCCAACCCCACGACCCTGTCACACAACACTAGATAGGTTAGCTCTTTCCTCCCGGCTATGGTCCAGGTCCAGGGATAGCCCAGAACCTTGGAAGACACCTCTCCCTGGCAAGAAAACATAAACCATCTTTTGGTCCCTAATAAAACAGCTCCCAGGAGAGGAACTGCAACTCCATGTTTTTAGTTTACAAGGTTGATGCCCACAACATCACAAGATGATTACCAGAGAGTGCCATTCGGCTCTGGCAGAGTCTGGAAAGCCCATTCTTCCTGCTCGGGTGTCTATGGGCTATGGAGAGTGGCTTGCTGGGTTCAGAGGAGGCCTGAGAAGCTGGACCTTCCTGGGCAGGAGAACTCCCAGACAAGCATCTCTGGTCCTTAGCAAAAACAGGTGGACTCCCATCCTCCATGAAGAGCAGGCCAACTGGTCACCAAGTTCCCAACTCCAACAGCCCTCACCTGGATAACAAAGGGTACATGATTAAGGTCTGCAGTACAGAACACAGAAGCAGTGAAACAGCCCAAGTCCTGGCGTCCCAGAGATCCAGATCTACAGAGTGAGGATAGTCAGCCCAAATCTGTGCTACAAGAAGCTTTTTCAGAGAAATACACAGAAAGGAGTGGAGAAACAAGAAGCAAGGAGTGTTGATGTGGGATGTCCTTCTGTAAATGTGTTGCTTTTATTGGTTGATAAATAAAGCTGTTTTGGCCAATGGCTTAGCCGAGTAAAACCAGGCAGAGAGTAGGTGGAATCAGACAGACACAAGCCAGCCACCGAGAAAACAAGACAAGTAGAAAATGAGGTAATGCCACAGCCACGTGGCAATACATAGACTAATAGAAATGGGTTAAGATATAAGAGCTAACTAGAAATACGCCTGAGCCATTGGTCAAACAGTGTTATAATTAATATAGTTTCTGTGAGATTATTTGAGTCTGGGCAGCCAGGAAACAAGTTTACAGAGTTCAGTGGGGGTGAGCAACAAGAGAAAGCTGGAAATGCAGGTCCACACATGAGGATATGTTCCAGGATCAAGGTCTCTCTGGATGCCTTAAGAATCAGCCATACAGAGAGCATCTTGAAGCATACAACAAAAGTAAAACCATATCCAGAGACAGGACCAGTCAGGAGTGTGTTTTCAACTCTATTCTGATATAAATGTAGATTCAAATACAGAAAAATCCCCTTGCCCTCACTGAGTTTCAGAGTAACAAGACATTTCAGAACTACAACACAGTGTCACACTAGGAAACTAACCTTACTCTCACAGGTTAACCCACTCTCCAGTGTGTATGCTGAGTTCCAGAAATCTTGTCCTATGTGCTCACTCTCATGACTTCCCACAGTGTCTCCATGCATCTTACTGGCATGTATGTGAACCTTAAGTTTATATTAACAGTTCCCCATGCTTAAGGCCATCCCACAGTCAGCCATGAAGAAGAAAGTATTCTCTGCCAAGACTGGGCAAGGCCCACCTTGTAATCTAGTGATTGATAAAAACAAGAACACACTGTGGGGCCAGTATCAGGACCATAGTTGGATTCTCCCATAACATAGGGAGGCCACAGGTCCAAAATACACCCACCTTAAGCATGAGCCCCTTCTTCTAAGCTACCTTCCAAAACCTCATAGTTCACGAAAGTCTGGCACACTTCTGAGGTCCACACCAGCCTTTTCCTATACAGCATTCCCATACTAGCACACTTAGACCTGAAAATCAGATAAGAAACTGCCTCACGGGGCTGGAGAGATGGCTCAGAGGTTAAGAGCATTGTCTGTTCTTCCAAAGGTCCTGAGTTCAATTCCCAGCAACCACATCGTGGCTCACAACCATCTGTAATGGGGTCTGGTGCCCTCTTCTGGCCTGTAGGCATACACACAGACAGAATATTGTATACATAATAAGTAAATAAATATTTAAAAAAGAAAAAAGAAACTGCCTCACAAGAAGCTAAAGTTAGGATAGGCAGGGGGCCAAGCCTTGTGACATCTAGGAAGGGACAGGCACCTACTCTTACAAACCACCAGAACTTAGTAAGGAGTTTCTAGAAGTCCAGTCCTCCAGTTGTATACTGACTTTTAAGGTGGTCACAAAGTCTTTTTAAGCTAAGTAAGCTGTTGTGATATACTTCTAATCCCAGCTATTGAGAGGTGGAGGCAAAAAGCTCTGGAGTATAAGGACATCCTCAGTTATATAATTATTTCAAGGCCAATCAGAAATAGTGAGACCTTGTCGCAAAAAAGAAAAAAGGTATTTCTTTAACAACGTAGGAAGGGGGAAGAGCACCTGTTAGAGTTAGCAGGTTGTGAGCTTCAGTATAACTTGGTCACAAGTTGATCACAGTGGAGTATCTGACCAAGAAATACAAGCCTGACATACATGGGAAATCCATGAGGTCTCCCCCAGCACAACTGCATCAAATAGACAACTTGGCCTTCAAGTATTAGTTATCGTGTAAAATGAGGATAACAGTAACTCATGCCCCATAGCACTCCTGCAGGATTTCAAGAGTCAGAACTGAGATCAAATAAATACTTAATAAAGTTTTAAATAGTTAAACAATTTAGAAAGAAATTGCATCCTATGTCTTCCTCTATACAGAAATTAGTTCTGGGTGAATTCAAGAATAGAAGATAAAAATTCAAGAAAATGTCAGAGTCAGCTTGCCATAGAAGCCTGATAACCTGGAACCTATGTAAACAGATGGAACAAGAAAGTCAACTCCACAAAGTTGTTCTATGACCTCCCCTTGTACATACGTGTAGATACACGCACTCACACACACACACCATATACACACACAACACCAACAAAATTAAAATATAAATAAAATGAGCTTTGATCCTCCAAAAAGAGAAAGAAAAAGTCAAGGCTAGGAACACGGTCTGAGCAACCCATGTAGTTTGTAACAACCAGCGCTCACCAAGAATGCCATTCCGCACATCTCTGAGACATTTGAAGGGAGAAGAACTTCCAAAAGGTAAAAATGACAAGAACTGAAAACAGAGAAGAGCTATCCTACAACCCCTAAAATAAGTCAGGGACTCCAGTAGAGAGCCAATTTGACCCCAACTCCATAAGACATTATGTCCTAGTAACCTTTTCAGAAGCAAAAAATGCTAAACCCAGGCCCAAGGTTTTCAGAATTACACCTATCAAATACACTATGTTCAAACAAACTGAGAAGGAAAACTTCCTGAGAGACCACACTACGGAGATCAAGTTAGAGAAATCCACAAACATAAGCAGCAAGATAGACAAGGATAGTCAGACAGATACATAGACAAAATAATCCTTGTCTACTCAGGGCAGCATGGTTTGACAAGGTAAGAGCTGGTAAACCAGTCAGGAAGAAAGGCAAGTAGGCAAGAAAAAGAGAGCAGGAAAGAAGGGAGGGAAGGTGAGGGAGAGGGAAGAGGGGGCGAGAGGAGGGGGGCACACAGGTAAAAAGAAAATTAAACAACTTAAATACTCTTAAAAAAATGTTCTGATATAATCAACAGTAAAAATAAGTGTGTACAAGAACCAGTCTTGGGGGGCTGGAGAGATGGCTCAGTGGTTAAGAGCATTGCCTGCTCTTCCAAAGGTCCTGAGTTCAATTCCCGGCAACCACATGGTGGCTCACAACCATCTGTAATGAGGTCTGGTGCCCTCTTCTGGCCTGCAGACATACACACAGACAGAATATTGTATACATAATAAATAAATAAATAAATATTAAAAAAAAAAATAAAGAACCAGTCTTAAGCAGGGCGCACATCTGCCTTTAGTCCCAGCACTCAGGAGGCAGATCTCTGTGAGCTTGAGGCCAGTTTGGTTCACAAAGCAAGTTCCAGGACAGCCAGGACTGATACACAGAGAAACCCTGTCTTAAGAAACAAGAACAAACCAGGCCATGGTGGCACACATACCTTTAATCCCAGCACTTGGAAGGCAGAAGCAGGCATATTCTGTTAGTTCAAGGCCAGCCTGTACAGAGCTAGTTCCAAAACAGGTTCCAAAGCTACAGAGAAACCCTGTCTCGAAAGGAAAAAAACAAAAACAAAATGATAAATCTTAGCAGTATAAGAAGTGAAAACCTTCCAATTGCAAAAGGTTATGTACAATCAGATCCCTTTCCTTTTTTTTCAAAACAGGGTTTCTCTGTAGCTTTGGAACCTGTCCTGGAACTAGCTCTTGTAGACCAGGCTGGCCTCGAACTCACAGAGATCTGCCTGCCTCTGTCTCCTGAGTGCTGGGATTAAAAGGGAGCACCACCACTGCCCAGCTTTTTTTTGTTTTTGTTATTTTTTTTTTTTCAAGAGAGGGGTTCTTTGTGTAACAATCCTGGCTGTCCTGGAATTCACTTTTTAAACCAGGCTGGCCTCGGACTCATCAAAATACACCTGCCTCTACCTCCCATGTGCTAGGATTAAAGGTGTGCACCACCACTGCCCAGGAGAGTCCTTTCTTTTAACATAGAAAGATCTAAATGCACTGTTTAAAAATATACACACACAAGATAACACTTCAACAAGACTTAAAGCCTATACATCAGGCAGATGTTTCCCTTGAATCTGGCAGAGCACTAAAATTAGGAGGCTAAATGAGACAACCTCCTACCTCCTAAATTGGGGTGGTAGATTTAAATGTGTTTGTTTTCATTTTTTAATACGTCTTTTTATGTGTGGGGGGGATAGGTAGCTGTATATGTATGCGCACCACATGCATGTAGGAGCCTGAAGAACTCAGAAGAGGCATCAGATTCCCAGGAACTGGAATTACAGACATTGAGTCACCATGTAGGTGTTGGGAACTGAACACAGGTCTTCTACCAAACCACAAGTGCTCTTAACTGCTGAGCCATCTCTCCAACACTCATTTTATTTTCACCATAATGCATGACTTTTAATGCATTCTTACATTTGTGTGTGGTGGGGGGGAAGGGATGGAGGGAGAGAGGGAAGGAGGGAGAGAGAGTCCCATATGTGGAGGTTGTTATGCCCAGATCAGAGTCCCCCCCAAAACCAACTAGGATACCAAGTCCTGTATGTTAAAGCAAAGAGCCTTCATTCTTACACAAGTTTGCAAACTTGGACCCTCCGTGTGTCCAGCATATGGGAATGATAGAGAAGGCCCTCAAGCTCAGTTGGGGTTGGGTTTTTATAGTAGCAAAGGTGGGGGTGAGGGATCCCTAAGGTTCAGGACCCTGATTGGCTGGCTGACATTTGTCTAGGGGTGTCCTGGTGAAAAGCCAAGGGTGTGGGCTGGCAGGTGACCCTATCTACAACATAGGACCGTTAGGAATTTCCTTTGGAAGGTCAGTTCCTGGGTGGGTAGTGCCTGGGTGGTCTCAGTAAGTGGTCTTAACAGGAACCAGGTATTGCCCTAGGGTAAACTACTGAGACTCAGGCCTCCAGTGAGCTGGTAGTGGCTAGGTCCTACAGAGGTCAGAGGCTCAGTTCTCTCTTTCCACCACGTGGATGCCAGGGATCAAACCCAAACTGTCAGACTCTAGTAGCAAGTGCTGTTATCCCCTGAGCCATTTTGCTGAGCCCAAACTGTAGCGTTTCGATTCCTTTTGTTTTTTGAGGCAAGGACTCCAGAGCACTGGAAGTGCTGGGAAGACAGGAAGGCATCAGCAGCCTAACAATTGTTATCTTTGTGTGGAGCTGAGGACTAAACCCAGAGCAAACCCTGCATAAGAACTATTTGCCCTCAGTATTTTGCATATTACATACATAGGCGCAGACACTCAATATGCGATCCTAGAAAGCAACAACTCAGTATGAAATAAAAGCAGCTACATAGTGTTCAAGGCTCTATGACACACCACCTTGTCTCAAACAAAATAAAGATACATAGGGGCTAGAAATGTATGACTTTGGAATGTATAACTTTCCTTCAAGTAGCAGCGTCTTAATATCAAGGTGTACATCTTTTCTAGGTATCTAAATGCACTAATTACTGCTACAGCAAACAATGATACAATCACAATGTGGTTTTCTGCTTTTAGAACCAACCTATAAACAAAGCTCAGGATATTTAATTATAGCTCCCTTATACACTGCCAATGCCACCAAACCTTGCTTCGTTTTTTAGAAGTTATATAACTTCATAATACATTGCTATAAATTAAAGAAAAATACCGTCCTTCAAGCTAAATTGTCAACGCTACAAATTTTTATTTTAAAATACAGGAACTGGAGAGATGGCTCCTTGTGTTATAAGTTTAAATTTTTAATCACATAAAAAGCCAGGCATGGATGCACGTACCTGCAATCCCAGAATTAGGGGATGAAGATCCCCAGCGCTCACTGGCCCGCTAGCCTAACCTAAAAGGAAAGCTTGGGGCATTCCGGTGCTGGCGGCTCCTGTTCGCGGGTCAAACGGCCGGAACCCGCCACCACCCGGGCCGGGGCCGGATGAAGGGAGTGCGGGCGCGCGAGGTAAGGGACCACGCTTCGCCGCCACCCGCAAGAGAACTTTAAAACACGGGTGTCTCCCCTGAGGCCGGCGACCGTCCGGACCGATTCACAACGTGAAGATCCCGCGCGCTTCTACCTACTGACCAATCGCAGAACGAGTTGCGCAGAGTGACAAGCGACACGAACCAACCAGACACCCCTATGGGCGGGCCTCAGTGAAAGCGAGCGGCTGAGCGCGCGCAATGGTTGCTAGGGACTCACCGGCCACCACCCTACCGCGCCTCCGAAGAGCCAAAAGAGACCCGTTTCTCTGTCGCCCTCCCACCCCACCCCCAAGGGACTGCCGTTTACTCCCAGAGCGGACCAAGAACGCAGCCCGCCTTTCGACAGCCACATTCTCAAGGAGGGCGGGGGATGAGCGGAAGCGGACGACGCGGAGTGAGGTGGAAGCGGCAAACGTGCGCCCCCCGAGCCGGACCGCGGCCGCCCCTCCCTCCTGCTCTGAGCATCCGCGAAAACCCCGTGGCACAAGTCAGTCAACGCGCAAGCGCGGAATAAAGCCCTCTTCCCGGCCTACCGACCCGTCGTGCAGACACACATCAGCGAGGCTCCCGAGGTCGCGGATGCAAGTCTCACCTGCCTCATCTGTGGCCGGTAGCGCTCTCCTGACCGCCGTACCTCCACGCCTCCGAAAGTCGACATGGTGGTTTGGGCGAACCCGCAAGTTTGAAGTAGCTCCCATGCTTCCTGATGCCTTGCCGGGAAGTTGCCCTGCTCGCCTAGACGCCTCTCACTTACACCTAGCTCAGGTGGAGCCGGCGCCTACGGGAACTACAACTCCCATGAAGCACTGCGTTCACGCAAGCGCGTCAACTCGCGCTTCTATGCTCGGTTTTATTGGCTGACTGACAGGGCCGGGAGTCCCGATTGGTCCATGGCCTGAGGCGACAGATTCCGGAAAGGGGTAGAGCAGCCAATATGGCGGCGGAGCGCGGCGCGGGGCAGCAACAGTCGCAGGAGATGATGGAGGGTGAGCGGCCCCTGCGGGCGACCGGGGAGCGGCGAGCTTGGGCTTGGGCGGCACGGCCTTTTGCCAGATCGGAGCTCGGCCTCCAGCCATAGCCTCAGATCTCTGTCAGCTGCCAACCCGGCTGGACGGGGCGGAGAGGCTCAGAGCCCGGGAGCCCCGGCCCGAGGGCGGCAGCGGGCAAGGAAAACCGGAGCCCCGGGAACAACGTGGCGCGAGCCCGCCCAGGAAAGGGGGACGGACGAGGAAGCGGCGGCTATGGGAACCTAGTCTTAAAGCTCCGAGATTGACAGGCGAGGAGGCGGGGGACTGTCCTCTGTCAGCTCATTGGGAAACTGAGGTTTCAGGCGTGGGGACCTGCCAAATCCATAGTTGTTCACGAGGCATGGATGGAAAAGAGTCTGCTCGGGAAGCGAATGGGTTGTGGCAGAGCGATGGGTGGCAAGGAGGTCCGGAGATTGTTTACGAGGCGGTGTCTTGTTTTCTTTACGTTCAGAATCTTGGAAGGACTAAATTCAACTTTCTTCCCTTTTTCATTGTGTTGAATTGTGTCATCATATACATACATACATACATACATACATATGTATTACATATGAGCATGTTTTTGTACACAGTTGTTAGATACATAATCATTACATTGTGCATATGTGTGTATGCATATATATAGCAGTGTGTGTGCGCGCACACACACATTCGTATACTACCCATTGTAGCATCCGGCGAATCTGAACCCTTAAATGCCATTTAAAGCCTCCTCTATTTTGGTGAGTTTTCCTTCTGGAAGAACAGTCACGCAGTCACTCTTCTGAGAAGATTGCTAGGGAAGAGGGTTGCAGAGCAAGGAACAAGAGTGTTGGAAGAAAAGTCCAGTGTGTTTAAGAGTGGTGATGCTGCCCTGGGGTTGGGCTTTGAAGGCTCTCTAGATGTCATCCAGGCTGGGGGCAGGTGGGGAGGACCATTCCAGAGAAAGGAAACCCAGTCCAAAGCAAAGGAGTGTGGAAAAGAGTTTGACCTAAATTAACAGTCAGATGAGCCGGGGGTTGGGAAGAGCCGGCAAGGCTTCCCAGAAAAGATTATGGAGAGCCTGAAAAGGGAGTCATGCTGGGGCTTTCTTTACCTTTGAATCTTTTCAAAGCAAGGAAATGCTTCTTCCTACCTCACCCTTCCCTCCTCCAGTACCTTTCTCCCCCTCCTTCTCTGCTTCTCAGTAAAGTGCAAACACAAAAGCCAGGCTCTTCTCTCTCTCACTCCCACACGTCATTACCAGCTGACACTTGTATTTCTATAGCCTCGTGTCTTTTGGCGTGGAGGGGTTTGGGGTTTGTTTGTTTGGTTGGTTGGTTGGTTTTTTGTGGGGTTGGTTTGTTTGTTAGGGTCTCACTATGTAGCTTTGGCTGGCCTGGAGTTTGCTATGCAGACCAGGCTGACCTAGAACTCAGAGATCTACCCATGTCAGTCTGCCAGAGTGCTGGAATTAAAGGCATGCACCTCCATGCTTAGCTCCATATTTTGTCATCTTAAGTCAGACCTTCCTCCTCCTGATATATTTTCCTTTTTGTTAGACTGTCATCCCCAGGGCCACACAGTCACATTTTTGCACACTGTCCCAAACTGTAGAACCTCTGCTGACCTGAGGATAAAGGCACAGGTTGCAGCAACTGTCCCTTCTGTCCTCTGGTTCCTCAGAGACTGCTACACTGAACCTAGTTTCCCTAATCCTGGATCACAGATTGTTGTGTGCCTCTTGGTAACTCATACATTCTCCATGTCCTTCACACAGGCCACTCTTGTGTCCTTTCTCATTTGGTCCTGATGGAGGTCTGGGGAGTGTACTCCCCTAACTCTCTTCTACAGATACGAAAATTGAGGTTTAGAAAAGATCATTCGTCAGAGCCACGTGTCATTGTTGCTTTCTCACAGTCTGCTTATTTACTCTGAAAAGCTTTGCATTGGTAACATTGTCATGTGATCTTTTCACATCAGTAGGTTACCTGGCATCTGGCACTTGAGACAGATTCTCATTTTCATTGGAGCTCCTCCCTGCCCCCAGTCTGGTTTTAGCTAGCCTTGATTTCTTTCAGAATGTGGGGCCCTGTAAATTGAACCAGTTTTTCATGGCCAAATGGATAGTGGGACATCAATGAAGGTATGTGGTAGAGGGATCACAGTGGTCCCCTCTCATGGTGGACATCAGGTCAGCTGGGAGAGTCACCTGGAAGGTTCTTCACTATGTGGTACCATTACTGTTCCTGATCACAGGTGGCCTAGAGGCTTTTGGAACACTTGGCAGTTCTTTCCAAGCTCTTGGAGGGGAAGCACAACTTGTTAGTTGTGTCCATGTGTCCTCTCGGGTCCTGTCTCTGTGTCTTAAATAGTGCTGGGACATAGAAGACATTCAAGTGTTCATATAAACTGAATTCAACTATTTCAGAAAGAAGTCTTGCTGAGTTACAACTTGTGGTAATCTGTTCTCTGTTCCTCAAATGGTCACATGAAGTGGATGTGAATTCTCACTGATGTGTTTGGGTTCAGTTGACAGGCGGGTTGAATCTGAAGAATCAGGTGATGAGGAAGGGAAGAAGCACGGTGGTGGCATCGTGACAGACCTCAGCCAGCAGAGCCTGAAGGATGGAGTAGAACAAGGGGCGGAAGACCCCGAAGGTACTGGGCATGGTTAACCTTGAACTCACTATTGAGGGGGGAGTGTGCTGTTGAAGGTTGCTGCTTCTTTGCACGTGATGTCTCCTCATGGAAGCAGTTGTGTTCTTCAAAGGTCCCCAGTAGATTGGGTAGCTGGGCATGCTGGCAGAGGGCAGCCTGCTCTCTGCGGTGCTGCCTCAGCAACTAGCGGATTTACATTTATGGGTAGATCCATTTCTGCTGAAGAGACAGTGCTACTACTGATGATATTGGCACTAATGTGTCACTTAGAGCAGAGCCAGAAAATGGTTTTTTAATCCTTTACTCAGAAAGTAGAATTTGAAGAGAGCATAGTGATTGACTGCTATGCTTCTGTACCTGCCACAGTGATGAGAAATCACTTCTTGTCCATCCTTGACATTTCTTATTTGAGACAGGATCTCACTATGTAGCCAGGCTGGTCTTGAAACCATTATGTAGCCCAGGCTGGCCTCAAACTCAGAGATCTGCCTGCCGATGCCTCCTAAGGATATGTGCTACTGTGCCTACATCCACCTCGATACTCATCTAGGTCTGAGAGACACCTGTTACAAGCATAGATGTTAGGGAGATCATTCCATTTGGAACTAAGCAGCTTCCTATGGTGGGTTTTTTGTTTGTTTGTTTTGGTTTTTTTTGTTTGTTTGTTTGTTTTTTGGGTTTTTTTTGGTTTTTTGAGACAGGGTTTCTCTGTGGTTTTGGTGCCTGTCCTAGAACTAGCTCTTGTAGACCAGGCTGGTCTCGAACTCACAGAGATCCGCCTGCCTCTGCCTCCCAAGTGCTGGGATTAAAGGCGTGGGCCACCACCACCCGGCTTCCTATGGTGGTTTTATATCCTCCTCAGTAATGGCCTATGCTTACATGTTTGCTCAAAAAATCAGTTTACATGGAAAAGAATGACAGAAAATATATAACGACAGGAAAATGTCTCAGCTGAATTGTTGGGGGGACAAATTTGTAAGTAGGATGTATCTTAAAATATGACTTTTAGTTAAAAAGCATGAGTATTTAATTTTACCTGCTTAAAAAGAAAACACATTAGCATTGCTGAGGGTCTCTTTTAACAGAAGACTTGAGAGGAAGCTGCCTCTTATGATTTTTCAGATTTGTATGGATTTTTCAGGTATTCATAATTATGCATTACCTTTATAAAAATAAATTTGCAAAAACAGCTACTTTTTAAAATAGCATTGCTCACTGTGTGCCAGCAAAGATGATTGGTAACTATGGTAACCAAATTTTAAGGCAAAAGGAGATTACCACAAAAGTACCCACCACAGTTAGTTTGGAACTTCAGAGCTGATATTCTGGAGGTGATGTGGGTGGATAAAGCAAATGGGCGCTGTCATCATCATTTGATTTAGTCACGGAAGGGCTGAGATCTATGCCACTGAAATATTAGGCTACCTGGAAGACTTGGAAGTTAGAGCAGCATGATCCTAGGCTTTGTTTCCTGTTTGTTACTGTAATGGGTTTCTCACTGTAAAAGAACCCTAATGTGTGATAGGTGCGGAGAGTAAAAGTCCCATGTTAGCCAGAGATCCCTACTGCAAGGCAGGCCAGTTGGGCTAGAGCCCAGCTTACTAAAGTCCATGCTCTTGCCTCCAGGTGACTAGAACACATAGTAATTCTCTGGGAACATGTATTTCTACTCCTTAAAAATCTGGAACTGCTCATACTTACATAAGTTTCAGCAGAAGACATTCAAACGTCAATCATTACCTTCCTATTTTTCCTAACTTATGTATGTTTATATACATTTCACATTAATGAGGTGTATATGTATACCGGTATGTATGTATGTATGTATGTATGTATGTATGTATGTATGTAGATGCCAGAAGACAGACTCAGGTGTTGTTCCTCAGTTTACTGTTTTTGAGACAAGGCCTCTTACTGGCCTAGAAATGGCCATTTACACTGGACTGACTGCAGCAAGCCCACATGTTTGAATTTCTCAAGTACTGGGGTTACAAGTATACCATCATGCTCAACGTTTTTATGTGTGTTCCAGAGATCTAACTCAGGTCCTGGGCTTACACAACCCCTTCACTAAGTTATCTCCCAACCCCTCTTCCCCCAGCTCTTTTTCTTCATTACTAAGGATTGAACCCAGGGCCTCCTTACACCTGCTATACAAGACTCTACAGCTGAGCTATATCCCTAGACCCTTACTTTAAAAATTGCAACTATGATACTTTCAAAAGTTTGTTCCGCCAGGCGGTGGTGGTGTGCGCCTTTAATCTTAGCACTCAGGAGGCAGAGGCAGGTGAATTTCTGTGAGTTTGAGGCCAGCCTGGTCTACAAGAGCGAGTTCCAGGACAGGCTCCAAAGCTACAGAGAAACCCTGTCTCGGGGGGGAAAAAACACCAAACCAGAAGTTTGTTCCAGTTGGTAACTTTATTCCAGGTTAAGCTGGTGTTTCAAGAAGGGACAGGAACAACCCATGCTGGATGCTGTTGTTAGACAGGAAATTTGGGGCTGTGCAGCACATATCCTAAGAAGCCTAGGAGAGCCCCATTTCTAACCCAGCCCAGTGTGGCTGCTGGTTGTGCCTACTTTTAGTCTTCGTGTCTGGTTTGGACATCAGTGGCCTGACTACTTGCCTTAGCTACAGTGCCTTCCTGTCACAACTTCCTGAGCTCATGGATGGTGAATTACTGCTTTTTTTTTTTTTTTTTAGAGGATAAGGGGACTCTTGTAATGTCTTCTTGTTTGTCTAATTCCTTTTATTTAATACCAGATTAGTTCATATACTATAAATTATAGGTAAACAACAAAAGTAACATTTTAGTTGGGTACTGTTGACTGCTGTAGAGAAGATATCATAGAAAGTCAGTGAAGTGAATGGCCAGTTCTTCTTTGTTATTAAGCTGGTCCCTTGCCACATGCTTCTCTCTAAGGCCTCCAATGAAAAAACAGGCTGACCAGCACATAGTCTGCTAATGTTTGGAGGAGCCAGATATGGGCTGAGGTCAAGAGTGCGTAAGCTGGCTCTACTATAGATGCAAGTGCATGTTTGCACTAAGGAAAAGAAACACAGGAAAAGGGAGCCTAGGGAAAAAAATAGTAATAAGTGATAAGAAGTTAAAGGAAATAGAGGCGAGAGTATTCTGGGACAAAACAGTTTAGACTCAAAGAAGCAATCAAAAAAAGCAGTCTGTTTCCTTCCTACAGAAAGTTTCAAGATAAAAAATATCTTAAGGGAAACACCATCTATGAAGCCATGCAGCTAGGTGGTACTTATATATCATCCCAGCATCTGGGACCTGAAGCATTAGTATTAAAAATTCAAGGCTAAGGGGCTGGAGAGATTGCTTAGTTGTTAAGAGCACTGGCTGCTCTTCCAAAAGACATGGATTCAATTCCCAGCACCCACATGTCAGCTCACAAGCACCTTGTAATTCTAGGTCCAGGGGACCCTCTACTGGTCTTTCAATTGGTGGACCGACGTACCTGTAGACAAAGCACCCGAGTACATAAAATAAAGATTTAAACAAGTTCAAGACCAGCCTGAGCTACAGAATGAATCCGAGGCTGAGAAAGGGGGTGGGGCAGGAATCCAGTCAAAATAGCTTTATTTGGATGTCAGTGGCTACAAAATAAGGGGAAAAACTATAAGACCACTAGGGAAAGTAGATGACACTTTGGTAATAAAGGGAAATGCTGTTGATCTCAAGTGTTTTGGGGATATGTGCACATGTATTTGCATTCCTCTGTTCCTTAATTCTTTCAGCATTATTTTTAATCAGGTTCTGATGAAATGCAAACGGGGCTTTCATATGAGACTCTCCACTGCAGCAGGAAGCAATTTGTATCTGGCTCTCTAGGGCGGATAGTCTCATGACATCCAAATGGGCTTCTCTGCTGGAATTAGTTCACCAGGCTTCCAGTTGAGAAGTACCCTTAAATTATTCAGTAAGCTCTTTGATCCTGTCTGTTGAGCTCTGCTTCATTTTGTTTCCCTCTCTGTCAGGGAAGCATCTGTAGATGCTGGGCTAGTTTCCAAAGCAATAAAAGGCACATCCCAGAACATGTAATATGCCCAGCATGAGCTGTATTCAAGTGGCCCAATTTATTGCCACAAACAGAAGGGAAAGAAGACATGGGTAGAGAGGCTTCTGGCAACACAAACTCCAGGGATTCCAAGGTGACAGTCATGATGGGAACATGCTTCCCAGCAGTGACTATGCTTCCCTGGGTTCACCAAGACTCAGACAGCTGCTTTCCTCCTCCTTCCCACCAAAAACTTCAAGCTGCCTTTTGGCTTCTTAGGAGGTTCAGAGGCACAGATGACTTTTGGAGGCTTTGCTATAACACTTCTCATCTTTAGTGTCCCTTGCATCAAACTTCTCCAGTCCTAGGGCAGAGTAGCAACTCTTTATAAACAGAATTGTTCTTTTTGCTTGTTTGTTTTTAGAGGAACATGAGCTGACAGTGGATATGGAAACCATCAGCCTGGACCGAGATGCAGAGGTAATGCTGCCTGCGTGACTCAGCCTCAAAGGGCATGGTTACAGATGACCCCAGCCATCAGCTTATCTTTTATGAAGGTGGCAGATTAGTGACTAAAGAGATCACCCAAGACTTTTTTTGATTAGTTTGATTTCCTGTATTTTTACTATTCTTAACACTAGCAGTTGAAATCTATTTCTATTTAGATAGTTAAGACCTATGTGACAAATGAAATGCTTTTGATTCAAGTTATATGTATCCAGTGGTCATATTGTTGATATGGGTCCTTAAACCCCCAATTTTGGGAAAGTGTGGATGTGGATATGTGTCCAGTTGCTAGGGAATTGGATTCAGACTAACCACTGGGTCAGTTTTACATAAAACTAACATAAATCACAACTAAATAAAATGTCAACCTGCCAATCACAAATGGATCTACTACCCTCACAGCCTCTCCCTTCCCTTCTCTTCTGGCATTCTCCTAAGCAGCTCCGGGCCAGGTCTCCAGAAACTCTGATGGTTCTAAGCAAAATTCCTCTGTGTTTCAGGATGTTGATCTGAATCACTATCGTATTGGAAAGATTGAAGGCTTCGAGGTGCTGAAGAAAGTGAAGGTGAGAGGAATCTGTCCTTGTACACAAGGTGACTTGGTAACATTTACTTGGAGAATATGCATAATCCTTGTTCCCATCCTGTGGGTGACGCTGGCCTATATTCTCATGTTTCTCTTAGTGGGACAGGTGGGAAGTCTGGGCTCTAGTACTGCCTTGGCGAGGCCTTGCAGTCTCCTGTACTAGCTCACTACAGTTAAGTTTACTTCTCATAATGGAGCCCAGTAAAGGTTCCTCCAACTGCGAGAACTTGACTTACACTCCAACCCTATTCAGGGCCTTCCTCCCCAAACAGGTATGCTCAATATGGGTCTTCCTGACTTTCCTTTGGGCCTGTGCATGTTCTCAAGTAGGGGAGAGTAATTCCAGCTTCTTATCCCCACTCACTGCCCCTTGAAGGTCAGCATGAAATAGCCCCAGGAGTGTGGCCCTGTGTTCTTTTTTGCCAATGCTGATCCTCTTCCTATCCTCCAGTCACTCTGCCTACGTCAAAACTTAATTAAATGCATTGAGAACCTGGAGGAACTGCAGAGTCTTCGAGAACTGGATCTCTATGATAATCAGATCAAGAAGATTGAGAATCTGGAGGCGCTGACAGAACTGGAGTGAGTAGGGAGACCCAGAGGAGATGGGATGGGTTGGGTGACAAGGGTGACCTACCCACTGCCTGGCTATAGTCCTGGAGGGCTGCCCTGTGCTAGAGCTCTAAGAGGGAGCAACAGTTTCTTACATGCCATTAACATTGAAGGCTGAGTTCATTCAATAATGATGTAAGAACTGGGAAGTAGGATCTTTAATACATAATCCCCTTTTTAAAAAACAAGTGTCAGCCACATTTCTGACTACAGGGATCAGCTTTACCTGGCTATAGCCTTATCTGGCTTCATTCCTTTGTTGGTGCTGGCTTTTGTTTTTGTTTCTTTTTGAGATCATGTCTGAAGTAGCCCAGGCTGAACTGAACTCTCTGTAGCTGAGATGATCTTGAATCTTTAACCCTCTGCCTCCACCTCTCCAGTACTGGCCTTACAGACATGTGCCACCATGCCCGTCTGTTTTGATTTTTCTTTGTTTCATTTTTAGTCCAACACCACTCAGGTTGAACATGGTACTAGGCTCTGCCGTGGACACGGACATAAATGAAACCTGGTTTCTGCTCTACATAGGACAGTTAGGAAACAGTGTTCATAGCCTGCAGGTTGCCTTTACTGCCCTCCAGGCGCCAGACAGCTTCATGGTCCCATAGGTCAGCTCCAGTGTGAGCCAGTCAGTGAGTGATGGGGCCATGGTGAGATCCAACCTCCTAGTGACTGCAGATCCTGGAGGCAGATATCCTCTAAGTGGAATTCTGACTCCTATGTTCCTGTGTTCTTTCAAGAAATATTTTGCTTCTTCCAGGATTCTAGATATTTCTTTTAATCTGCTGAGGAACATTGAAGGGATTGACAAACTGACACAGCTGAAAAAACTCTTCTTGGTCAACAATAAGATCAGTAAAATTGAGAACCTAAGTACCTTACATCAACTACAGATGCTGGAGCTGGGCTCGAACCGCATCCGAGTAAGTACAGATGGATCTGCAGTGGTGCACATAGGGTATGTGGTCGGCTGAGGCTTTGTTAGGTTCATGTTGTTTGGAGGATGCAGGGAAATAGTTAAGGAAAACTGTTAACTGGAAGCCAATATTTTTTTTAATTCATTTATTTATTTTACATCCTGGCCACAGCCTCCCCTCCATTATTCCCTCCAGTACCTCTCCACCATTCCTCACCCCCAACCCCTCCTCTTCCATCTCCATCTAGGAAAGGACACATCTCCTGTGAGTATCAATAAAACATAGCGTATCAAGTTGCAGTAAGACTAAGCACCTCCCCATGTCTTAAGTCTGGGCAGGATGACCCAGTATGAGGAGTGGGGTCCCAAAAGCCAGTAAAAGAGTTGGAGTCAGCCCCTGTTCCCGTTGTTAAGAGTACCAAGCTATACAACTGTAACATATATGCAGAGTGCCTAGGCCAGTCTCATGCAGGCTCTCTGGTTGTCGGTTCAGTCTAGTCTCCGTAAGCCCCTGTGAGCCCAGGTTAGTTGATTATGTGAGCTTGGAAGCCAGTATTAATAAGAACTGTGCTCACACCGACTGTCTTGTCTGGTAATTAGCTTTCATGGCTCTTTATCTGTATCATGGTCCTGTGCCAAGCTAGTGCCAGCTGTGCTCCATAAAGAAAGCCAGCTAAGCTTTTCTTTTAAACCTGTTCATAGTAGTTTTCTTTTGTCTGTAATTGAGGTGTGTTTCACACTTGCAGTGATCATGTGATAAGCAAGATTTTTACAGCTGAAATGTCCCCCAGAACACTGGGCTGGTCCTTCATCCCCTAAAAATGTCCTCTGGCAGAATTTGGTTTGATGTTCAAGATACATTTGACCTTGAAAACATAGGTCAGAATGAAGATGAAAGGCCTTTGAAAAAAGGAGGCTACAGTGTTCCACAGAAACAAAACTAAGTCTTTGGAGATAGTGTCTCACTCACTGTGTAGCCCAGACTGTCCTGGAACTCACAGAGATCTCCCAGTACCAGGATTAAAGGCATATACTACCACACCCAGCAAAACCCAAGTTTTTGCCAGTTGACACATAACAGCTAGGGAAAGTGCCTTGTATCTGACAGTCAGGAACCTCAGAGGGTCATGTAAGTTCTGATATTGGAAGAGGATCTGCCAGGCAGAGGAGGGAGGCTTACCCATGGGCACACACAAGGGTTTTGTCAGTCTTAAAACTACATGAGCCTAGCTTTGACATCTTGTGTCATCGTGCTGTGTCTGTCCTCAGTCTGCTTGGTTAATGACGGAGGCAGGTGTTTACATGCCTGTGTCTGCCACTCCACGTGTGAAGCAGCTCCCAGTTGGTGTTTGGAAGTACTGTACCACACTTTGTGGCCTGCCCTTATGGTTCTTCAAGAGCCATAAGGGTACAAAACTGGGACTGAGTAGATATGACTGCACCAAGGAGAAGCAAGGGACGAGGAATGGGAACAGCCATGGGGCATCCCTCATGAACTTCTGAGATCAAAGTTCCCAGTATCTTGATTTCTGTAGAGGCCTAGGCTCATGGGAATGCACAGTCTCAAAAGCTGTGTAGAATGAAATGCCACTTAGGCCAGAGAAATCAGCGAGCTTATGAGTTTTCAAATAATCCCAGAGCTCTGAAAGTATGAGAGTTGGCTGGGTGGTAGTAGCATATTGCCTTGGGAGGCAGAAGCAGGCGAGTTTCTGAACTGGAGGCCAGCCTGGCCTACAGGTATCCAGAGTGAATTCCAGGACATCTAGGGCTATGCAGAGAATCTCTTGTTTCAAGAAACGAGGGGGGAGGGGGAGAGAGAAAGAGATTTTGGGTTTGGCAGTGAGCCCCAGGAATCAGTCTTCAATCCTCCATCATTTTCGTTCTTTTCCATACTGTATATTCAAGAGATAGTTCATTAGCAAGTTCCCAGAGTCCAAACATCACAGAGCTGAAGTCTTAGATTGCCTCATCTTATGGTCTAGATTCTTTACTTGATGTTTTGTCTGTTTGACAGGCAATTGAAAATATCGACACGTTAACCAACCTGGAGAGTTTGTTTCTGGGGAAAAACAAAATTACAAAACTTCAGAACCTGGATGCACTTACCAACCTGACAGTCCTCAGTATGCAGGTATTGGGCCTCACCAGCTCCCAGCTTCTCATTCTCACAGACCCATCACACCCAACCTGTTTTATTCCGTGACCAACACTGTTTCACAGTCAGTAGATGGTGGAAACATTAGAATCCACAGATCTTACATACACATATATTCTAAACTAAAATTCTGTTCTTCTTATATAATTTATTTTTACTTTTAAGGATTTCAATTTTGGGAGATGGAAAGATGGTTAAGAGTACCAGCTACCCTTCCAGAGGATCCAAGTTCGATTCCTAGCACCTACATGGTGACTCACAGATGTTTCGTTCCACAAAATCTGACACATTTCTTCTGGAATGTTCTGGAAGTGAACATTCAGGTTCACTTCCTAGCACCCACATGGCAACTCACAAATATCTGTAACTCTAGTCCAATAGCCTCTTCTGGCTTCTGAGGGCACCAGGCGAGCATGTGATGCCCAGACATACATGCAGGCAAACGTTTATGCGCATAAAATAATAGTGATGTCCATTCCTTTCTCTATTGGCAGTTGAGCAATAAATGAACTCTGGCCATCTTTAGGAGGGAGAGCTCACTCCATTCCTCTCAAGTGTATCTGTTCAGTGGTAGAAATTCTCTCTCCATATTTCACAGAGAGGGCAGACCTTGTGAGACCATGGGTTTGAGGACAGTTCAGCTGTTCAGCACTAATGTATGTAAAGACTCGTTAACTTTTATTTTTAATTAAGACAAGGTCTCACTATGTAACTCTTGATGGCCTGGAACTCACTATCAACCAGGCTGGTCTCAAACTTACAAGAAATCCTGCTGTCTCTGTCTCCTGCATATTGGGATTAGAGGTGTGCAGCACTATGCCTGATTCATGTGGACTTTGTTGTTGGTTTTTGAGGTTTCGTTTTTGTTTGGCAGAATCAGACCTTGAAGGGTTAAAGGGAGATATGCCTGGGTGTGCCTGGGATGCCTCGTGTGGCAGGTCCCACTGACATGGCACAGGAACCTCATAGACTGAGTAAAACAAATATCTTACAGACGACTTCAAAGAGAAATTTTTGAACTGTAATTAAGTTGTAAGATACTCTAAAAGAAATGAAAATTGCTTCCTTTCAAAACAAAAATGAGCCTGGCGGTGGTGGCACACACCTTTAATCCTAGCACTCGGGAAACAGAGGCAGGTGAATCTCTGTGAGTTCGAGGCCAGCCTGGTCTACAGAGCTAGTTCCAGGACAGGCTCCAAAGCTACAGAGAAACCCTGTCTCGAAAAAAAAGTTAGGACAGAAGAGATGACTCAGTGAGTAAAGGTGCTTGTTGCCAAGCCTGATGACCTGAGTTCAATTCCCCAGGTCCCATATAATGGAGAAAACGCATTTCCTGCAAGTTTTCTGATGTCTACCAGTACACCCACATATACACATTACACATACTAAATATTCAAAACAAAAACAAAACCCATGATACTTTGAGGAGAGCTAGAAAGCAGTTGAGGGCTCTGGATGCTCTTCCAGAGAAACCTGGGTTCATTCTCAATGTCCACATGGCAGCTCCAACAACCTCTTCTGGCCTCAGCACCAGGCATGCATGTGGTACACAAACATACATACAGATAGAACACCCATACACAAAAAACAAAAATGCTTTCATTGATACTTTTGAGATTTTTAAATTGTTATAGTAAGAGGTCCAGCAGGATGGCAGAGGAAGTAAAGACACCTGTTACCAAAACTGACCACCTGCCTGGCAGAGGTGACTCACACCTTAATCTCAGCACTCTGTAGAGGGAGGCAGATCTTTGTGAGTTCAAGGACAACCTAATATACAGAGCTGGTTCCAGGACAGCTCAAGCTGTCACACAGAGAAACCTTGTCTCAAGAAAACAAACAAACAGTGTAGTAGGAGCTTCGGGCCACTTCCTGCCGGCCACCTGGCTAGCTTATGCCCCGAAATAACAACACACAAATTGTATTCTTTTAAACACTGCCTGGCCCATTAGTTTCAGCTTCTTATTGGCTAATTCTCACATCTTGCTTTAACCCATATTTAGTAATCTGTGTAGCACCACAAGGTGGTGGCTTACCGGGAAGGATCTTAACCTGCATCCATCTTGGAGAGGAGAGCTATAGCGTCTGCCTCACTTCCCTTCTTCCCAGCATTCTGTTCAGTCTTTATTAATTAACCAATGAAAGCAACAGATAGATAGAAGACACTCCCACATCAAAACAGAAACAAAACAAAAAAATCTGTATTCAATCCCTAGCACCCATATGATAGAAGGTGCAAATTGACTCTACAAGTTGTCCCCTGACCTCCATGTACCCGCCATTACATGGTCATATGCACATACATACACAAGACAAATCTATTTCTTAATTACTTCAAATAAACCTTCAGATACATCTAAAAAAAAAAGTATGATTTTCATATAAAAACTCCAAACTTCAACATGATATTCAACCCAGTACAACAGACCCAAAATGTTAGTCCTCTTCTCAAGTCCCATTTCAAGAATATTTTAATTTTTTGATTTTATTATGTTTGTTTGTTTTAGTTATACAGACAGGGTGTTTCTGTGTAGCTCTGGCTATCCGGGAACTTACTCTGTAGGCCAGTCTGGCTTAGAACTCAGATCCACCTGCCTTGCCTCCTGAATGCCTATTTTTTATTTTTATATGTATGGCTGTTTTGCCTGCATGTATGTTGGTGTTCTTGGAGGCCAGAAAAAAGCATCAGATACCCCGGAACTAGAGTGACAGATGATCATGAGCAGCTGTGTCCGTTCTGAGAATGAAACCTAGGTCTTCTGAAAGACTAGCCAATGATCTTAATCACTGAACCACTTTACTCATCCACCCCCACCTCCCAACACTTTTTAAATAAAATAGGGTAAATGGGAAACTTCATTTCTAAAGCCCTTGTATTTCTCACCTTCTGTGTAGCTGACTGCTCTTTTTCTTATCTTTTAATATTTTCCTGTGTGTGGTATGAATGTATGTGGTATGATTGTGTGTGTATTCATGCACATGTGTGTATGTGTTTGCTTGTGGAGACCCCAGATTAGATTAAAGTTGGGAATCGCCCTTGATTGCTCTTCCACCTTATTCATAGAGTGAGTCTCTTAGTCAAACCCAGAGCTAATTTTATGGCTAGTTTTGCTGACCAGCTTGCTCTGGGAATCACCTATCTCTGGGCTTCCTTCCATGGCTGGAATCACAGGCATGCCACCATACTCACTGGCATTTGTGTGGGTTCTGGAAGTTCAAATTTGGGTCCTCAAGCGTAAGTGGAAGATATTTTAACTACTGAACTATCTCCTCAGCCCCAAGAATGATACTTTTTAATTCTCTTCTACAGAGCAATCGGCTAACAAAGATTGAGGGTCTACAGAGCTTGGTGAACCTGCGTGAACTGTACCTCAGCCACAATGGTATCGAGGTTATCGAGGGCCTGGAGAACAACGTAAGAGCCCATTGGTCTGTCTGAGGGAGCTAAAGGGAGGTGAAGAGGAAGGGGCGGGTGCTGGCATTCACTGCCCTCCAGGCCTGGCCTCAGGTGGACGTACTGCCTACAGGATGTGAGCTAAGGGCCCTCTACCCCAGTGAGTCAAAGGGCCAGCATGTCACATGACTACCTGTGGGGTTTCAACACAGCTATCAGACACCCTCCTAGGGCAGTTCACTGCACATCTGCCATGTATTCTAGGCCTTTGGGTGATTTAAAAAATCCTTACGTGCCCCTGTATCACACAGATAGCTAACACAAGTATCATCAGCTCTGTCCTTCCCGTTACTCCCTCTGGCCACTGAACTTCCTGCCTTACCTCAGCCTGTAAAGACTCCAGGGTTAGCCTAGCCTGCTTAGAAGGAAGAGCCATGCTCCCTGGCCCCACTCCTGGAGTCCAGAGTGCTGCAGGTCTCCTCCCCACTACCTTTCACCAATCTGTCCACTCCTCCCGCCCACCTCCAGCTTCCCATTCAAGAAGAGCTTCTCCTACTTACAGTTGCCTTTGATCTCACCTGTTTTTCCTCCAAGCATGATTCAAGACAAATAAAATATTTTTTCTTGTTCAATTTTACTGGGGTTGTTTTGTTTTGTTTCAGAGAAATGTTTTTTGTTTATTTGGTTGATTGGTTGCTTTTGTTAAATTGCCATCAAATGCAACAAGATTAGGTCAGGTTTTTGTTCTTGGAATCATCATTATTCAAATCTCATCATAGGTTCCTTTGCCCTTTGTGCCCCATCAGTGAAATTCTGGAGGAAAACCAGTGTTCTGAGTTTTAGTTCATCACTTGTATAAGAATTTTCAGGAAAGCTAAAATTTACCTGTTCAAAGTTTGATAACCTTCCTCTAACTTTGTAATCAGGAATTTAGCTAGCATATGAAGCCAGGTATGGTAGCACTCACCTATAATCACAGCAATTGAATGAAAGCAGGAGAATCAGAAGTTCAAGGCCAGCCTTGACTACTTCAAGGCTAGCCTAGGCAGCCTTGTCTCAAACACACAGAAACAATTAAAACCAGCGTGTGACCTTCTGTAGTGTAGGATGGTAGTTAAAAGGAGAGCCAGAGGCAGCAACTGGAGCAAGGGAACTTCAGAAAGCCTTGGGGCTGGGTGGGGTGAACACACTGACAGAGCACCAGTACCTCTGCTCCTCACAGGTAACAGTCCCCTCCAGGGGACCAGCATGTCTATCTGCTCTGTAATTCCCTCATGGTACAGGTCTGTCTTCAAACAGGAAAGAAGTGTGAGTGTAGAGTCTTACCCAAGGCATCTTATAGCTAAGTCTTAGTTACATGTCATGTCTGAAATAGAACAGAGAAATACTGTGTTAACAGTAACTGTGTCATCGTAATGTTTACCTTGATCAAATGTGACAGTCTTTCAGATTGATTTCAGTATAAGTATTTACCTAACGTTCTCCCAAGTTTTATCTTAATCAAGAATTTACTTTCATGGTGGGAGAAAAACAAGTGACTTTTCCCAAGTGGCACATACACTGTCACTGGCCCACTTATCACATGTTCTTTCTTCAGTGTCCCAAGGCACCTGTCTGATGGATTTGGCTCTTCTGTGCCCAGAGATTTTCCCTTCGTTAACCTAAAATGTTTATTCTGGCTCTTGACCTGGGTGTTTCTTTATCGTGTATATAAGTTGCCTTCCCTACCCTGTTGTGTTGTTTTGTTTTAATTTTAAAAAAATCTTGTTTGATTTTGAATAAGCACTCAAATCCTCAAACAGAAGGGGATTGAGTGTATAGCTGGATCTCAGGTCAGAAAGGTTAGTGAGCCGTCCTGGGGGCCAGTGCCCACCACCAGCACTCTTCCCTGCTGAGCCTTGGACTCGGATCTATAGTGGGTTTCAGACTACTACTGTTTTGCTAGTTTACAGTCTTGCTCATTGAGCTGTCACAAGTGCTGGGGAATGATTCCATTGGTGGGCTTGTTCTGTCCCAGCCTGCTGTGTCCTCGGGTTGGCACTATAGCCCCATATCGTTGTTTTATGGCTCTGTTGACTCTGAAGCTCCATGAATTGTGACTTGGTACTCTCATACCTGTGCTGCATATCTGGACTCAGTGCTTCTAGCATGTGTGCCAATGCTTGTGTGATGCTTTTATGGGATGTGGAGGCGGGTAGGGTGGTGCTGTGGAACCTTCAAGGGATTAGAAAGCCACACCTGTGACATTTTTTAATCAATAGCTACTGACTATGAATTTTTTTTAAATTTCCATTAAAACTTGGAAAGGTTTGGGATCAAGATACCAGGAATGCAGTAGGAAACAAGGACCATGAGTCTCTAAAGTGCAGAGAGATCTTTAGAGCAGATGGGGGAAGGACTTCCCGCCAGCTGTAAGATTGCCATGGAGTCTAGGAAAGCATCCCTGTGGTTTGTTAAAACATATTGGCAAGCACTATAAATTACGGTAGACTTAATTTTCACCATGACATTGTTCTGCTGTTGAATCTTGAAACTATAACCATGAAAACGATTATAAAACCAGGCAGTGGTGGCACATGCCTTTAATCCCAGCACTCAGGAGACAGAGGCAGGTGAGTCTCTGAGTTCGAGGCTAACCTGGTCTACAGAGCTAGCTGTTAAGATACCCAGGGCTACACAAAGAAACCCTGTCTGGTGTGGGGGAAGGATAGATAGGGCACAATGCTGTATCTTGCAGGATACTTAGTACCCATAGACACCATCTTCAGCTGCTAAGGCCCCACTTGCCTTCATTGCTTTCCTAAGTTCTAGCAGGCCCCAATATTAGCCCTTCAGTACCTAGGCCTTCCTGGCATCGCCCCAGGTAGCTTTGTCCAAGACAGGAAGGCCTCTTTGTTATTCCTCCCACCTCTATTGTGTGCCTGGAGTATCTTATCCTCACCCGAACCTCAAGCTCCTCAGCCTTACTGAAGAAAGGAATTCCACTGTCAGTAATTCAGCAGTGTATTTCCTCACAGTAATCACTAAAGACTTGCTACAACGGTTGTCATTCCTTCCTCAAAGCTCAGAGTCACTGCTTTCCCCAGACCCCAAGAACAGGAACAAAGGTCTTACTGGGGTCCTCCACAGTTATGGGGCCTCTGACTGACACAAAGTTTAGGAACTGTGAGGGCTTCATGAGGTTTTGAACAAAAACACTGCATCAGGTCCAGCTGAGGAAGCCACGGGAAGTGGGTAGGTGGTATCAGTCAGCTTTATCAAAGTCGCCCCAAGGCACATAGAGGGTAGCTATGCAGTCTTCAGCTCAGCCTCACACTGTTGCATGTGGTTGCATGCTGCTATTTAAGTTCAGTAATCCAGAAAAAATTTTCTTATTTTAGAACAAACTCACCATGTTGGACATTGCATCAAATAGGATAAAAAAGATTGAAAATATCAGCCATCTAACAGAACTGCAAGAATTCTGGGTAAGTCTTAAACATAGTGAGATTGGCATCTCTCTTTTGGCTCAGTGGGTCCTGCTGAGTAAAACATGTGAATGAATGAAAGTCTGCTAGTCCTGGAAGCCTTGATGCCCAGTGAACCGTGCCCGTGTCCTGGGGATCAAATGCAAGTTGTCTCATGTGCTGTTACCCACTGAGCCATCTCACCATGCCTGCCTTCGATTTTTTTAGTATACTATTATAGATATATCATTTCATTTATTTGTATGTTTATTTGTTTGTTTATTTTGAGGCAAGGTCTCCCTGTGTAGCCCTGACCATTCTGACATCACAGAGATGTACCTGCCTGTACCTCATAAGTGCTCTGATTAAAGGCATGAGTCACAGTGCCCAGCTGAGCTTTAAATATGTAAATATATAGTTTTTATGAAATAAAGAAAACAAAAATTTTTTCCCTCTAAAAATTTTCCAGGTCCTCCCAACCCTTAGTTTCTTCTGAAACGCAGTATATGTGTGTTAGTCCTTTGGTAATTAGATCATAGCACATCTGTTGCTCGTCTACCCCTCCTTTCCCCAGGCTTTGCTCTAGATGAGCCTCAGTTTATGTGATTTCTTTTTTTTTTTCTTTCTTTTTTTTTTTTTTTTGTTGTTGTTTTGTTTTGTTTTTGTTTTTCAGGATAGGGTTTCTCTGTGTAGCTTTGGAGCCTGGCCTTGAACTCACAGAGATCCGCCTGCCTCTGCCTCCCCAGTGCTGGGAATAAAGGCATGCGCCACCATTTCTATTGCTCTGTCTTCAAGATATTATTTTCCCTTCTGCAGTACCCAGTCTGCTTTTAAGATCATTATTTAGCTACTTCAGTTTTTGGAGACTTACATATTTTATTTGTGTTTATGTATCTTTGTAGTACATAGGTATATGTATGGGTGCCTGTGCCTGTGGGTGGCACAGAAGGTAGCTGTGACTTCCTCTGTCATCCTCTGCCTGTTTATTTGAAGCAGAGTTTCTCCCTGAACCTGGGTCTGGCATTTATTTTCTCAGTCCGCTAAGCTGGAAGCTAGCAAGCCCCGGTGATTCCATGTCTGCCTCCTTTGGAGCTACAGTTACATACACATGCAGGGTGCCTGACTTGTTACACAGGATCCAAACCGTGGTCCTCATTATGCAGCAAGCACTCATAACCCTGAACCACCTCTCCAGACCTAGGTTCATGGTAGCAGGAGTGCACAGCTAAACTCTGGACCCCTCACAGCCGGGAAGGCTGAGAAATAGAGCAGGATCTCATGATACTGCTTTTCACCTTTTTATTCAGTCCAGGATCCCAGCCCAAAGGGACAATGCCACCCATATTCAGGGTATGGCTTCCTTTCTTGGTTAAACTTCTTTGGAAGTCCTCTGAGACATCCCTAGACATCTCCTAAGTGAATCTAAACTCAATTGTGCTGACAGTGAAGTTAATCATACCTATTCGGTGAAATTTTGTTCTGGTTGTCCTTTTGGCTCTTTGAGAACATATTGTTAAGGTTTTTCTTTTTTTAGTTAATATATACGCATCTGTGTCTGAGTATGAATTGTGAACACGTGAGGACTGTGTGTGCCTGTGGAGGCCATAAGATGGTATTGGATCCCTGGAACTCAAGTCACAGGGAGTGTGAGCCACCTGATATGACTGCTAAGACCCAAACTCAGACCCTCTACGAGAATAGCACTGCTCTTAATCTCTGAGCTGTCTCTTCAGCCTGCATTGTTCTTTTTTTATTTCTCACAGATGGATTTCTTATTAGATTTTTATGTTTCTTTGTCAGTTCTTCTTTACATGGCTAGTAACTTCTTGTGTGCTGGGTATTGTGAAACTAAACAGTTGTATGTCAGATTTGTGTTGTTTTTTTGCAAAATATATTGGACTTTGTATCTAGCAGGAAGTGAAGTCACTGCTAGACTTCAAGGCTTATTGCTGGGGTGAGCCTACATGTTTTGTCCTCTTAGGCTAACCAGCTCTATCCCTGTGTATTGCCCCTCTATGACCTCTAGTAAGTGTCATGGGGGCCACAGACATGCCTCCACCCCATGTGGGCCCTGGTAGATTTCAGCCATACTCCCTACTCTCTGTATATGCCTTAGTCTTTGCTTCAAAATACAAAAAGGGAGACAGAACAGGATTTCTGGATTTTGTTTTCCTATGTAGCTCATTCTTACCTAGAAATTCTGACATCCCCTCTCCCCACCTAAACATAATTCCACTTGACTTCAGTGTAGCTTCCAGAGCTTGTTTGACTCCCCTTCCTCATAAGAGGCCAGCCAGGGTGACCATAGCACTCACCCATTTCTTTTTCCTCTCAGGAATCACTGGTTTGTGTCGCCTGTTGTCCAGCTTATGAAAGCAGCTGTCCCCACACCATGCCCTACTCTATTAGTTTATAGTCTAGCAACAGTTGCTCCAGTGTTGATTGAATCTGAAGCTATATTTGCTTAATTTTGTATTTATGTCTCCCTACTATTAAATGTCATGAAGACCAAAGAACAAAGTTGTTTAGGACTTTTTAATCTTTAAAAAATATAACCTAAAAGTTATTATCTGAACCTTCTTAGTATAGAATAGAATGTTGTGAAACACAGTCATGTTTGTGTGGCCACCACCACCATGCTTGTCTTACAGAACCGAAACTGCCCTCACTAAATACTAATGTCCTTCTCCTACCATTCTCCTTTCTGACTTCATACAGTTTTTGACCTTTTCTCACTGGCTGTTCTCCAGGCTCTTCCTTGTTTTAGCACAAGTGAGATTTTCCCTACTTTTGAAGGATGAGTACTATTCTATTCTGTATATGTTGTTTCTTTTTTTGTCTCACCAACCCTTAGAACAATGCTTGATACAGATCTGGTGAGTCCAAAAGAGGGAGTTAGGGAAGGAAGGTTTGTCATTTGAGTGAGGCTAACCATGTTAATGTAAGAACCGAGCTTACACATGTCAAGTGAGAGGTTAGCATTCTGCTGCTAGAAACAGAAATAATCATTGCTGGCACTTCCTAACTTATTCCATTTTTAAAAAAACAATGAGATACAGCATTTTGTCCATGAAGTAGGCAGATTTGTGAAATATGATTGCAGCCAGTCTGTAGTACAGCAACCCCTGTGCTTAGCACAAGTATTTGGAAGCATTTAGAACCTTAAACATACCCACCCACTAAAGCATGGTGATGACGCATCCAGGACCTAAGAAAATGATGAGACATACATGTAAAGAAGTAGTCTTGTATCATACAATGGAACAGTTCTGAGAAATACATCATTGGGAGCTTTTGTTATATGAGCATCATAGAGTACACAAAGACAGCTATGATGTCTCTAGATAACACCATGTAGGGCTCGGCTAGATGGACTTGGGGTCCAACATGACGCATTGTCTTTTGTTGGCCAAATGTCATCAGGTGGCACATGATTTGTTTCCCATAGTAGTAAAAGCTTTGTTACATTTCTTGATAATAAAAATGCAAGTTTTTTAAAGATTTATTTATTATGTATACAATGGTCTGCCTGCATGTATCCCTGCAGACAGAAGTTGGCACCAGATCTTATTACCAGTAGTTGTGAGCCACATATGGTTGCTGGGAATTGAACTCAGGACCTCTGGAAGAGCAGTCAATGCTCTTAACCACTAAGCCATCTCTCCAGCCCCAAAAATGCATGTTTATTATACATAAGGTCAGGTTTAAAGAGGAAAGAAAAGCCTCTTTAGCATATATCCTATCCATCTTTTAGATACACTTTTTAGATGCATTATTATATATGAAACCTAGGAACATTTCACATGATGCATGAGTATGGTGGTCACCTGAAAGGCCAAGATTACTTTCTATAATGTATGGGACCTTAAAAGTGACAAGAAAACAACCAGTAGAAAAATAGCAGGCAGGTAAGTATGGGCAGTGTGAGGCAGTTTGTCTCATTCCTGCTACTTGAAATGTTCCACGGTTACAGTCTGGACCTAGGACAGATGGCACAGGTCCCTGGAGGGCTCACTCCTCTGCCCCTTATCCTTACCAGACTGGTAAAGCAGACATCACGCTGACCAAAATCTACAGCAGGAAGGATAACCTGGTGCAGCAGCCTACATGCTGCTGACACCAATTCTGGCAGCACACATTGCCTGTGTGTCACCAGCAATGAGTGAATCGGATGCTTTTCTTCTCTCAATGTGCCTCTGCTGGCCTCAGCCCACTGAGCCTCTCGGAACTTCTGTCCTGTGTTTGCAGTCAGTGGTAAGCAGCCTGATAGTATACCTGGCCAGTGACTTAATGGTTGCTGGCAGAGGCTGTATAGCCCAGCCCAGCGTCCTGCACACTGACAGCTCTCTCACATACACCCACGCACAGCTACTCTCTACTCTGCAGACATTTGTAATTAGTTCACACTCTCCGACACCACTTCAGTCTGTCTACACTGTTGGTGATACCAGTGTCCCTGTAGGTGATCTCTGTAATGACCTAACATCTCCGTTCCTCCACCTCTTCAATCTTTATACCCTTTTCCAAGAACTTCAGACTCATATTGGCCTGGTTACATCCTGATTCCACTTGACCTCACTTCTTCCGCTGCTCACCCATTGTCCCCTCTCAGTTCTCCTTCACAGCCAGTCCTTGTCTAGCCTGGCAGCAGGGGTGGACCCTTATCCACTGAAGTTGAGCCAGACAGAGGGGCAGCAAAGGGGGCTTATGATGTCAGGCTTGGACTTGCCCTGTTAGGTGATTGCCTGTGTGGAGCAGACATCCATCTTCCTGAGCCTGCTGCAATTAAGCATGCAGCCGCCAGCATGGCCTGGAAGCCAGCATCTGGGTGTCCCAGTGGGTCAGTGCCCACGCTCTGCCCTTTATTCGCTGCTTTTAATCCCACTGTACCAGTGGACACATTCCAGATTCAACATCCTTTCAATTCTGCATCTTTCTTCCACCTCTCAACAACAATTATGTTTGATTCCTGTACATTTCTCAAAATAGATAGCCAGCCACTGGCTCTCCATTCTCCTGTCTCCCTGGGTCTTTCTTGGTTGTCTTTGCTTCTTTTCTATTCTGCGCCCACAGGAATGCTCCAGCATTCAGTCTTCAGTTTTCTTTCTCCTTGACAGCCCTATGCAATCTTACAGATTTAAATGTCACCACTGTGCTCCTGGCAGCCAGCTTCTGTTTCTAGCTCCACTGTCTTTCCTGGATCCAGCTGTCTGCTCGTGTGTTGAGCCATCACCCAAATAGGACAAGTCCAAGCCCGAGCTCATGCATTATCCCCACAGTCCCTCAATGACTCTATCCTTCCAGATCCTCAAGCCAGAAGTCTTGGCACCCTCCTAAACTTCCCCTTTCCTGTGTACCAGATCCACTCCAACATCTAAATATTTGCTCTGCCTTCAAAGTGCATCCAAAACCCCGGTCCCTTCCCACCTCTGCTGCTGCCACCTGCCCAGCATCCTTTCCCTGTATGTTCTGATGGCCTTCTGACCTGAAGCCCTGCGTCTACCTTCCAAATAAAATCCTTGTGCTTGCTTTGGCTGCACATATACTACATTTTGAACAATACAGAGATTAGCATGGCTCTCATGCAAAGATGACAGACATTTATGAAACATTCCATATCTTTATTGTGTATGAGTTAATAAAAAGACAAGAACTAGGGCAAAAAGCATTAAGAACCTTCTAGAAAAAAATCCTGTATGGACTCCCAACTCCCATTCCATTTAGGAATAAAAGCGTAATTCCTACAAAGTTCCATGATCCCCTCAATGGCTCTCACTGTTGTATTGCCCATCCCTTCCCTACCTTTCTCCACAAATATTATCACTCTGCCAAATCCCGCGTTCTTCAGGGCTTCACACAGGATAGGGCCCCATGAATCATCAGCACAGGAGAAACAACAGTCCCAGAACCTATACTGACCAGGTGCTTCAAACCCAAAGGAATAGTACCAGGTCAAGTCCTATGGACAGTGAAGTCTCAGGACAAGTGCCTGAGAAGCTCTTACATGGAATTTAATCTAGTTCTTGAGATGCCCCCCTCCACTGCATTCTCATCCAGTGACCCTTCATCCTGATGCAATCTTTCACTTCCCCTCTGCTTCACATGTAGCCTGTCTGTCCCATGGTAGATTCTCAGGCTGCAGAGGTCATGTCTCCAGGAGTGGTACCCTGCTTCTTCCTACAGCTGCTTGCTGCAAACCCTGCAGCCTGTAGTATCTACAGACATGACTTCCGACTTCTACATGGGCAGAACAGGAGCCGCAGGCAGAGCCCTAAAGTTTGATGCTAGACTTGGCTCCTCTGTTCAGGCTGTTGACATAGCAGCTAGTCCTGACTTTATTTTCTGTCTTCAAACCCATAGGTGCAGTAACCCTAAGTGACATGAGTGTCCATTGTGCACACTCCTAACATCTATAGTTAATCCATAGTTAGTGGTGTCATGTTGGTGCTAAGTCAGCCATGGTGCACCATAGAAAGTAGCACACTCAACTTATCATGATTTTTCTCTATCCTGTAGAACAAGATGTTGCTTAAACATTTGCTAGCTTACCATGGCCCACATCTAGGTGGCTACTTTGCTAAAGGTACCCTTCCCAAGCCTCTGCCTCAGCACTTAGACTGGAAAATGGGTTTGGATAGTTTAACCTGGTACTGTAGGTTCTTACCCAAGGTAGCTTTGTCTCAAAATTTGATCCCAATGTGAAACAACATGCATCTTTGAACACTGTGGGAGTCATCCAGTTCGGTCTCATCTTGATGGCACATTTGAAAAGAGAGAGCACTCTCCTGCCATGCTCAGACCCCAGCCTAGGGTTCAGTGTTCCTCATCTGGTGTTGGCAGTGTTTGTCAGCCTTTGGTGGCCTTTGCATACAGGAACTAGACATTCTCAGAAATGTACCACAAAGGTGATCTAAGAGTCATGTTTGGAGTAGAGCAGCCTCTGGCCAGCTGCATTACAGTCCGTGCAGTCTCAGCATTGGTAGCAATTAATGAAAACCAGTGTGTAGGAAGAGTAGCCAGGCCCGCTTCAGATCTGCTTGAGGGCCAGGTGTACAGCCAGCGCCACCCCGCTCTTCTTTTTTTTTTTTTTCTATAATTTCTGCAGCTTTTATTCTCAACAAGGTAATTTTCTTTTTTTTTAACTTTTATTTATTTATTAAAGATTTCTGATTCTTCCCCGCCACTGCCTCCCATTTCCCTTCCCCTCCCCCAATCATGTCCCCCTCCCTCGTTAGCCCAAAGAGCAATCAAGTTTCCCTGCCCTGTTGGAAGTCCAAGGACCACCCACCTCCATCCAGGCCTAGTAAGGTGAGCATCCAAACTGCCTAGGCTCCCACAAAGCCAGTTCGTGCAGTAGGAACAAAAACCCATTGCCGTTGTTCTTGAGTTCTCAGTAGTCCTCATTGTCCACTATGTTCAGCGAGTCCGGTTTTATCCCAGGCTTTTTCAGACCCAGGCCAGCTGGCCTTGGTGAGTTCCTGATAGAACATCCCCATTGTCTCAGTGTGTGGGTGCACTCCTCGCGGTCCTGAGTTCCTTGCTCGTGCTCTCTCTCCTTCTGCTCCTGATTTGGACCTTGAGATTTCTGTCCGGTGCTCCAATGTGGGTCTCTGTCTCTGTCTCCTTTCATCGCCTGATGAAGGTTAATATTCAGGAGGATGCCTATATGTTTTTCTTTGGGTTCTCCTTATTTAGCTTCTCTAGGATCACTAATTATAGGCTCGATGTCCTTTGTTTATGGCTAGAAACCAAATATGAGTGAGTACATCCCATGTTCCTCTTTTTGGGTCTGGCTCTTAATGAACTTAGTCTGCGTGTGAGCAGGTGGAGCTTTCCCGTTGCTGCTAAAAGGCAACCAGGAAGAGCCAAGTGATGACAGAAGGATCTGTGAGGGATTGGGGTAAGGAGAACTATAGAGCTGTGGTTCTCAACCTGTAGGTTGCAACCCCTTTGGCAAACCTCTTCTCTAGAAATATGTACATTACAATTCATAACAGCAAAATTACAGGTATGGAGTAGCAACGAAAATAATTTAATGGCTGGGGGTCCTCGCAACATGAGGAACTATAGGATCACAGCATTAGGAATGCTGAGATTCAGTGCTGTGGTGTGTTTTAATGACCCCTGTCTCATATTTGGGGATCCCGGCACATAGGGGCCAGAGCTAATCTCTAACAGCCTTTTCCTCGTGTTCCTCCAGATGAATGACAATCTCCTGGAGAGCTGGAGTGACCTTGATGAGCTGAAGGGTGCCAGGAACCTGGAAACCGTGTACCTGGAGCGCAACCCCCTGCAGAAGGACCCACAGTACCGGCGGAAGATCATGCTGGCCCTACCCTCCGTGCGGCAGATAGATGCCACATTCGTCAGGTTCTGAGTCCTCCTTGCTCCTCACCTGGTCCCTCTCCTTGAAAGAACTTCCCAGCCACGGTTTTTTAATCCACCTATTGCTCCTGAAGTCGTCACTATACCAACAGTCACAACCCAATGGCAATAATAAGGCACTGGTGGTAGTTGGCCTATGATGCCACACACCATTTGGAGATGCCAACACTATTAAATCTTGCCACGCGGTCTTCCTGGTGAATTGGTGACGGTTATTATAGCCATGGAGAAAATGCAGGACATGTTACAGTCATTTGTTCTTCTTGTCTGTCTATGTCCTTAGCCTGGTGGGCATTTCAGGCTGCTACAGCAGGCCCTCAAGTCAGTTTGCAGGGTTTAAGCAGTCATGACCCACAACAGCACATTTGATAGTCTTTCAGACCAATTTTGGAAAGAAAAAAAAATGTATTTAAAAAAAATTGAGTAAAATCTGGTCGGATCTCAGATGCTGTAGCCCTTTGAGCCTTCCCATCATGAGCACACTGGGCACTATATGACCCTGTTCCCACTTGGTGAGAGCCGAGATATGGAGAGTGTCATCACACACCCCCAGCTGTGCTGAAACTAAGTGGTTCTTAAAAACATAAGTAACTAAGCTCTCGGCCACTAGTCACATGGCCTCCTATTCTTACCCATGATCCTCTTGGCCTTATTATATGACATTTCTCTGAGCAAACCACTAGGGCATGAATCTAATGCTGCAAAGGCATTGTCATCCCTGGGAGCCTCAAATCTCCTGTTTCACACAGTAAGGACTGAATATGGTCACCGCAGGCTCCTCAGCTTCCAGGATTCTCGTTCTACACAGTCTAAGATGGGACCCCTAACTGCCATGTGTGGCAGTTACTGTTCATATCTGAGTCCGTTGAATTTATTTTATCATCATTTGTGCTCACACTGCGTCTCTTCGTTTCCGTCATTACAGAAGGTTCTAGGCAGCACTGCTCTAGACTTTGTTCAGTATCGGGACAGCCTGCCTTGTGCTGTGAAGCCTGTGCCCAGGTGTCCAAGCTAACCAGTTGGCCAGCTGACAAGGAGTTTGTAACATCAGAATGCTTACATGGGACTTAACATCCATTCACTATTCTAATTCTCACCAAAATAAACTGTATGATCTGAATCTGTGCGGCATCTCCCTGTCATGAAACAAGCTCTTAGCAAGAAAAGGTGGAACAAACTCTTAGCAAGAAAAGGTGGGTGGAGCAGCATGCCGAGAACATTGTGCCATAGCCCTGGGAGTTCAGAAGGACCGAAATGTAGGTGTCTCCTCTGCAGCCACAGGAGCCCTACACTCGTGCACATGATTCTGTAGAGTGTGTAGAGAAGTAATACTGAGGGAGCAGCAGGCACCAAAGTGGCACAACCATCTCGAGGATCATCTGCAACATTCAGTGGTAGGAGAATCTTAACAGTTAAATAGAGTGGGCAGGGGAAATTTTCTCCAAGTGAATTCAAAATCTAGAAGTAGGAAGAAATGTCAAAAAGTTATTCCTTCTCTCTTTTCCACCTTCTTCTCGGAGAGGCAGCTTCGCTTCTGCCTCTCTCCCCACTTCTCTGCTTGTCTCTTTCTCCTCTTCTCTCTCTCTCTCTCTCTCTCTCTCTCTCTCTCTCTCTCTGTCCCCCCCCTTCACCCTTCCTCCTCCATAACCCCCTAAATAAACATTTAACCTCACCCTAAAAAAAAAAGTTATTCCTTAAGCCAGCAGTGGTGACACGTGCCTTTAATCCCAGCTCTCTGGAGGCAGAGGCAGGTGGATCTCTGAGTTTAAGGCCAGCCTGGTCTTTCCAGTTTCAGGACAGCCAGGGCTGTACAGAAAGAAACCCTGTCTCAAAAAAAAAAAAAAAAAAAAAAAAAAGTTATTCCTTAAAATAGTTCTAGGTCCCAGAAAGAATCTCCAGAGTGGAACTAGCTAAAAGTTCAGTTTACATTGAGAATGCTCCTGCTAAAAATATGGACAAATATAATGTGAAAAAAGAAAACACTGCTTTTACATAGGAATATAAATGCAAAAGTCTTAAATAAAAGATCAGCAAGTCAAAAGATACTGCTTCTTGACCAAGGTTTTATCACAGGAATGCAAGGATGGTTTAAGAATAGACAGGACTGGGCCTGGGGTACAGGCCTGTAATCCCAGCTACTCAGGAGGCTGAGGGAGGGGGATTAAAAGTTTAACGCATGCCTTGGCTACAGAATGACATCAAGGCCAACCTAGGCAACCTGATGTAACCATATCTCAAAAATAAAAAATAACAAGGGGTCTGGGAATATAGCTCAAGAATAGAATACCTGCCTAGCATATCAGAGACCCTGTTCAATTTCAGATGTTAAGGGAAGAGAAAGGAAACAAACCATTTCTATAAATCACCATTTAGTGCAGTTAAAAAGCAAACCACCAATTATCTTAATGTTATAAAGACTTAGCTGTATATATCCCTGGATTTTTTTCAAGGAAAAACTAATTATTGTTGTTGTTGTTATTGTTGTTATATGCATGATGTCAATGTGTGTTGTGGGCACATATTGCCATGTGCACCGTGTGCACTTCCAAGGACAGATCTGTAGAGTCGGTTCTCTCCTCCCCCTTTTTGTGAACTCTGCACTTGAACTTTGCTTGTCAGGGTTGTGCAGCAAGCTATTACCTGTTGAACCATCTCACTGGCTCCTGTATTATGAATTGTAACATTTTTATTCCTTTATAAATAAAAAGATGTCTTAAAGATTGTAGAATCTGATAAATAAATTCAAGCCGTGGAGCAAGGCCAATGGGTAAGAAAGCTTGTTCTGCAAACCTGAGAACCTGAGTTTAAATCCCCATCCCCACATCAAAAACTGAGCATGGCTTCTGACCAAGATTACAATACTATAACTTTAGAAGAAGATAGCTCTGTTGAAGAGTGTCTGTTTAGACTATGCAAGGCCCTAATCCCATTGCCGGGGGTGGGAATGACTGAGGGTGGGCACTTTCCCCACCGGCTGACACATTTATTTTTTGTTGTCACTGCAATAGATTTATCTTGAAGACACAGCATAAGGCAGGGTTTAACCTAGCTCATGGCGCAATGAACATAGTGCCAGCAGAAGCTTCCCATGGCAGTGGGAACTGACATCTACAGTCAGAAGCAAAGCTAGGTTCTATGTCCCAAAGGTTCCGCAGCCTTTCCTAATAGCACCAACAACTGGGGGCCAAATATTGAAATGTGTAAGCTTCTGCGGACGTTTCATCTTCCAGTAGCACACACACATTCACATACGAAAAGCTACCATGCTGTATTTCATCAGATGTGCATACCATGGATTGTAAGATGCTGGCACTTTATGAACCATTAGGAAACCCTGACAATTAGTTGTACACCGTTTGCTCAGTCCAGAGATATTGAAATGTGAAAAATGAAGAAATTGCATAAATACCAGGGCTAGAAACTACAAACGATCACTGAAACGGAAACAAAGCAACTAGAAATCAATACAAGGTATGTTTCCCGCAGGCAGGAACAGATCTGTTACATAGGTAAAGTAACTGGTGAAGCATGGGAAAATATGGATGGAATTACACTGACTTCCTAAGGAAGGGTTTCTAGTCGTGAGACTAGAACCCAGACTTCGGAATTTGATACCTGATAAAAAAGGGCCCCTCTTACCAAAAGCCACATTCCAAACAGTAAAGTAGCAAGCTCTTATTTCTCAGCATCTCTGCCTGTGGTAGAGCCTGACCAGCTACTAAACAAGATTTACTTCTGACTGTGAGTAGCCTAAGTACTGTGTCCCTTCAAGGTTGTTCCCCCAAGAACCCAGCACACCAGGAGGCCTCTGCTGGAGGAACTGGGACCACAGGTGAGTTCTCCCTTTGCTGGGCTCTCCAGAAATGACCTCTCCCAGTCCCCATTCAGAGGATGGAAGGTCTTAGAGTCTGTGTTCACCCCTGTCTTCACCCTCCTATTCAGAGACCTGCTCCCCTGTGCTTTTTTTTCCTGGTCATCCCAGACCCACCTGCCAGCTCTCCCTGTCCCTGTCCAGCTCAGCTCTGCCAGCTGGGATCAGGAATGTTGGCTGGGACAAGGCAGTGTCTCATAACACTCCCAAACCTGCTGCAACTTCATCTCTACCACCATGGGTCATGAGACTGCAGAGGGGCTGTAACACCCGGTTTTGGTGTTACACCCTCGGTACAGCTCGCGTGCCACTGTACCAAAAGCGAGCCGGGCAAGGCCTGGAGGTTAAACACAAGACACAGAGACCAGGGTCATTCGAAAGGAGATCAACCCGAATGCCGTTTATTCAGACTTGGGAAGGTCCTTTTCTACCTAACTGCAGCACTAGGACCCCCACCCAGGCAGGTAGGAAATTACCATACCAACAATGGAATGAATGCCCTGCAGCTAATCACCAGGCGGGGCAGGGGAAACATAGGAACTTAACCAGGCAGGGCAGAACACTAGTCATCTGACTAGAAACTGTATGCGCCCTAGGAATAAGGGCTGAATGCTAGGTCATGTTGACCAGAAATTGTCCTCGAGATGCACCCCAGGAATAAGGGCAGACCAGGGCCCTACGAGGGGCAGCCAGGGACCTGCTTCCTGCCAGGTGGGGGCAGAGGGTTAGGGCCAATCTATGGCCCCTACCCTGTTTCCCTCTCCTTGCACCTGCGCACCAAGCCTGGAAAGGGTGTTTTAGTAAGGGGAGAGGTAGGAGCACCCTAGGCAGGTGCCAGACCAAGTGTGGTAAATGTAACAGAGACCAAGTCTGGTCTAGCAGATTACAACATTCCTCATGGACAGAGAAAGATATTGCTGGACCTCTGACCTTGTGAGATGTGGCCTGAGAGACATCAAAACAGTCTGGGGACAGCAGGCTGGAAAGATACAGGGAACCTCCAGGGTTAGGTGTGGGAGCCTGTGACCCAATTTGCTAGGAGCCTAGAGAGAAAACAGACCAGGGCCCTGAGGCCAACCCACCTAGACATTACAGTCGCCTCTCTGCCCCCCTGCATGGATACCTATACTTTTGGGCAGGGTTGGGTAGGGACTCACTCTCCTGTTATAGAATAGATTTTTTTTTTTATGTGTTTGTTTCTCCCCCATCAAAGTGTACTGTGTTGCCCTTGGAGACCAGAAGAGAGCATTGAACTAAGTGATAGATGGTTGTGAGCTGTCCTGTGTGTGCTAGGAATTGAACAGTGGCGCCCTGCAAGAGCAGCAAGTGCTTCTGACCACTAGGCCATCTCTCCAGCCCCTGTTATGGACTTAGAAATGTCACATAAGCCAATAAAAAGTTAGAGCCAAGCCCGGAGGTGGTGGCACATGCCTTTAATCCCAGCACTTGGGAGGCAGAGGCAGGCGGATCTCTGTGAGTTCGAGACCAGCCTGGTCTACAAGAGCTAGTTCCAGGACAGGCTCCAAAACCACAGAGAAACCCTGTCTCGAAAAAAAACAAAAAAACAAAAAAAAAAAAGTTAGAGCCAAACTAAGTTGGTGTCAAAGATTCGGGGCTTAGCTCTCCCTAGCACCTGGGATCTAACAAGCCTGGGGACCTGGGTTCCATCCCTGGAAACCCACATGGTAGCAGGAAAAAAAGTGACTCTTACAAATTGCCCTTCACATACATGTGATGGCATGCGTGCATGCACACACACGTTCCTACATGAATAAGTATAATTTTTAAATTAATCTTAGCCCAGGGATGAGAGTCCTTTCAGGTGTCTTACATGTAACCCTCCCTGCAGGCTTTCCTGCCACCCCATTGCTGTAGTCTGAAGTGACTTCATCAGCCTGCTCCAACTGCCACCAAAAGCAGAGACCAGAGCCAGTGCTGTGGTGGCGGCCTATGGTCCCAGCACTCAGGAGGCTGGAGCAGGATGATTGCCCAGAGTCTGAGACCACCCCCAGGCTACACAGCAAGATCCTGCCTCAAAAGCAAAACAAACAACAAGAACAACCCATAGCTGGGTGTGGTGGTGCATACTTTTAATCCCAGTGGGGCAGAGGCAGGCAAATCAAAGAATTCAAAGCTAACCTGAGCTACAGAGTGAGTTCCAGGACAGCTGAGGCTACACAGAGGAGCTCTGTGTTTGGGGTTTTTATTTTTTCTTTTTTTCCTGTGATGGTCCTCCGGTATTGACCAACCAGCAAAAAGAGTAGGGTTGCAGCAGGCTGAGGGAGGCAGTTTGATCATGTCAACTTTCCAGCTTATCCCAGTGGACCAAGCTCCAGGTGCCTTCTAGGACTTGCTGAGAGTCACTGGAATCCTCACCCCCACCTTTCTGGTCCTCCCTCCCTCCCTCTGTCATCCCCCTATGCTCTCCTGTTTTCTGTGAGGATGACTGTAGTCATGTCCAGGGTCTATCTCTGGGCCTGGGAAGTCTGGTCTCCCCGGGGTATGCAGGGCCTGCTTTTACCTGCTGTTCAAGGGCACGTCACAGGACCCAGAATGGAGGTTTCCTGGGAGGTGCCAAGCTGGGAGGGTTTGGAGACGTGAGTCTGAGATCCGTTGAGAGATCTCAGAAGGGAGCAAAGGACTCTTACTGCCTGCACAGGGAAGCAAGACGGGAGTGGCTCACTGACAGACCAAAACCAGGGAGGAGAAAAGCTGAGACAACTCTCCATTTCGCAAGCCCTTTCACAGGAGGCCCTGTGTACGTGCCTGCTGAGGTCAGGCTGCATCTTGCCCTATGTTATTCCACATTGTGTGAAACAGTGGCTTTTCACACTGCCTCCCCCCAAGAGACCCCGTTTACAGGCATCTTTGTACTCTAGATGGAAGATGCACGTCCGACATCATCCTCATGGCACGGAGTAATCACTGATTATTTCTGGAAGTAGCAAAGGTACTACTCTATAATTTATCGTGGTGGATTGGGACTGTAGGGGCATGTGAGCATATTAAAATCATATCTGGAAGATCAGATTCAAGAATTTACTGGGCATACCCGGCCATGGAAAGTATGTATGTAATCCTTCATCTGAACCCCATACAGAAGTAAACATCCAGCAGTTGGATGGTGACAGTCCTCATGGACCCATTTCTCACCACCCAGCATGTAACAAGGACTGACTAACAGGCAAAGAACACCCACCTGTCTCAAAGACTTCATGCTGTGTGATTCTGTCTGCCCATCCTCCTGTTGTCCCCTCTGGTACTGCCTCCATCCTTCAGCTCATCCCATTGTCTGGACCAGTCTTGCCCTTTGCCCCAGCAGCTGGAGTCAGCTCTCCCAGTTCACTCTCAAACCTATGACCCTCAGTGTCCTGACTCAGGGCCACTGCCTCTCCAACTTCTCCAGTTTCCTTTAGTTCACTATCAGAGGCTCCTGTCGCTGACAGTTTCCCAGCTTTGGCTTCTCAGGCCTGTCAGAAACTCTAAAACCCCTTGCATCTTTTAACCCTTTGCAGCCATTCCATAATCTGTATGTGTACATATATAGAGATACATTTACTGTGTGATACGCCGTGTACCATTGGAGAGTAATCAAGATTAAAATACGAGAACTCATGTTGCCTCAGCCAGGACTGTCAAGAAAAGCAGGAGTATCTGGCAAATAGTTTTGCCATTGAAGATGCTGTACCTTGTAGATTTGTTGTCAATAAAACATGACATTGTGAAAAACACCAACTCTTTGTCTATATTCTTAAAAGCATGCTCACGACAGTGGCTAGTTGACACGCCAAGCAGCACCCTTTTCTCAGTGCCCTCAACCCCAGGAAGCTTCACGTCACCCCCACATAAACAGAGCTCCCTGACGGAGAGACCTGTGACTGGACTGTAACTACCTTCTCCCTGAACTTCTCTTATGGCAGACAGTCCTGCTGCCCTGGAATCTCTACGCAAATAAGGTGCCAGAGGAACATGGAATTTGCATGGAGGGTGTGTGAAGGCTCTCAGGCAAATGGGCTGACTGTGTTTGCAGGCTCAGAACCCCACACCCTCTTTTTAAACAAAGGCAGATCCTGCCCAGAGACATGATAGACCTCTCGGTGGCCAGCTGCGCGGAGAACCTCTCTGCTTCCAGCCCTTTTAGCCTGTGAGGCAAGGGCAGGTGAGTGGCTGCCACAGCTCAGGGGAGGCCCTAGGAGCACTGGCCCTGATTTTGCTCTTGCTGAGACCAGGCGTGTGCTGATGGGCAGGCTGTGACCTCTGAGATCTCCTGGAAGCCACTGTGCCAGGTAGGCAAGGTGACCTCCTCCAAGATGGTTGGGCCACGGGGATGGCAGAAGGGAGACAGACTCCAGAGACTTGAGCCAGCACCTGTAGCTCCCTGGGATTCCACATTCTGAACTGTGAGAGGCAGTGTTGGTGCTTACTCTTAGGCCCATAGGCCTGGCACAGTGTCTGCTCCAAGCACTGGAGAGCAGGGACAAGTGTCCAATATTAATTTGAAGAGGGCACCCTGCCCTAAGGAGTAAGCATTCCATCTACTCACAATAGGTCGTGTCTGGGGCCTTTGGTTGGGACTCCTTTGTCCTCATTCCCTGTCCAACCATCAGGATGCATAAGCTCCAGAGCCTTTGTCCCGAGAGTACCCTGTGGTTATCACTCATTCCTGGAGTCCTGGCAGGAGCGGAGATTTGGGCTTATGGCTGCCCTTCCAGGCCTCCATTTATTTAAATAGGGAATTGGAACAAGAGCAATGCCTTCCCCTTCCTGAAGTCCCTAGGCTCTGCCCACCTGAACAACAGCCCAGGCCCCACCTACCTGGGCCACAGATCATAGGCTAGCATGGAGACCCCATAGGATTCTCTAAGGGATGGTGCTCTGTCTTGTTCGGTGAGCCTGGGGTCCTTGCAGCAAGTTCTCCAGAATTACTGCGAAGGCAAATGGCCTTAAAGGGCAGCATCTATCCTTCCTGGCCCAGATGGCGGTCCTCTCTAGGTGAAGGAAGGAAGGAAGGGGCGGTCTGCACTGCCACCTCATGCTGCGACTTTGCCTTTTGCAGACTGAAAGCACTCAGGGTCAGGAGGACTTGGCACTTACTGGGTGAGCAGACGAATGGGTGGATGAATGCTACACCAGGCTCTAGATATTCCTTTCAGTGGCTGACTCGCTCCCGTAGTTCGGGTCCCGGGATGTGGGGATCCTCACATGCCCACATTTAGGATAATGCTGCCTGGCCCTAGCAGAGGAGCCCTTGTCCACTTCTATGAGCCTGTCTCCTCACTTGTAAAATAGGCTTGCTGCCGGCTCCGCCACAGTGTTGGGGCCGGCTCTTACTGGTGTCTACTAACCACTCCCTCCCCTGTGGCTACCCTGGCCTTGATGGGGTGCAGGAGTAAGATGCTGCGGAAGCGAGCCCGAGAAGAAGACAATGCGGTGCTGATTGACATGGCCTCCCTCGAACCAGGGAATGGGTCCTCTTATGGAAGCACAGCCCATGCTGCGGAGGTACCCTCAACCCTAGGGGTAGCGGTGGGCATGGTGAAAGCGCCCTTCTCCCCCCTTCCTAGACTCATGAGGCTCCTGCATGCTGTCTGATTTGGGAGGTCTCCCACCTAGTCAGGACGATAGCCCTTATCCTAGAGCCCTTGAAAAGTGGGTGCAGCATCCAAATGCCCCCCAAGGGGACAGATGCCTTCTTGACACACAATCAGGTCACCATTCACCTCTGTGAAACTAGGAGGGACAAGCAGAGACCCTGTTAGATGGGAGACTCAGGAGGAGAGAAGGCAAAGATAGGACCAAGGTGCGGGGGCTGGTCCCCCTCTGCCGGAGCCACCAGGAAAGGAAGGAAATGAGGGCCACATACCATGATGGGAGGGAGGATGGGGAGTCACCCATGAATTCTGATGCACGCAAAGGACTGTCAATACCAAAACGCAGATAGCAAAGGCACGAGGTGACCACACCCTAGGTGGTTTATTGCTTCCGTACTTTCTCTTCTGGAAGTGAAAAGGTGCTTGTGGCTTAGTCTCTGGTCAGAAAAGTAGCTCTTGAAGGGAGCCCACTCCTGCTAGAGGAAGAGCATTGTAGCCATGTCCTGGCTAGGATGGGCAGTGCAGTTAGTGGAAGGTGGAGGGGAGGTTGGTTAAGGTCAAGAGTGGGCCTGGGACTCCCCGAAGACTAAAGTTTGAGTAGGGAACCAGGGAAGTTAGGCTTGGGATAAGGGTTAGTCCCCCAAGAGACAGGTAGACTTTCTGTTGGGTAGCCCACTGACATCCCAAGTAGGCTGGGAGCACTGGGAGTCCCAGTCTTTGAAGCCACACAGGAGGCACTACTCCTTCCCTAGAGCTGCCCCAGTAATCTGAGGGTAAATGTAAGTTCGCCTTTCTATCATCCCTCTGTACCATGAAGTGAGGCCCCCAGAGAGGAGAGCACAAAGCTTTGCCCTCCAACGGGAAAAAGAATAGAAGAAAGACAAGAAGGAGTCTATACTCTGGTTGCTCTGACTTGCCCTCAGGGCCACAATGTGGGCATCGTGGAGACAAAGAAGAGCATTCAGCACAGCTCTGACCGTGGCTTTCGCCACAGGCCTGGCGGAGCACTCCTAGCCCAGTGGGGGCTGGTGAGGAAGATGAGGATGGTGGCGGCTGGTCGCTAACGTACCCTTCGAATTCTGCCTTTCAGCATCTTCTGTCCTTCAGCCCCCAGCTTTTCTCTCTTCACGCCCCTCTCTTAGCAGGGTGGTCGGGGCAGGGCCAGAGCAGGGTCGGGAGACAGGGATGAGCGGGAAGGCCGAGGAAGAAATGAGAAGGGGCAGGAAGAATTAGGGAGGGTTGAAGAGGGTGCGAGGTGGAGACAGGAGGGACAGGGAGGGACAAAGAAGAAGGTAGAACAATGGTTCTGTCCTCAGCCTATGGCTCGCGACCCCTTGGGGGTCTCATATCACAGGGTTTGCTTATCAGAATCCTGCATATCGGATGTTTACAATTCATATCAGTAGCAAAATTCCAGTTATGAAGTAGCAACGAAATAACTTCATGGTTTGAGGGTCACCATAAGGAACTGCGTGTTAGAATGCGTTACGAAGGCTGAGAACCTCTGAGGCAGAAGAAGAGAGCTGCCCGGGACTGCGGCAGGAAAGGAGGGAGTCATGCTGATGCCTGGGTGCTGAAGGTGTTCCTCCTTCCTTCAGGCAGGTAAACAGCAGGTGGCACCCAGCAGAGTTGGGAGCCCGGCCCAACCCCCGATTGGTAAGCCATCTGTACTCCTTCCTGGGGTGGGGTCACAAATGGGGTGCCTTGGGTGGTGACAGGAAGCCAAGAGGCTTGGATTACTCCATAATCAGGCCTCCTGTGATGTTCCCTGTGTTCTGGGGACAGCTGTAGTCCTGAGGGTGAGGGGACAGCTGCCTGCTGAGCAAGCGACAGGCAGAGCAGCCACAGGAAAGGAAGGTTCACACTGACCAGAGGGCTCAGAGAGGAAAACCCATTCCGCTGCTCCAGCCTTAGACAGACTAGCCCCCTCCCCTCCTGGTTTTTATCCACAAATTCTGGTCATCTCAGACTCTTTTCTCTTGTACCACATCTTTTTCTACCTTTATATTTTCTCAGGCCCACTTCTACCATCCCCCCCCCAGGCTCAAAGTCACCTTTGTTCTTTGGTGGGCCCAGAAAGGTGTCTATCTGGGTGGGGTCAAGGACCCACCCTCTCCATCAGCTCCAAAGGTTCAGTAGATGACTCTTGCCCTCCTAAGCATGCCTCTTACAGAAAAGTGAAGTCAGGCAAAGGTCTGTGGGAGGGGATGGAGGGGGATGCAAAATGGCATGCACAGAAAACCCTGAAGATTCCATGGAAAAGGGGCATACACTCACGTGGGGCTCAGCAATTCTCTCTGCAAGTGGTCAAGGGAGGAAAATGTTGCTATTGCTGGGGTTTTTCAGGCTGTTGTTTTGAAACAGCTTTGTTGATAAATAATTTACATACCGCAAAGTCACCCATTCCTTCTTTCTGTTGTAAGATGGACGTTTGTTTGCAAGCGTTTATATGGACACACTTTTAATTTTTTCTTGAGTTGATAGTTTTGGGTGCTATTGGTAGGTCACAAGGGAACTCAGTGTTTAACCTTTGGTGCCAATGCCAGACTGTTTTCCAAAGAGCGAGTTACGTGTCTCACATAGGACCACAGCGTGCGAGGTCACACTCTCTCAGCACAGCCCAGAAGCTACCATTGCCTCTCTTTGGCACAGCGGGTACGAAATGTTGTTAGAGGAAATCAGCGTCGGAGATTCTGCTTAGGAGACATAAAGCCACACGTTTAACTAGAGTGTTGCCTCCAAATGACCCCACAGGATACGTAGTCTGCAAACCGGGCCTGTTGGAGACAAGCAAAATTTAGCATGCAGATGTTTCCACACTGGGACTGTGCAGCTGTCAGGCCCCAGTCCCATACCAAAGACTCATCTCCACAGGGAGCCCAAGGGAGGCAGTACAGGGTCGCAACCATCATTAAGATCTTGTCTGCTGTGAAGTCCCCTGTGTTCTTATCAGGGAAAGCATCATTCTGCCAGGAGAAGAAGAGACCGGGGTGACGATTATTAGCTGTGGCGATATCTTTGCGGTATAACTCTCCATCAGCCTAAGCGGCCACCCTTGCAGTCCTGTCTCAATGTTTAAATTGTCTGAAGCGTAACCTGGGGCCAGGACCCGAAATGACTGAAGGATGACTGTGCACGTGAGATGCATGAGCCTGAGGTGTTTGCAAGCTAGAGAAACCTCTCTCTTATTTTGGCATCAGCGCCCACCCCTCACCCATCAGCCAGGGGCTTCAGGAAAGAGCTGTCCTTCATCTCTAAGTGCACTCGTGATTGCTCACTGAGAAGGCCAATTAGTTCCATAATATTATCTCGCTATTGACTGGGTGTGTGTTTTCCTAATGACTAATGGTATTGACTGTCTTCTTGTGCCAACTGGACATTCCATATCTTCTTCAGACAAATGTCTATTCAAACTCTGCCTACTTTTAAGTTGGTTGTGTGTGTGTGTCTGTGTGTGTCTGTGTGTGTGTGTGTGTGTCTGTGTGTCGGTGTCTGAATGGTTGTTAGATTGCAAAAGTCCTCTAAATTCTGGATGCAAGTCCCTTATCAGAAATACATTTCGGAAATATTTTCTCCTATTCTCCGTGTTGCCTTAACCTTTTTGATGGCGTCCTCTGCGAAAATTGGTCTTATCAACTTTGTTTTATTGTTGTGCTTTTGCTTGACCCAAGAAATCACACCTAACAGGTTCCTTTAGGAGTTTGGGACCTAGACTGTGGGAACCAAGCTACAGAAGGAATCCCAGGAGGACACGCCCAGTTCCTCCCCAGCCTCTGTTCTTGATCTGCATCGCACACTCGCCTGCCTGCCCTCCAGCCCTAACTACTACTAAGAGGAGAGCAGTCCAGGCTCTCACTTCCCATCACAAGCCCTGTGCCCCAGCTGAGACCCTAGCAACCCCGCCCTGGGCCCGCATCCCATCAGCAAGCACGCGCTGCCTTTGTCCCTATTGGTCCCTGCAGATTTTGTTCTGGTTTGGGAAGAAGACCTGAGGAATCAAGAGAGTCCTTCCCAGGACAAGACAGACACACATGAGATCTGGAGGGATACCTTTCTGGAAAATCTTCGTCTGGCTGGCCTGAATGTAGACCAGGTACATGGTGGTAGGAGCAGGGCTTATAGAGATTCTGCATTCTGAAGGGAAGGCTTACTACCTAAAGATAGGAAGCAATCAGGGCCCCCAGGTCCTTCTGGATACCCACCCTTCCTGTGGCTTGGGAGCCACAGACCCCAGGCTGGCAAGAACAGGGATCCATCCTAATGCATTAGGCTCACCATCATGTGAGCCCTGGGTGCTGGCTGGGGCAGGCAGGTAACAGGGATCTCAGGGTTAGGGGATGTGAGGAGCCCTGTCTTATCCCCATGCCCTTCACTGCCAGGTCTTTACATACATATTCTTCCTCCTCCACCACCCCAGCCACCTTCCTCTGTCCCCAGCAGAGCTGTTATCATCATAGCTCCCACCACAAGAATCAGTTGTGACACTCTGCTAATCAGATCATCCGGCACCTCGGCTTGGCTCTGTCGGTCTTTTACCCATAGAGTCTTGCTTCTTTCATTCTTTTGTGGCCTGTGAGGTTCTCCTGAGCAGCAGGTGCTGTCCAGCTTTGCTGTGGGATGCTGGGTGGGTGCTTTAGTCCCCCTCGAGGACCCCATCGGCAGCTACCTGTTGTCAGTCATCGCGCGCGGGGGGGGGGGGGGGGGGGGGGGGGGGGGGTGTGTTATATTGCATCTCTCCTGGGAGCAGGATTGACGGTTACCTGAGGTTACAGCTGTGACCACACCCTTTCTCTCGACTGGTGACCTAATTCACACTGTCCTCTGGGGTGAGCCAGCACCTCCCTGCTCTGAATCTTCCTCAACACGTGGCATTGTCAGCCTTTCCCATCTCCACCAGTCTGTTGATAGACAGCGACAGCGGTACCTCACCCTAGCTTTCATTTTCTTTTTTGGATTTTTTGTTTGTTTGTTTGTTTTTTGAGATAGGGTTTGTCTGTAGCTTTGGAGCCTGTCCTGGAACTCACTCTGTAGTCCAGGCTGGCCTCAAACTCACAGAGATCTACGGATCTCTGCCTCCCCAGTGCTGGGATTAAAGGTGTGTGTGCGCCACCACTGCTCGGCATCCCAGCTCTCATTTTCATTTTCCCTCAGTTCTAAAGAAGTTGTGCTGTTTTACACATTTATGAGCCCTTTGTATTCCCATGAAACTTTTCTTTGACTTATTGTGGGGTACCTTCTCCCAACCATAACCCAGCTGAATGAAACCAGTACCTAGACCTGGGTAGGATTAAAAATACATCAAATGCACCCATCATACCAAACGCTCCAGCTCAGCCACACGGTACACTGTACAGGGCAGCCATTCCCCTTACCAGGAACTGTGCTCACAGCAGCTTCCCCGCATCATCAGAGAGGGTGGGACCCAAATCCAAAGTCTGGTGTGCACATACGCATATTGTTATGAGCAACCTGTCCTAAAAGAGATCCAGAACTGAGCCATCTAAGGCCGGGAGCAGCTGTGAAGCCAGCTACAATCTTTTCTGTTGGGTCACTTGTCTATTTCTACCCAGTTGTGTGGAACTCATTTGTTCTAGACATGTAGATTGCTGGTGACATGGGTCACTTTTTTTTTTTTTTTTTTTTTTTTTTTGGTTTTTCGAGACAGGGTTTCTCTGTGGCTTTGGAGCCTGTCCTGGAACTAGCTCTGTAGACCAGGCTGGTCTCGAACTCACAGAGATCCACCTGCCTCTGCCTCCCGAGTGCTGGGATTAAAGGCGTGCGCCACCACTGCCCAGCTTTTTTTTTTTTTTTTACATATTATTTTATGTGCAATGGTGTGAAGGTGTCAGATCGCCCAGGGACTGGATTTCCCTGGATTTACATACACTTATGAACTGGCAAGTGGGTGCTGGGAATCGAACCTGGGTCCTCTGGAAGAGCAGTCAGTGCTCATAACTGCTGAGCCATCTTTCCAACCCCGAGTTTTGTTTGTTTTAACTGACTGACAGAGCTTCTTTTGACTCCTAACCACTGTTCTAGTCCTGTGAAGAGACTCCATGACCAAGGCAACTCAAACGGAAAGCATTTAGTTGGGGGCTTGCTTACAGTTCCAGAGAGTTAGTTCCTTATCATCACAGCGGGGTGCACAGTGACAGGCAAGGCTGGTGCTGGAGCAGTAGCTGAGGGCTACATCCTCATCTGTAGTCAGACAGACAGACAGACAGACTGGGCCTCACAGCCCAACCCACCCCACTCCCACACACTTCCTCCCACAAGGCCACACCTCCTAATCTCTCTAATCCTTTCAAAAATTTCCACTCCCTGGGGACTAAGAATTCAACTATGTGAGCCTATAAAGGCCATTCTTATTCAAACTGGAACAGCCTCTGACCCTGTATGTTCCATAAGTTACACACACACACACACACACACCATCCATCTACCCAACCACAACCTCCCCCAACACATTGTCCAAAGTCCCCTCAGGCTTGACATTACAAGGCATTCTCAGCTCTCTGCATGTCAGAACCACAAGGGTGCCCCAAATGACCAGGAACGTGTCTGTCCCCACGCGCAGGGTATGGTTTTTACACGGACATTTGGGGAACCCTAGGTGGTTGTGATGTACCACAAGGGCCGAGAGAGAACCTCTGGAATGTTCTTTTTTAAATATGTCTATATTTGCCGGGTGGTAGTGGCACAGGCCTTTAATCCCAGCACTTGGGAGGCAGAGGCAGAGGCAGGAGGATCTCTGTGAGTTCGAGGCCAGCCTGATCTACAGAGAGTTCCAGGACAGGCTCAAAAAAAAAAAGTCTTTACTCCACAGAGGCTCTTGTTTGTGGGATCACAGTCTCACCTCTCTCCCAGGGCTCCCAGTCAGCATGGACATTCAATGTTAGAGAATTTGCGGGGAGATATAAAATTAACATGTGTCTCTAACCCTCCAGCCTAGGACAGCAACGACAGCTCAAAGGATGGCTCGGACATCCTTTATTTATACATCTGTATAAATAAGTGTATTGGGAATGTCTAGGCAGCAACGATGGACTACAGACTGCTGTACATACCCAAGCCATCATCCATCTTTCTAAGTCTACAGTAGAATCAGTATAAACCTGGGCTTACAGCACTAGCTGGAGCTAAATCAGCAGTGACTACAAGCTCGAACAGCATAAGGCACAGACAAAACCCAACCTGGAGAAGCTTTATTCTTTTTTTAATTTTTATTTTATGTGCATTGGTGTTTTTGCCTTCATGTCTGTGAGGGTGTCGGATTCCCCCGGAACTAGAGTCAAAGACAATTGTGAGCTGCCGTGTGGGTGCTGGGAACCGAATCCGGGCCCTATGGAAGAGCAGTCAGTGCTCTTAACCACCGAGCCATCTCTCCAGCTGCGAAGCTTTGTTCTTATGTGATCCTTATCCTTGTCTCTGTCGGGGATTCTGCTGGTCTCAGTAAACAATGTCTGGCCACGAGGAAGGCTTGTTTTGGTATAGTCTGACACATAGTTAAGTGGAGGCTTGTTGCAAAATGGAGTCAGTCTCTCTGGGTGTGGAGATCTAGTTTCATTACAGTTTTGCGCAGACACAGGGGTGCACGTATTTACTTAGGCATGCGGAGAACAGTGTGAATTTCTGGTCACTGACCATTGCCAGACAAAGCTGCATTTGCGGCCCCTTTAACCAGAAGATGGCCTAGGTCTTAGTGCGGTCTCTCAGAAGCTGTGCATGGGTCCCCAGACTTTGAGGAAGGGTTGCTTTGATTATCATTGTCTTGGGAGAGAATGCAGGTAGCATGGGCCCCAGATGTGAGGTCTCTGTGGAGGACATGCTGTCTCCACAAGCTTTCTGGGGCAGACCTTGGAAGTGAGCATTCCCGCTGAGAGGGTCCCCAGCCATTGACGGTCCATCAGCACCAGGGCTACGCCAGTGTAAGCCCTCTCCTAGATGCGAATAGACACAGAGATCATAGCAACACCCTCAGGCCCTCACGCAGCCTCTGGTACCCACAGCATGATGTCCAGGACAAGGCCACTGCAGTTCACTATGTCCTCCTCAGAGCGCCCTGGGCTGTGCTCTGTTACTATGCGGAAGACCTGCGTCTGAAGCTGCCTCTGCAGGTATGGGGGGAGGGGGGTGAGGGCAGAGGGAGAGGATGGGGCTCCCCACCCAGGTCTACATTTAATGGATCCCTGCACACTGGGCTCAGCTGCCAAAACTATCACTCCTTGGATGTGTTCCCACCTGGGAACCTCGAGTTTCCCTCTGATCTGCTGTCACCTGGAACACCAAAACACCCATTGGGTGAACAGCGGATAACACCCTGCACGGCAGGCTCAGGAATTTAAAAAGCTGGCACTGGGGAGGGTAGCCAAGGCTGTAAGGCGGCTGAGTTGGCTGAGTTCTCTACAGGCCCAGAACCCACAGTACCAGGATGAAGGATAGCCGCCTCTCTGGGCCCCCAGAATGATGAGCCTGGACTGCTCACAGTGGGTTTCTCCAGCATGGCTCTGGGGTAGACAGAGACACACTGTTCACTCTCTTTCATTCCCTAGTGACTTGAGCAGTTCTGGTCCTCAATTTAACAAGTCAAGCAACTCTCAGAGCCCAAGGCCCCCAAAGGGGAAGGGCCCGCAACAGGACCAAGAGTAAGAGCTGTCATTTCTCACTGCTGCGCCCTTGGACTGGAGTCCCATTTGCGGATATGGCCAGTCTCCTCCCAGCTGTGAAGATTTCTCTCTGAACAGTTTTTTTCTTTCCCCCAGGAATTTCCCAACCAGGCTTCCAACTGGTCGGCCACGCTCCTGGAGTGGCTGGGCATCCCCAACATCCTGCTGGAGCAGGTGCCGGACATGCCTCCTGAGTACTACTCCTGCCAGTTCAAAGCAAGCAAGCTGCGATGGTATGGCATTGTAGCCCTGGTGAGCCCGGCAGGACAGCCTCCTGTGGGACCAGCCCCTATGAGAACTCGGAAGGATGTGTGAGTGAGAGTGTGAATGAACAGGATGGACGATGTATGAGTGAACGGGACCGTGAATGAATTAACTGAACACCGTGCATTTTCTCAAATGCTGTCCCCACCTGGGATTTTCAGAGAACACCAGCTGAATCCCAGGTGGACAAGCCCGTGTTGGTAAGTCACCTGCATCAGTCAGGATAGGGTGGCTGTGCTGTAGAACAAACATGCCCCAGATTCTAGGAATAGGAGACTCATGAGGCCCAAGTCACAATCCATTTCTGAGGCTATAACAAACAAAGATGGGTACTCTATTGAGAAAAATTGGGTGTAAGGGGAATGGCTTAACAAGTCAAAATACTTGTCGTGCAAGCCTGACAATCTGAGTTCCATCCCTGGAACCCACCTGAAGAGCCAGATGTGATGGATGATGCACATCTGCAATCCCAGAATTCCTATACTGAGATGGAGGCTAAGACAGAAGTGCCCTGAAGCTCACAGACCGGTTAGCCTGGAGGACACAGGGCATCAGGAACTAGAGACAGCTTGCCTCAACAAGGTCCCTCGGTACTGAGGCCTCCACCCGTGCACTGTGGCATGTGCACACATGTCATACACATATGGGAACATACATGATGTGTAGTGATTATTGCCAGCCCACTCTTCCCTCCTGCTGGACAAAATTAACTGCTCTTTAAAAGAAGATGCTCATCCAGCTTGCACATCTGGCGGCTGAAGCGTCAGTATTGGTGGCTTCTGCTGGTCGGCCTCTGGCTAGACAACAGCAGCTGTGGCACAGCACAACAGAGACAGAAGGGCAGTCAGAGTTGCCTGGCTTCCTTCAATAACTGAGTCTCTCACAAGACCAGAATTAGTCTTTGCTCTGTTCCAATGTCCAGGCGAGCAGACACCGCCATCACACCTTCCCTGACGGGGGAGGGAGACAGCATGGAAGTCCTGTCACATTCATGACTGGACAGAGCAATTGTGTGACCACACGGAGCCTGCAGCCCTAGCCCCGCCATGGCTGCCTCCACTAATGAAGCACTCAGGACTTTTGTGACCCCTGACCCTCCTCCTGGGACTTTATTTAACTCTTGTTTACAAGCTTCAGAGCAGACATGCTAGAGGCTTCTTGGTGGGGCCTAACCTCCTGCTCAGGGCCTTGTCCTCTATACGAACTGTCTGCTTTTCCCCTGCCTTATGTGTGTGTTGTGTAGCATCTGTCGTGGTCTCCTGTCTGCGGAAAAGAAAAGGCAGAAACGAGAACTGAGTTTATCTGGCCTGGTGTATACTCCTCGGCCTCTGAGCAGGCTCTGTGTGCATATCCTCTTCTCCGCCATGTCTGCTTCTGTGGCTTTACTAACATATATGTGGCAAAAATCCCCATGCTCTCAAATCTCTAAACTGTACTCACCCCTGCAGGTTCCTTGGAAGTGACAACCAGGACACCTTCTTCACCAGTACCAAGAGGCACCAGATTGTAAGTGGGGTGTTCCTGCTGCAGCCCCCAATCTGACTAGGCCTGGCATATCCCAACCACGGACCCTGACATCCTCACGGCCACCATAAGCTCCCTGTAGCCAGAGGGCCGAAGCCTGAGAGACCGCCCCTGATCTTGCTGCACAGAGGGAAGATACGGCCAGCATGCAGGACGGTGGGGGTGGGGCATGTCCAGACTGCACTCAATCAGGTGAAGGCCAGCTCTCTGTCCAGTACCCTCCCCAATCTGAGGCCCAGGACAATACATGCTTATGGACCTCTGGGACGGGCAGGCAAGGCACCAGGCCCAGGTGAGGTGATCCTCTTGTCTGACCAGAAGAGACAAGCAAGAGGTCTCAGTATGCCCTAAGCTCATCTGTCAAAACCAGGCTACAGAGGCTGGTCTGAGGCACTAGGATAGTGTTTCTCAACCTATGGGTCTCGACCCCTTTGGGGGTCAAGTGCCACTTTCACAGGACTCATCTAAGACCATCAGAAAACACAGCTGTTTACATTGTAATTCATAACAATAAAAATTAGTTATGAAGCAACAATGAAAACAGCTTTATGGTTGGGGTCACCACAACGTGAGGGACTGTATGTATTAAAGGGCCAGGGCATTAGGAGGGCTGAGGACCACTGTGCTAGGAGGTGTGGTCCAACAGCTATGACCACCAAAGGCCACTGCTGCTATGGCCACCAAGGCAGAGGTCTCCCACCCCAGACAGGTATGCTAACCGAGCTGATCCTACTAGAACAAGGCTCCACGCAACCATGCATGACCAGGCCCAGGTTCGAACCCAGGCTGAACTCTAAGGAGTTTGAGACTAAAGCCTTCTGGGTTTGTAAGATGGGAGAATGATTGACTGTTATCCCTACCATGTGGCCACACAGGTGTGGTTGTGATATAGGACCTAGGTCTCAAGGCCTTGGGGACCCTCCATCAATATCTTTATCTGTCACTGGGGGCCATAAGAGGTTAACCAAGGTTTCAGCACCAGGATGGGTCTCCCTACTGTGCCGTCACATGGCCAGTGATAGGCACTCTCCTCCACCCACCCCACAGCTGTTTGAGATCCTGGCCAAGACTCAATATGGCCACGAGAAGAAATGCTTCTTTGGGATCGATCAGCTGCTGGCAGAAGGTGCCTTCAGCGCTGCCTTCCCCCTGCATGATGTGAGTTGAGCCAGGGTGGGCTGCGAGGTCCCCCACCTTACCCTGGGGTCGGGAATACCAAATGCATAGCCTTGTAATTGTGAAGTAACCAGTGCTGGAGGCTGAGGTTCAGCTTGGTCTCCTGTCCTTGCTGGGGGTCCCTGGCAAATATACCAGGTCCCCACTTTGGGTGCTAAGTCTGGGTTTCTCAGGCAGTGTCTCTCCCTAGGAAAGATAGGAAGGTCTCCAGCACCTTTTCTCTCTACCCTGAAGCTGGGCAATCTGGGGCAGGGGCAGGGAGACGACATTCACTGTAATAGCTGTCTGGTGCTCCCCAGATACCCATTCTATCATCGCTATGATGATAAAGTGGGTGTAGAAATGTCAGGCACACCCCCCTCACACACACACACACACACACACACACACACACACACACACACACACACGTCTTGCATGGGCATCACTCTTCACGTCAACTGAACTGGGTGCATGAGGAGTGGCTCATAGCCTGGGTGGCACACAGCATAGGTGCCAGGCCTGGCAGCACTATTGGTCGACCTGCACCCCGGTTACTGTCCTGACCCCAGCTCTTTCAGTGCCTTGGACATTCAGCAGTCCCGGGAGTCAAGGGAACACAATGCACATTTCTCTTCAGACACTTTTTGGCCCCTCCCCCAGTGTGATTGTGTTTTCTCCTTACACCATCCCCTGGGATCTATGCCACGTGCCGGCCCTGGAGGGTGGAATTGCGGGTCTGGGTCAGCACTGAGGTTCCTTCCCACTCCCAGAGGTGTCCTGTGGGAGGACTAGTGGGCAGAGGTGAAAACAACATGGAGAAGCCCAGCCCAACAGCCTCTTATTCCCAGGGCCCGATCTCTGCAGTACCAGAGAACTCCACCCAGCGCCAAGTCTTACTCCAGCACTGGGCTCGCTGGAGCAAGTGGTGCAAGTACCAGCCTCTGGACCACGTGCGGAGGTACTTCGGGGAGAAGGTGGCTCTCTACTTCGCCTGGCTTGGTGAGTCTTGTCTTTCTGCAAGGTCTTTGTGTCATGACAACCTCCCCTCTGGGATAATTCTGCTGCCAGACCTTATTCCCCTGATGATAAAACAGACGCCATGTAGATGGGTTTTTCTTTGGACTGCTGGCTCACAAATAATGACATGGAGACTAAATTATTATTAAATATGAAAGCTCTGCCTTAGCTTATGCTTGTTGTGCTAGCTCTTATAATTTAAGCTAACCCATTTATTTTAATCTGTGTTCTGTTGTGTGGCTTATTACCTTCTCTCTCTGTACTACCCATGTTGCTTCCCCTGCATTTGGCTGGAGACGCCGCCTTCTTTTTCCCAGAGTTCTCTCTGTGCACAAGTCCTGCCTATACCTCCTGCCTAGCTATTGGCCATTCAGCTTTTCATTACACCAATCACAGCAATACATTTTCTTTTTATAAAAATAATTTATTTAACTTTATTTTACATGCATTTGTATGAAGGTATCATATCAGATCCCCTGGAACAGGAGTTACAGACAGGTGTGAGCTGCCACGTGGGTGCTGGGAATCAAATCTTGGTCCTCTGGAAGAGCAGCCAGTGCTCTTAACCACTGAGCCATCTCTCCAGCCCCCAGCAATACATTTTCACACAGTGTACAAATATCCCACAACAACACTATACACTACACTGGGAGCCCTTTAGTTTGTGGGGTCATCTTGACCCCCCAGCTAGCACCCTCAGGAATGTCTACCCTGAGAGAAAAGACATCCCCGTGGGGAAGTCTACTCCAAGCCATTCTCTGCTGGTCTCAGTCAGGCTGGCACCTTTGAGCCATGCTGCCCTCTCTGGGATCTGTCTCTGATCCTCCTTCCCCATCCTGAGATTTGTCTTTCCAGTATGACTATGCTGGAGGACTTCTGGGGGGTGGGGGAAGGACTCTTCATCCAGGCTCCAGACAGAGACATTTTATAGGTGTCTTCCTGATCTCACAGGGTCAATAGGGACCAGGACACTTGACTGGGGTCTGGACTGACCCCACAGGAATCAGGCACATTTGATGGATGTGGAGTACATCAGGGGACCGGGGTGTGGTCCATTAAGATGGTACCCTAGTGGGGCATAGGGGTGAGGGTAGGTCTAGAATGACCCACACCTTCACTGGGGCTCAAACTGCAATGCATGCTGAGCCTCTCAGAAAGAAACCAGTAAACAGTTGGTTGGAAATGGGTATCAGGAGATAAAGTACCCAGTGGGATGGAGTCAGGGAGACACTGCTACTGAGTCAACAGGGTGAGAGAGTTGAGGACAGATGCTTAGAGTCAAGCTAAGGCCAGGGAAGACTCCGGGGTCTCTCAGTATCCTGCCTGAGGTTCTGGGTCCCATAAAGCAAATACATCCCTTGGGCACACCCAATTTCTAACCTCTGTACCCCTGGTATTTCCTCTGCAGGATTTTATACGGGTTGGCTCCTGCCTGCAGCTGTGGTAGGCACAGTGGTGTTCCTGGTGGGATGTTTCCTGGTGTTCTCAGACGTACCAACGTAAGTGTCCCTCTTACCTTGGCTCCCAACGTTTCCTGGGCCTCACTGGTTTGTGGGACTATGGGATTCCCAAGCACCAGGTCCTGTGTAGAGCTGTGTAGAGCTGGGGTGGAGGTATGCGCCAAGCACAGCCTGCTCTCCCAAAGACATGGCTAGCAGCAGACTGGACAGAGACAGCTCAGGTGGACAGAGGTGGACAGAGGTGCCCCGGGATAACAGATTGTCGGGGTGTCCCTAGGATGATGACAGGTTGTCAGGGGTGTCCCCAGGCTGGTACTAACACTTAGTCTTTTGTCCTTAGGATAATGTAAGGCTTTTCCTATAATAACTGGCTTTGTGTTTTATTTTATCGTGTAGCTGGACATCCAAATGTTACCTTTCATTATTATTGTTGCAAATTTTCAAAAACAACTGCTTTTTAAAGAAAGGATGGTGGGGTTGGAGATGTAGCTCAGTTGATAGAGTACCCGCCTGGCATACACGAGGCCATGGCTTTGGTCCCAGCCCTTCCGAAGCCAGACATGGTAGTGCACACCTGCAACCCAGTACTCAGGAGATGGAGACAGGGCCATCAGAAACTCAAGGAATCCTCAGCTACATAGCAAGTTCAAGACCAGCCTGGGATACGTGAGACCCTGTCTCAAAAAATAAAACAATAACCCAAAGTTCTAGGGCTGGAAGAGCAGGGACGGCATGAAGGGGAGGAGTGGGGCTGACTTGGGAGGGGGTGCAGCTCTTCGGTTCCTGGAACCACCTACACCCCACAGGCAGGAGCTGTGCCACAATTCCGATGGCTTTGACATGTGCCCGCTCTGCCCCGACTGTTCTTTTTGGCTGCTCTCCAGTGCCTGTGCTCTGGCCCAGGTATGGAACGAGAGATGGGGTGAGGGCGTTGGGGGCTCACAGTTCCCATAGGTCCTGGCTCTACCTGTGAAGTCAGAGCCCTTGGAGAGCTCTGTTAACTCTGCTCCCCTAACCTTAGTTACCTCTATGATACAAAGCCTCCTACTCCAGATGAGATGACATCAAGGGACACATCTGAGAGTCACGATCCAACCCACTACAGCTCCCAAGCCCCCTAATTCCTGTCTGCCTTGTGTGTGAAATGTATTCACCCCCTGGTCAAACTGTTGAGCTCTTGCCTGGGTTTGACCCCCTCCACATAAACAAAGGCGGTAGGTAGTATGCCCGAGATAGAGGCAAGAGGATCAGGAATTCAATGTCTTCCTCAGTGGCATGGTGAGTTTGAAGATATTCTTAATAAAAAAATAAATAGGGCTGGAGAGATGACTCAGTGGTTAAGAGCTTTGCCTGCTCTTCCAGAGGTCCTGAGTTCAATTCCCAGCAACCACATGGTGGCTCACAACCACCTGCAGTGAGATTTGGTGCCCTCTTCTGACCTGCAGGGATACATGCAGGCAGATTATTGTATACATAATAAATAAATAAAACTTAAAAAAAAAAAGAAATGCCTTTGCCGGGTGGTGAGGATACTGTATACATAACAAATAAATAAAACTTTTAAAAATAAATAAACCAAAATTCCCGAGACCGGGTAAAACTAGGTACTTGTGGCTCCTGAGCAGAATGCTTTTCCCTGTGGGTCTGGGGCATCGTGGTGTGCCTGTGTGGGAAGATGCTCCGTTAGAGAACGGGTGTGTGAGAGGACCACCCATCCCTGGGAAGACTCGGATGCCCCTCTCCCCTCCAGGCTGGGCGGCTCTTTGACCACGGTGGCACTGTTTTCTTCAGTCTGTTCATGGCGCTGTGGGCGGTGCTGTTTCTGGAGTACTGGAAGCGGAAAAATGCCACGCTGGCCTACCGCTGGGACTGCTCGGACTACGAGGACATTGAGGTGAGTGAGCTGGGCTGGGTGGCTTCTGGCGAGGAAAGGTCACACCCTACCGAGCACGGTTCCCTTCCAGGAGAGGCCTCGGCCCCAGTTCGCTGCAAGAGCTCCGATGACAGCCCTGAACCCCATCACTGGGGAAGATGAGCCCTACTTTCCTGAGAAGCGCCGTGTACACCGCATGCTGGCTGGCTCTGTGGTTCTCCTGATGATGGTGAGGGGACCCTGCCACCCCGCTTTTTCCTCTGCTTCTGTCTTCCTGAGCCACAGGGATCGTTCCACTCTGCCCTGGCCTGAGATCTCCTACAGACATAAGATTCTCACTGTCCTCCGGAAAGACTCTGTGCCTCAGGGAAGGGCCCAGGGCCAAGGAATGCGCTCTCCTAAGGGATATGTATGTACCACGAGGGGTCCTGGAAGGGCTTCACCATGTGTGGCACCCATTAAACGAGGGGACAGATCCCAAAAATGAGCATGGGGCACACTAATCAATTTGGTACCCTCTAGCCAAAGGCTGCTTTAAAGGACCCCAGCCCTCTCCAGGTATGGAACCCACTTTAGGGCTGTAAGGAGGTGGGTGAATGGGGCACAGTTCAACACTGGGTATAAGGACAACATACAGAAACTACTTGGTAACCTAACCTGACAGGGGACATGGCCAGGCTGCAGATGGGAGCCCCTGGAAAAGGAACCTGTGGGGCTGCTGTGGACCCAGAGGCCTGAGGATGTGGGTACCGGGTCCACAGCAGGGGGCTCAGGACTTTCCCGGCCTTGCAGGTGGCCGTGGTGATTATGTGCCTTGTGTCTATCATCCTGTACCGGGCCATCATGGCTGTCGTCGTGTCCAAGTCAGAAAATGCCTTCCTTTCCGCCTGGGTGAGTCTCCACTGCCTGTTCTGGGGGCTTCTGACCGTGCTCCTCTGCCTGTTCCCTGATCACCTGTTCCCTATCAGGCTCCACGAATCGCCAGCCTCACAGGGTCGGTGGTGAACCTTGTCTTCATCGTCATCCTCTCCAAGGTCTATGTGGTCCTGGCCCAGGTCCTAACAAGATGGGGTGAGTGCTGACCAAGGCAATACAAACATGGACCGACTACCATGCACCCATATCCCCAAAGAGGTGTCTGAGCCGTCTCCCAGGGAGCTCCTTACATGACACTGGCCGGGAGAGGAAGGTCAAGAGCACTCAGCCAGGGGCCTTGCTTCTACCATCCTCCCAGAACCCTCAAGCTCGTGGAGTTCTCAGAGTGAGACAAGAGCCGCTAGAACAAGGACTAGGACCTCCATCAGGTGGACTGTGGGGCTGTGACCAGCTCAAGCCACTCCAAATGGTTACCAAGTGTCTGCACATTCTCTTGTCTCTGTCCCTAGGAGCTAGATGCCTCTCCCCCTGCCTCTGTTTCTCCACTTCTACTTCTGTTTCCTGTCTTCAACCTTCCCTAAGAGAGAACACTAAGAGGCCTAACTACTCATCCCACAAGACCTTGACTAAACCTAAACCAAGGCCGCAAGGAGAGGGGACAAAGCAAACTCAGGGCACAGTGATCATGGTCGGAAAGGGAATACAGTATTATGGGATGTTCCCAGGTAGGTGCCAGGAGAGTGGTTTAGCAGTGTCCCAAGGAGAATGAGTAGGGGAATAGGAGCTGGTGTAGGTGTTCCCACAATTGTGGGACTTTGGGTCCCTTTTTTCCTCCAAATGACCTTTTACGTTTCCACACTGGTCTTGGCAAATTTTTGTTTTTCAAGACGGTTTCTCTGTAGCTTTGGAGCCTGTCCTAGAACTTACTTTATAGACCAGGCTGGTCTTGAACTTACAGAGATCTGCCTGCCTCTGCCTCCTGAGTGCTGAAATTAAAGGTGTGTGCCACTACTGCCTGGTGGTCTTGGCAATTTTTTTTTTTTTTTTTTGGTTTCTCGAGACAGAGTTTCTCTGTGGCTTTGGAGCCTGTCCTGGCACTAGCTCTGTAGACCAGGCTGGTCTCGAACTCACAGAGATCCGCCTGTCTCTGCCTCCCAAGTGCTGGGATTAAAGGCGTGTGCCACCATCGCCCGGCTCTTGGCAATTTTTTTGCAGTTATAATTCAGCCTTCAACCTTGACCAGAAACTACTTTGTCTTTGGACACTCCCCCCGACCCCAACCTTATCTATACACACTTTAAAAATGATTACATTTATTTATGCGTGTGTGTATGTGCTCATGTATCATGGCTTGTGTGTGCTATGGCACGCTGGTGAGGGTTAGTTCTCTCTGGGGAAGGAACTCGGCTCATCAGGTTTGGTGGCAAGCACCTTCGTTCACTGAGCCATCTCACTGGTCCTGTACACGCTATTTTGATGAAGGTGCAAATGTTTGGTTTTAGTGTTCTAGAGTTTTTTTGATCAGCTATTTCAGGTATTCCTAATTGTATTAGTTATCTTTTTTTGCCACTGTGACCAAAATACCAGACAGAATGAATTAAGGGAGGGATTCCGTATTCCTGATCACAGTTTCAGAGGTGACAGTCCCTCAGAGCAGGGAGGGTGTGATTCCCACAAAGCAAGGAGGGGAATACAGGACAGGATCAGGTGGCATACAGATCCAAGGACACCTTTTTCCATGCAGGCTCCAACTTCCACCAACTCCCAATAATATTATCAGCATATTATTAATCCATGTGATTAATAATATTGATCCACTGATAAGGTCAGAGTCCTCATGAGCTAATACTCTCTGGAAACAACCTCACAGACAGACCAACAGGCGTGCTTTAATAATCTAATTTAACCAGCAGACAATTAAGATTTACCACCGCTTTAATCAACATGTCTTAGGAAAATTTAGACATTAGAAATGTAGGACTGCTGTATGTTAACCCCTCCTTTAATAAATTTAACATATCTGGACAACATGGCTTCTTCCTCACCCTGGATGGTGGTGTGGTCTCACGGGAAGGGGCCAATATACCTGGGGAACTGAATGCAAGCCCCATCTGCAGAGATGCACCGGACGCAGACCGCATTCGAGGACGCCTTCACCCTCAAGGTGTTCATCTTCCAGTTTGTCAACTTCTACGCCTCGCCGGTGTACATCGCCTTCTTCAAGGGCAGGTAGGGGTCACCCTCCTGACTTGTCGCCTCTCCCCCGGCTCAGCTTTGCCCCACTCTGTCTGGTGTGCTCAGGAGGGGGGGGTGAGTGAGGGGGGTGGTTTGGGACAAGTCTGTGCTTCTCCCAGGCCAGGCCAGGCCTCAGGGTGGGAGAGAGGTGACACTCAGAATCTAGTCCCTCACAGCCTCACAACTTGCCCCTGCTAGGTTTGTGGGATACCCAGGCAATTACCACACCTTGTTTGGAGTCCGAAATGAAGAGGTGAGTGCTGAGGAATGGGGGCTAGGCACCCTCTGTACCCACCGAGGCCTTCACTTGATGCCAGTTCTCGTGCCTACCTTCCATCACTGTCCAAGCCAGTGGCCAGACTTACAGCTGCTTCCCAGGACCCCACGACTCTTTGCCACATCAGCCCCAGGTCCTGATCGGCAACCACGGTCTAGAGAATGCTCACCTCATGGGTCTTAGGCCCTTCTCTGCTTCAACCTAACACACACCCTAGAGGCATCCAAGCCCCCCATGAGTCATAGCACTGCTGAGGCCAGTACCCCACAGCCTCACTAGCTGGGGTTCTCCCAGGGCTGCCTTCCTCCACTAGCCCTGGTATGCTCTGCTTGTCTTTGGGACCTGGGAACTCTGGGAATCAGGAGAGCCCGGCTTCTCAGATGTGTGGTGGCCTCTGCAGAGGATCGCAGGTGGGTTCCTCTGGAGGTGACAGAGCCACAAGACACCAAAGCATAAATACCAAGAAGGAGTAAGAAATGAACCCTATGTTGCCCAGACTCCCCAAAAAATTGTCTGTACACTTCCGGCCTTGTTAGCTGAGGGCAGAGCAGGATTAACCAGAGGTACCGGCAGGGTGGTGGGTACGTCTGGAGCTGCCCACTGGTGACTATGGAACTGGAGATGGGGGCATGGGGTTCCGCCGCCCTTACTGAGCACCGGATCTGAAAGACCCTTCTCTTTTTAGAGGAGGGAGAACAGAAATCTTCCCAGGGCCTGGGCCATTATCTCCTCTTACTTCAAGGCGGCTCACCTCCTTGAGGGGTGCTGTCCACCTTTGCATTAAGGGTAGGGAATTGTGTGGGGAGAGGCAGAGCAACCAGGCCCCTACTTCGGGAGCATGACTGTGGCTGCTGTGCAGTGTGAGGTACCTCCCAACTCTTGGCGAGATGCCTAATTCAGACTGGCGTCGGCGGGGAAAGGGCTACCACATGGTCTTGCATTGAAATTATTCAAGACTCTGCGGCTCAAGAATGGCTGGACCCAGGTGCTGCCCCCAGCACTGACTGGGTTCTTCAGGATTTCCCACCTGGAGAGGATGACACCCCAGTGTGACTGAGGCTCCCGGGCATGGCATGCATTCCTAGAAGCTCCTGGGGTCTGATTGTTTACTGACCACATCTTGGGTCTTCCCTGGAGCTGTGGCTGCAGTTGGCTGAGGAGCTATGGGGCACTAACTACAGCTGCCCAGCGGTTGCTCCCATCCATAACTGAAGTGGGGTGGGAAGGGCTGATCTCTGCAGTTCTCAAGGCGCTCCAGGCATGTTCTATGGGAGGTGGGGGTACAGAAGCCACCTTTGAGGCAAAAAGGAAGCTGGTTGAGTGTGTGAGCCTGGTCCTGTCCCCAGCTCACCTGAGGTTGTGCTGTTGCAGTGTGCTGCTGGAGGGTGCCTCATTGAGTTGGCACAGGAGCTCCTGGTCATCATGGTGGGCAAGCAGGTCATCAACAATGTGCAGGAGGTCCTTGTCCCGTAAGTCACCTTCACCTTGTCCTGCAGTTTCTCGGGTGCTAGGAGACTAAAGGGGGAGGCAGGACCTGTCATCCCAGGACCTCCATGTCACAGTGTGAGCTTCATGACAGCCTCTCCCATCTGTTGTTCTGACTGGGGTGTTGGGGAGCTCTGTCAGGGGAGTGCTCAGCGGGAGGCCACACAGGCCAGCACACACTTCCTACCTCCAGCAACCAGCAGGAGAAGGATAAGCAAGGGGAAGCTAGAGCCTCAGGCCTGACTCCTAGACTCATATGCCTGTTTCAGGTTCCCTTGTTAGGGACCAGTTCCCCATCCCAGTCCCACTAGCTGGAACTGTGGCCTCCCTCACAGGCTGGAGTCCTCCAAAGTGTCTGCCCAGGGACAGTTTCCTACCCGAGGCCACACCAACCCAGATGCCCACTACCACCTGCAAAAGGCAGGGTTCGCCCTGACGCTTCAACCATGGCAGTCAGTCCCTGGAAGTATCCTGACTTACTTCTCCGGTATTCAGTGGGAGGAGGAAGTCCAGGGTCATGCTCCGTGTCTGGCAGGTGCAGGTCGTGTGAGGAAGCCAATACTTACAATCTGATAATTGTATAAGGATACAATTGCATCAGTAGCGCCCCCATACAATCTGATAAGCAACCTATGTGTTCCATGCATGACACCTCACAATCTCTGACAAAGCCACATCCTCACAGGACTGATACTTGCCTCCGAGGTGTGATGATGCCAGTATGTGGCCCCAGTATGACGAAGCCAACATACCTAAGTCCCCATGGCCTCTGCTTCCCTGGGACTCAGCTGTTACCCTCAGTAGCTCCTTCCTAGCCCTGCTATGGCTCCACCCTCCAAAGGTTCCAGGGAGCTGGGGGGGGGGGTTCCTTTCTTGACAAATTACATCACGGGGTCAGGGGCCTTGGAGGAGTCTGATTCGCAAGAACTTCAGACCAAACCGCTGTCCCGCCCAGCCTCGCCTGAGAACAACAGCCCATCCAGGGTGTGTGTCCTCTCTGACTAGCTCAGCCATCAGCTGCACGGGAACAGCCAGGCCATTTTCTGCTTCCTACCTGCAGAAAGCTGAGGGGCTGCTGGCAGAAGTGGTACTCCAGGAAAAGGAAGGCTGGCACGGGGACCCACCCAGCACCTTGGGAGGCTGACTACCAGCTGCTGCCTTGTGAGGGGCTGTTCCACGAGTACCTGGAAATGGGTAAGACCCACAACACAGCTTTGCTGCCCCTGGCCTACCCTGAAATGCAATGTGTCATTGGGAGGTGGGGGCACACAAGGGGCCCTGGGAGTCAGGTCTCTAGATACCTGGAGAAGAGCTGCGTGGGCAACAGAGCTGGGGTGGGGGGTGGGGGGAGTTTGGGGGATGCCTGGGAGCTGAGGCTGTGTATTAGGGAAAGCAGGTCCTGGGGCAGAGCCAAGATTCTCCAGCAGGGAAGATAGGTACACCCGGGGCCATGCCAGCCTAGAGGACTAATTTCCTCCAGCTGTTTCCTCAGGTGTTAACTGTCAAGTGGTGGCCCATACCCACAGCTTGAGGGGTGTGATGGTTTTGAGGGCGGGGTTTTGCCTGACTAATACAAGGGAGATCTGGCATAGTCATAACTTAGTGAGCACAGTGTCTCAGCAGAACACATGACTGAGTTGCCTGGCAACCAAAGCATAAGCAGTAACAGTTGCAGGCCTTTTTTTTTTTTTTTTTTTTTTTTTTTTTATCAGTTGCAGGCTCTTTCTGTAGATAAAATCAGGGTGAGTTAGGGGGAGCAGGCTGATATTATGTATCCTCACACCCTCCACAATGGCATCTGAAGACCTCTCTAGCAATTTTATAGAAGACCCATGCTGCCCTTGGAGAAAAAAGGGAGGACAATCCTAAAGCCAGAGGCAGGTTTTGCTCTCCTTCCTGCCATTAGGAGTCCCTGACTTCAGGTGTACTGGATGGCCGAGGCTGTCCAGGAGCACCAATATCAGAGCAGTGCGGATCAGGGCTCCCAGGGACCAGTCAGAAAGGTGGGCAGTGGTCCTTGCTCTGAATACAACAGGAGCGGAGGAAAATAGGGTGAAATCAACTGCTTGGTGCTTTGGTGGGCAAGCTGGGCATCCCTACCCCATTCCCGCCTGGGGTGGTCTGAGAGGTTTTCCAGCTCTAGCCCGCGGCTACTCCGGTCCCGCAGTGCTGCAGTTCGGATTCGTCACCATCTTTGTGGCCGCCTGCCCGCTGGCGCCGCTTTTTGCCCTGCTCAACAACTGGGTGGAGATCCGCCTGGACGCGCGCAAGTTCGTGTGCGAGTACCGGCGCCCCGTGGCCGAACGCGCCCAGGACATTGGCATCTGGTTCCACATCCTAGCCGGCCTCACACACCTCGCCGTCATCAGCAACGTGAGCGTCCGGGCCGCCTGCAGAGTGGTGCGGTGGCGGTGGCGGTGGCGGGAGGGTGGGGCTGGTGCTGCTGACCCCGTGCTGACCCCCTCCTCGCAGGCCTTTCTGCTGGCCTTCTCCTCGGACTTCCTGCCGCGTGCTTACTACCGCTGGACGCGCGCCCCCGACCTGCGCGGATTCCTCAACTTTACGCTGGCGCGCGCACCGTCCGCCTTCGCAGCTGCACACAACCGCACTTGCAGGTGAGCGGGCAGCGGGAAAGTGCAGGATTCGCTTTCTAGGTTGTTGATTCATCCTCCCCCGATGTCCCCACTTATCCCTAAGATGTAGTGCTCTTTTGTTTGTTTCTTGGATTGGTCTCTCATGTATCTAAGGATGGCCTCAAACTCTTAAAAATTAAGATTTTATTATTTATTTATTTATTTATTTATTTATTTATTTTTTCGAGACAGGGCTTCTCTATGTAGTTTTTTTTTGTTGTTGTTGTTTTGTTTTGTTTTAAAGCCTGACCTAGAACTCGTGCTCTGTAAATCAGGTTGGCCCCAAACTCACAGAGACCTGCCTGTCTCTGTCTTCCAAGTGCTGGGATTAAATTTGCGTTCCACCACTGCTTGCCTGGCAAAAACAAAACAAAAACAAAACCCTTCTCCACCTGGTTCCTCCCTAGAACTTCCTGTCAGCTACTTGCTGGCTCAGTCTCCTGGCTGCAGGGGAATTTTATTTAATCAAACACATTTTTACAATACCCTTTTTATTCCTTTAAAACTCTGGTGAAATAGGTTTCCATATGACATCCCATTAAAAAAAATAATGTAAACCAACCTGCGGGTTAGTCACACAGTACAGACTTCAAGAATGCTTATAGATGCGTAGAATATTTACAAATGCTATTCTTTAGGTAGTAAAGGTTAATCAAACACATTTTTGTATCATTAAATAAATGTTTCAGAGCATATGCAAAAGTAACATACCTTAAAATACTATTCTATGACACTATCAGATTTAATGGTGTATCTTCCTGACTCTGTTGGTTGTTGTGTTGTACAAGCTGGTTCTCTTGTCCCATGTGGGACCTGGGAATGAAATTATGGTCATGACAGCTTGATGGCAGGTAACGTCCTACTGAGCCAGCTCGCTGGCCCTGCAGCTGCTTCTTAGGTATAGGTAGATGTCTTCCCTCTGAGCATCTTTCTCTTCTTACTGAAGCACATTGTATTTTGTTTATTTCTTTTTATTTATTTATTTATTATTTTTTATTTTTATTTTTTTAATTTATTAAAGATTTCTGTCTCTTCCCCACCTCCGCCTCCCCTTTCCCTCCCCCTCCCCCAATCAAGTCCCCCCCCTCGTCAACCCAAAGAGCAATCAGGGTTCTCTGCCCTGTGGGAAGTCCAAGGGCCACCCTCCTCTATCCAGGTCTCATAAGGTGAGCATCCAGACTGCCTAGGCTCCCACAAATCCAATACGTGCAGTAGGCTCAAAAACCCATTGCCCATGTTCTTGAGGTCTCAGTAGTCCTCATTGTCCACTATGTTCAGTGAGACCTGTTTTACCCCAGGCTTTTTCAGACCCAGGCCAGCTGGCCTTGGTGAAAACACTATCCTGAGTGAGGTAAGCCAGACCCAAAAAGAGGAACATGGGATGTACTCACTCATATTTGGTTTCTAGCCATAAATAAAGGACATTGAGCCTATAATTCGGGTTCTTAGAGAAGCTAAATAAGAAGGAGAACCCAAAGAAAAACATATAGGCTTCCTCCTGAATATTAACCTTCATCAGGTTATGAAAGGAGACAGAGACAGAGACCCACATTGGAGCACTGGACTGAAATCTCAAGGTCCAAATCAGGAGCAGAAGGAGAGTGAGCACGAGCAAGGAACTCAGGACCGCGAGGGGTGCACCCACACACTGAGACAATGGGGATGTTGTTTATTTATTTAAAGATTTATTTATTTATTTTCCGTATATGAGTGTTTTATCCCAGGAGAGGGCATCAAATCCCACTAGAGATGGTTGTGAGCCACCAGGTGGTTGCTGGGAATTGAACTCAGGACCTCTGGAAGAGCAGTCAGTGCTCTTAACTGTTGAACCATCTTCCCAGCCCCCTTGAAGTACATCTTTTAAGTAGTTTCTTCAGGAAGGATGTGTGATGGGTAGGTAGGCAGGTTCAGGTTTTTGTTGTTATTTGAGACAGAGTTTTGGTATTTAGCTCCTGATTGCCCTGGAATTCACTCTGCAGACCATGCTAGCTTCAAACTTGCAGTGATCCTCCAGCCTCAGCTTCACGAGTGCTGGGATTACAGGCATGTGCTACCATGACTGATCAGTTCTTCATGGTTTTTAAATTTTTTTTTTTTGAGCTGAGGATAACCCAGAGTCTTGCACTTGCTAGGCAAGCACTCTACCACTGAGCAAGATCCCCAATCTCAAAATATACTTTTATGTGTGTGTTTTGCTGTGTACAACATGAGTACATTGCCCACAGAGAAAGATCAGAACAGGGCATCGGGTTGGGCATAGTGGCAAATGCCTTAATTCCAGCACTTTGGAGGGAGAGGCTGATGGATCCTGTGAGTTTGAGGCCAGTTTGTTCTACAGTGTGAGTTCCAGGACAGCCAGAGCTATACTACACAGTGAAACACTGTCTCGAAAAAACACTCTGCCCCCCCCCCCCCCCCCAAAAAAAAAAGCCGTGTGGGAAGGGAATAGAGCAGCTGCTGACTTGTCGAGATTACATCTTCTGGGTGTAAGTAGATAGATATCCTTTGTAGACGCCTCATTGGGCTGTTACATCTATTAAAGACATTTGCAGCTTAGCTTTCCTGCCCACCCATTCAGAACCTCACCAGCTGAAGATACTATCTGAGTCCCTGTTTGGGGGTAATTCCTGTTACAAGGACCATTGATAGAAAGCTGCTCTGTGGGCAGCACCAAGGAGGCAGAGAAGGGGAAATGGGAAGGCTGATTCTAGACGGACCATTTGCCAGCTGGAGCTCAACCCAAGAGTGCTACCCTGAGTCTTGTGTCTCCTGCAGGTACCGGGCTTTCAGGGACGATGATGGACACTATTCCCAGACGTACTGGACTCTCCTGGCCATCCGCCTGGCCTTTGTCATCGTGTTTGAGGTATCCAAGATATCTGAAAGTTCTTTCAATGACTCCCATCTTGCTGGCCCCTTACTCGTTTTGTCTAACCTAAGCCTGTGGCATGGGAAAAAAAATCAGTAAGGCCTAAAGAACCCCCATTCTGTTTTCCCAGCCCGTCAAAATTCTATGCATCTTGTTTTCCCTTGCTGGCCTCTGTCCCTGGCTCATACTTTGAGGACTGCAAGGTGCCATGGGGAACTCTGAGGGGCTGTACACTCTGTGGTCCAGGCCTCTGTTGGTCCAGCAGTTCCACTCACCTAGGGAGCCTGCCTGGTCTCCTGAAGGCTAGTCTGGGCTTTTGTTTTACCAAGGTTGGGGTGGGGCTTCTCCCGCCAGCACGTGGTGTTCTCCATTGGCCGACTTCTGGATCTCCTGGTTCCTGACATCCCAGAGTCTGTGGAGATCAAGGTGAAGAGGGAATACTACTTAGCTAAGCAGGCCCTGGCTGAGAATGAGGTGAGCACCCGAGCCCTGTCCCTCATGCTCTCTCTGGCTACTTGACCAACCATGGGCCTTGGTTTCCGCCTACTCAGTCCTGGCAGCACAGCTACAGAGTGGGTGAAGGACTGAGGGCTTTATTGTCACGTCTGTTCTGTAGTCCACCTGACAACTCACTTTCTTCAAGACAGGCTCTCCTTGGAGCAAGCGGAGTGAAGGATGACCGGCTTCCAAGCTCAGAGTCTGGGCCTTCCAGCCTAGGGTCTTAGAACTGGTAACCTCTCCTCCATCTCTGAAGTCACAGTAGGGGTTACTGGAGGCTGACGCACTTGCCTGGAAGCCTGCTGAAGATGCACTAGGAGCCAGTTCACTGTGCATGTGCTGCTTGTATTGGTTAATGAATAAAGAAACCGCCTTGGCCTGATAGGGCAGAATTTAGGTAGGCAGAGAGGACTGGACTGAATGCTGGGAGGAAGAAGGGCAGGTAGCCAGTTGTCTCTGTCATTTGTTGCACGTGCTCCTGGCTCTGACTCAACTTATCTCCTATGCTTGGTTTAGAATAACCATGGCCCTTGGCTGCCACAGTCTTTGGCTCACACATACTGCTTGGTTACCACCTCTACTAGATATTCCTAAGGGCACCAAAAGGAGACATCTGTTGGCCTTTAGGAAGCTATCCCCTACTGCCATTCCCAAGTCCCATGAGCCAATGATCTCAAGGCAAAAGGGCTACCTGAAGGGGCTTCTGTAGCTCTCATATTTATAGTGCTGGCCATTGTACTCAGAGCACCTGTCCTTCCCTCAGCCATGACTTTCTCTTGTCCCCAATAGGGAGGATCCCTGTTTCCTGTCCCTAAACCAAAGACTAAGGGTCCTCTGTATGCAGTCCTGAATCTTAGTGACCAGGAGGTGGCTTTACTGTTGACATAACCTTCCCTCCCCCACCCCCATCCATGGGCATAACTTCTGTCATTGTCAACTGAGCAGGTTAGACTCTGGGGTCCCTGCCATTCCTTGTGATAGTGTAGGGTCAGGTCACCCCTCCAGACCCACCCTCTGCCTTTTCCTCACATGGCCAGTACACATCTGCACATCTGGCTCTCAGACCTGAAACATCCCAGGCCACAGCTTGCACCTGCTCTTCCTTTCATACCCGATTACCTAAGGCCTCTGGGTTCTCTCTTGTCTTGGCCTCTTTATCCTGACAGATCAAGGACTCTGCAGTATCTATCCCCTTTGTCTCCTGTGCTTTCCAGTGCTGGGTCAGGGATTCAGTACACAGCAAGCACAGAACGGGGAAGGCTGTGGAATGAAGCCTTACCCCTTATAGTGGAAGCAGGAAGGACAAAACACAGAAAACAGATTTCTGTGATACCTAGTGGGTCTTTCCTATTTTCTCTCCTTTTTGTTACTTTTCAGACTGGGTACAATTTGGGCTGTTTCCTCCTGTTAGCTGGGTTAACTGATGGTTAATTGCCAGTTATTTCCTAACTTAGCTGCCCACTCATGATGGGACCCGGGCCTTTCAGTCACACCTGTGCATATTTCTGTAGGGTTCTCGGCTGCGACAAGAGGGATGTACAGTCTTGGAATGGACTGTGAAACACACACACTTGCTTCAAAACTTCCCCCAACCACTCACTCACCCACCCATTGTTAACTTTGGCAACTTCTGGCCTCAGACATGGCTCTGTGCTCACTCTGCCATTTGCCATGGGTCGCAGCTGCCCACTGAACCTTGCATGGCTACTGGACAAACTAGCCAGTTCAATGAATGCATCTACTAGGTAGCCTTACAACACCAACTACATTTACTTGCTTCAAGCTGTTTGTTCTGCTGTTGTAATTTTTAAAATCTCTTATTGTGGGTAAATATGGGGATGTATGCCACAGCTCACATGTAGGCATCAGGAAACGACTTTGTGGGGCCAGTTCTTCCACTGCGGGTTCCAGAGAATGCCAGGCTTGGGCAGTGTAGTGGTTCGAATGAGAAACGTCCCTGGTTGGCTTTGGCAGCTGAATACTCCATCCCCATTTGGTGATGCTATTTGGGGATGTTTAGGTGTTGCAGCCTTGCTGGAGGAAATTTTATGGAAGAGTAGGCTTTGAGAGAAAGTGTGCCGTTCCAGTTGGTGCTCTTCATGTTTATGGGTAGAGGTGTGAGCTTTCATCCTCCTGCTGTTATGCTGTCTCCAGTATTGTGGACTTTTAAACCTCCTGGAGGCATAAGCCAAAGTAAAGTTTCTTCTGAAGGTTGTCTTGTTTCTTCAGTGACAGACCAGTCACTAAGACATGCACCTGCTCAGCCATCATACTGGTGCCATCTTTAAAATATTAAAGTAAACTTGACCAAACAGAAGGAATTTCACTGAAACCAATGCAAGGTGGCCCACACTTATACATGCCCCTCACCCCATCCAAACAACTACACCAGGAATGAGTCATGGATTCCCAGTGACTTCCTCTGCACACCAGGGAGAGCCTTATATAGGAGGTGTTTATTGGCTGTTGGGACCTGAAGGTAGACCGGTTGTGGGGTCCTGTTTTTATTTGGAACCATTTTACTCAAGATGCACGTCTTGGGTTGGAGATGCTGGGTTATCAGTCTTCTCAGCAAGAGGTGCTATGCTAGTTCCCTGCTCTTTAATGGGATCTTCTCTCTCAAGGGAACTGGAGTAGCCTGTCCTACCCTTGCTGTCTCCACCCCCTTCCTTCTCAGCCGCTACAGCCTCCTGGCAGGACCCTGCCTCCAGGTCAACCTCAGCCTGGTGTTAGGAAAGCCTGTCAGGAAATGGCAACAGAAAACCTGGGGATGTTGCGGGTTTTGCAAAGATCAAGCTGCTCTCCAAGCAGTGCTCAGGGGAAGCCACTGACTGGGATGGGTTAAAGTGCAGGAACAGGTAAGAGTTCCCCGGGGAAATCCCACTGAATAGGACAGAATTGCCAGAGAATCTAAAATGGATCAAGGAATTACCACTTAGTCACAAGGAGAGAATATATATTTGATAAAACGAGTCTCATCACACTGCATCTGGTTTTGGGTTTTATTTTAGAATTTATAAAATTCCAGTGTCATCCATTTTCATGAGCCTTTACACATGTTTGCATATAATTTCCAAATTCCAAAGTTAAGGCCAAGGGATGGATGTAGCTATGGAAACAGGACATGGAAGACATTCAACAAGAGGAAAGGACACTCCCCACCCCTGCCTAGGCCCCTCAGCAGCGTGGAGGCTACAGAGAGGTGACCCAGGCACAGTCAATTTCATAGTCCTTATTAACAATCAATCAGAAAAGGAGTGAGACTCTCAACGGTGTAGGGTAGGGCTTACGTCTACAGCACTTAGCAATAAATGGACATGTGCAAAATCCTGTGGTGATCATCTCAACTTTACTTTCTGGGGAAGGAGGAGACTGGATGTTGTAGGATGACTGTGAAGATGATGAGGGGGCTGGAAGGGCAGGAGGGAAGCAAGGTGTCCCCAGCCTCATGCAGATGGGAGAAGAGACAGCTCTCAGGAAAGGCAGGGACGCCCTCTCCCTGTCTCCCCCGCCTGGCCCAAGCTGCCGGCCTACCCAGCAAAGCAGACGTTCTTTCCCATCTCACTATCATTCCTATAATGGGGTACATGTGGGGCTGCTTCATCTACAGGGAACTGAAGTTAGACTTGGAGAAGCAATTCTGGATCCACTTAGGAGTTAAGAGTCTACAGGTAGCCAAGCCTGAGTTAGTAAGTGGAGAGTGAAAGACTTGGGAAAAGGTGTCACAGTAGCAGTGACAGTTTAGTTCCCAGGAAGGCCATGAGATGGGCACAGGTTGGCTTTTCTAGGAACCCAAGGATCTGGGATAGGACATGTTGCTAGTTGATCAGATGACCTGGAGATAAAAGACCTGTCCTCAGTCTCCATAACACAAAGGGGACACTTCTACTGGGGACCACTTTTCCTGGTCAGGGCTGGGGCCAGTAGTCCAAGTTACCTCTTGCACCTGAGAAAAGGCCTCCCTCAGCTAGCAGCACTCCCTGCACTGGGTCCTTTGTTTTCATTCTGCCTTCCCTTTTAACCCATGCTAAATGACAGCCTCTATTGATGACTTTGCCCTCAAACCTGTCCCTCAGGACTGCATAAAGCATCCAAGTATGCTTGCTAGAGCCTACATGTCAGGCTGGCTGGGAATGAGCACCCTGCTCAGCACCAGCCCCTAAATCATGTGGGTTGAAGGAAAGCACTAGCTTTACCCTTCACTCAATGGCAAGCCCAGAATCACCAGAATGTCTAAATCAAGAGAAGAGCCTTGGAGGTGGCACTAGCCCACGTGAGAGTACTACCACACTGGCTGAGGTAGAAAGAAGGCAACTGAACACGAGGTGTCTAGGTGAGGCAAAGAGGCCAAAGGTTGTAGGAAAAGTTGAGCTGTCACTGGGTCAACCCCCCCCCCCCCCCACCAAAGAGAAGCCAGTCTCTACCTCCCCTTGCCTCCAAAGTCTCAAGCTGTCCCAGTCCACTGTGACAGCCACAGGGAACCCAGGTGACATACACACAGCCGTGCCTCTAGGGTATATACTCCAGCGCATGAGGCTGAAGCTGCAGCAGAAGCCGCTGATGCTTTCGGAACCCAACATGGGTATCATCAGTTCTATCTGAGGACCCAGGCCACCCTCTACCTCTACCCACTCGATCACCAGGACATCTGACCTCTTGCTGCCCCAAACCATGCCTTCCTCCTCTCCTGTAGCCTGTGCTAAGCAGATTTTTGACAGCTAAAGGTAGCTGACTGCTTTCCACAAGACGAAGGCCTGGGTGACAGGTGGCGGGCAGGAGGGAGGTGGGAAAAGGAAGAGGGCAAACGTTTTGGCTTTTATAAAGTCAAGGAAATTTATTTCCTGAGGTCATGACACAGGAAGTCAGCTCCTAGCCGCTGGAGCTCTGGTGTGAAGGTCAGAGTGCTGACTACATGCTGGGTGGACCAGGAAGCTGGAGTCTGTGATCACGAAATGCTCGATTACCTTGCTTAGTGTTTCACACAGTGGCGTGCCTGTCCCAGAGCACAGCATCAGGAGTAGACCCTGAGCCTGCTGGGTGCTGACCAGGCCTGGAGAAGCAGCCACTCAAGGCCAGCCCACCAGGCTTTGCTGCGAGACCTCGGGGAGGGGGAAGAGCATCAACAATTTACGAGGGTCCAGCTGCTGGGTCAGATTGAGACGAACCATCATGTGGCTGGGTTTGGGCAGCAGGCTGGAAAGGTTTCTTTTTGATCATTATCGTTTGGGGCCCCAAGGGAGGGTCTTGGGAGCCACCTGAGCCCCAAAACTGGGAAATTCTTCAGAGCTGCTCATATCAGGAGCCTGTGGGGAGGGAGGACACAGCTTTAGTGCCAGGTGGCTCTCATTGACTTATATAGTTTGCAGAGTAACTCCACCCATATCCCACTATCCCAGCAGCTTAGCCCCTGTCCTGGGGAACAGGAATACAGAAGTGCTACCTGACCTTCTCACTGCTGTTGGAGGTCCAGGGAGCATCTCGCACCACAAAGCCTTTGGATGGTGCCTTGGATTCTTCATGTGCTGGGGGCTTCATGTAAACCTGCAGCGCCTCACTGTCCACCACATCAGCCAGCTGCATGGCAGAGAATGTGGTGTTGGTCAGCTACAGACAGCCAGCTGACCATTTTGCTAGATACCACAGGGCCACCCACCTACCCACTTGCCCCTGCCCATGCTTGGTTGTCACAGGATTATAGCCAGGCCTCCAACAAATCAAGGGACAGGATGCTTCAGAGCCCAGCCTGGGCTGAGGGCCCCCTAGATCCTGCTTGCACAGGACTCACATATTCCTCCTCTAGGTTGAGGATGTGGTCGATAGCTTCCTCCACATTCTCCGGGAGTCCTGTCACAGTGACGCAATTGGGGTCTGGAGCTCCACTCTGGGGGAAGCGAATGTCCACCTGGAAGAAGCAAATGTCAAAGGGCATTAAAGGGAAGACTCTAGACCAAAGTTCACCATCATACTTCTATTCTTAGTCAGTGAATTCAGGAAAATTTTAGGAAGTCGGGTTTTAGGATTCTTCACTTGAGGCAGTCACATGCATCATCCTGCCAGACCGTCTGGTTTCCTGAGGACAAAAGGCACTGAGTGTGTGCCTGATAGTCCCACCTAGCAGAAGAGCATGGCAGATAGCCTGATGACTCTGCCCTTCTGTGAGCCCTCATTATTGTACCTACCAATGACGTCAGAGTACAATACTGTCCTGCAGCTTGCAGGGGCTCTGATCCTAACACCTTAGAACCGAAAACCCGTTCCCTCCTAGCTCCGTGTGGTCAGTAGTACAGGTAGGACTATGCAGGTTGCCAGTGCCCTGGGAAGGATGGGCATTCTCAATCTTGTGCTTCAGTTGGCTTTGTCTGGACTCACCTTGAACTCATCCATGATTTTCCGGATGGCTTTGCCTCGGGCACCAATGATGCGGGCATGCACACGGTGGTCCAACGGGACATCCTCAGAAACCATCTGCTCAAGCTCACCCACAATTTTCAAGATAGCGTCACGGGCAGCTTCGGTGTTCTTCTCATACCCTGTGATGGTGATTTGATCCTGAGGCTTAAAAAGGAGAATTCAGTCAGAGAGGAGAGTGACTCTTCTGGGACGCCCAGGATCAGCAGTGTGCTGCGAGTAGGCTGTCCTGAGGAAATGACATACGGCAAGTGTGTGGATGGCAGTTCTTCATCAGACCACATCTTAGGGGAGATAGTCATTCTCTCAGAATAAGGACGAAACACATCAGGTGGCTGATGTAAACCACAGGTTAAGGGCTGGAAGGATGACTCTGCAATTAAGATGCTTGCCATACTTGCAGAGGACCACAGTTCTTAGCCAATTCCCAGCACCCATGTCAGGCAGCGCATAAGTGCTTGTGACTCTAGCTCCAGGAGGTCTGATGCCCTCTTCTGGCTTCTGTGGATACCTGTACTCATGAGCCCATACACAAATACACATAATTAAAGCTAAAAATTAAAACTTGGGGCTGGAGCTATGGCTCACTGCTTTCATAGATGGCCTGGGTTTGGTAACCAGCTCCCACAGAGCTACAAACATCACCCACAGCTCCACATCTCTTCTGGTCTCCTTGGGTACTACATACTGGCGAAACATTCATACACTCAAAAACAACCACCCAGAGTTAACATCCATTAAGCACTTATTCCTTCCCAAACCCCCGTAAGGGACAGAAAGGAGGGCTAGTGAGAGGGCTCAGTGGATAAAGGTGCTTGCTACCAAATCTGACAACCTGAGTCTGATCCCCCGAACGAAGATGGTGGAAGGAAAAAAACCACTCCCTTAAGCTGTTCTCTGATCTCCATGTGTGTGCTGTGGGGGTGGGGTGGACACATTTGTATGCACATGTACATACACACATGTACATGTGGGAAATGTTAGAAAAAAAAATCAAAAAGGACAAGGCTAGGAAGGACACCTGATGATGAAGATGGAGAAGTACCAGTAGGTGGCTTCAAGAAAGCAGGCACAAGGCTGGGGACTATTGACAAAGTTCCCAGCTTCTTAACCTGCTTTGGAGGTGTCCAGGACCTTTAGAGTCCTCTTTGCTCAGGCCTCCAGATTTGATCAACAGAAGGACATGTGGGAACGAAACAGCAGCATTGTTTTCATTTCCTGGACAATAGGCCCCAAATAAAAGGACAGAACACAGAGAGACTACACAAGTAACAAATACCTGGAGTTAACATTAGGAGGCAGAAAGATCCAGCCTGGGAGGGAAGCAAGAGATCTAGGAACAAGGGGAGAGGCAGCAGACTAAGAACTTCCTGTCCAGACTAAGGGTAAAGCCAGGCAGCGGATCCAATTAAGGTTCACCCAAAACAGGCATGCCATGGCCATGGTCAGCACACTCCACAGAATCAGTTCTGCAAGTGCAACTCTCACAGGAAAAAGCTGTGGGTTTAAAGAGATTGTGGCTGGTAAGATGGCTCAGTGTGTAAAGGCGCTTGCTGCCAAACCCAGTGAGTTCAATCTTAGAGACCTACATGGTAGAAGGAAACAAACTGACCTCTACACATACCCTATGGCGTATGTGTGCCCTATATAAAGAGATGCATCTGCTCTACCCTACTAGGCGCACAGATTAGTTAAGTCAAAATGGTAAATCAACCCCTAAAAATATTAGTAGTTACAGGGAATCTGATGGGAGATTAGGCATGGTGAGAACAACAAACTATATATTTTTTGATGTTTTATATATACACATGTATAAAATCCGTTGTCCTCACTATGCCCCCCCCCATTTGGGGACATATATATTTGGAGATATTAATATAAAAATATCTCCAAATTGAGGGCTGTAGAGATAACTGAGCTGTTAAGAGCACTGGCTGCTCTTCCAGAGGGCCCTAGTTCAATTCCCAGTATGGACATGGTAGCCAATAATAAGGAAGGACTGAACTCATAGCTGAGGGCAATAAGCAAACTTGGAGGTGAGGTGGAATGGACTGTGTGTCCACCAGGATGGAACCAAGTGAGGAGATGAGTTACCCTTCACATTCTTTTATGTATAACAGGAGGCTGCGCAGAGCTCATCAGGGACCATGGCTAATGGAATGGGAAATGCAGAGAATCTAGATTGGGCTGGCTTTTATCCTTCTGCTTCCAGTAGTTCAATGGAGCCTGGCCACAAACTCTTGGCACTGGTAGACATAGTGTGCACATATGTAGGCACGATGGCTCAAGGAGGAACCAGCTGGAGGTTCAGGGCTTGGCTGTCAGGAGTGCCAAAGTAGGCACAGGGAATTGAAAACTGCTCAGATAATAATCGAGGAAGCACAAAGCTGACAACTACTAGGCCCTGGTTCATAGCTTGAGCTGAAGTCAGATTCTCACACCGTTGTCCCTCTAACCGATCCACTTGTTTCCCACTTGACAAATCTCCCCAAGTATAACTCCCAAGTCAAGCAGGGCATGGTAGTGCACGTCTTTAATCCCAGCACTCAGGACGCAGATCCATGTGATTTCAATGCTAGCCTGTTGTTTTAAATTTAAGTCGATAAAGACTTGAAAGTTAGATATTGGGGTGAAAACTTGCTAGATCAGAGAAGCTGAGAAGCAACCAGCTGACCTTCCTTTTTGGCTGGAGACCAGCAAGAGAGCATATCTCCACTTGTCCCAAACCTAAAAGGCCTTAAGAGCCTCTAAGTCCTTCCCTGCTCCTTTCTGTGCCTCTCTCTCCATCTTCCTGAGTGCTCCATACTCTCTATGGCTCCGCCCCATGATTCAAGGTTAACTAATTTATTAACAGTCTTGGAGTTTCACAGTGCTATCAAGTATCCCACATTAGCCTATTCTACATACTGAGTTTCGGGACAGCCAAGGCTACATAGAGACCTTGTCTCAGAAACATCATCTCCAACAAAAACAAAACAAAACCCAGGTTTCAACAAGATTCTACCTGCCCAAGTGTTCTAGCTACAACCTTTTAGATGGTCATCTTACCTGGTTCCCATCATCTTTATCAGGAAACTGGATGTTCACCTCATGCTCTAAGCGGATCTGGGTGATCACTGCCCCTTTTCTCCCGATAATTTTGGGATGGTATTTGGGGTCTACAGTGACGCTCAGCTTAAAACTCCTTAAAGCCTACAATGAAGTGAGAATGAGGCAAAGGATAGGGTGGTTGGGGAGAAGGAGGTGGGGGAGGCAGGGAGAGAAAAGGGGATAGGGAGAGAGAGAGAGAGCTCATGAGTATGAGCACTTATATTTAAAACTAAGCCCCTAGTACTCAAGTACCATTTCCAGCCTGATTTGTTTTTCAAGGTTGGCTTTGAACTCAGAGATCCAGCCCCCCAGTGATGGGATTACCACCCCTGCTCAGGTCCAGCCTGATCTTTAAAACGTAAGCCAGAGGGGGCTGGAGAGATGGCTCAGTGGTTAAGAGCATTGCCTGCTCTTCCAAAGGTCCTGAGTTCACTTCCCAGCAACCACATGGTGGCTCACAACCATCTGGAATGAGGTCTGGTGCCCTCTTCTGGTCTGCAGGCATACACACAGACAGAACATTGTATACATAATAAATAAATAAATATTAAAAAAAAAAAACAAGCCATAAACTCTAACGAGCGGAGGCCTTTAATTTAACCCCGGGGTCCAGAAGAACTACGTATTGCTTCGTTCCTGCTATAAAACTATAAATCTTGTTCATGCCTCACCTAGTATATAATTGCTTCTGAAGTTCTTTTCTTGCTTTCTGATTTATGAACCAGGGATTTGATGAATCAGTTTGAATGAAATCTTCTAGGTCTTTTAGGGCTGGCATATAGAAGAGGCCAAGACATTTTCTGTTTGGAACCATATTTGGGGGATGGGCTAAAGGATCTCTCACAGGGAATGTTAAAACTTGTCCCTGAGATGAGGCACTATCTTCTATACTTTCTGTAGGAGCTGATACATCAAAATATTTCTCTTGATTTGGGGAGTAACGGAAACTCTGAGCTTTTAGCCTTTTCATAGCAGGACCACCAGATTCTGACAAAACAGCAATGACACCTGGCTTGGCCTCCTGCACTAATGTCTGAAATAGGCTCTGAACCAGACTGTTTCCTACCCCAGCCCAGCCCGGCAGCCTTGTTCTGGCTCACCCGATCTTCCTGCTCAGCCTGTAGCTCCTTTACTCGATCCAGGAGTCCCGTCTTAGCCCTGTCCAAATTTGCTGCAAGGCCAGTGATGGCGATGATGTCTGACTGCAGTTCGGGAGCTGGTACATGTATATTCACCTGTCACAACAGAGCCAACGATGTCTAGAGGACCAAGATGGAAAGGGAGTGATGCTCACCTGCCTTGAGGAATTTGAGGGAGACTGGGAGGAAGGACAGTGGTTGACTTAACAGAACAATGGAGGCAGAGCCAATATGGGTTGATGAAAGACAGGAGCACTCAGAGGGCCATGGGTTTTTCTCCAGATAACAGTCCCCACATAGTATAGCACCCAGTAAACATGGTTTACCTCAAACTCATCCATCATCTTGCGGATTCCACTTCCTTTCTGCCCAATGATATAACGGTGAAGATCAAAGGGTACCTCTACCTCGATGGTGACTGGAACCAGTGCCTAGAAGAACAATGGTAGAAATTAGGTAGAAATCATGAGCTCCAGATCAACAGTCTACACAGATCTCAATGCTCAATGAAAAGAAAGGACAGGGAGCACAGTCTAAGGTAATGCTGGCAGAGAGGATTTACTCTTGCACCTATACTTTGGCATTTAGCAGGCCAAGGCCCACTGGGAAGACACAGTATACTAAGGCCCAACTCCTGACATGCCTCTGTGGTTGTGACAACTTCACCAAAGCCTGTGTGGGTTGCAAGGGAGTCTCCTGGACAGGTGGACCAGTTATCTGCACTCAATTCCCACATGTATGGCCTAACACTCCTCAGTCTTTGCTCCTGCATGGCACCCACCACTACCAGTCAACAGATACTGCCATGCAGGCATTGTCTGGATGAGTTCACATCCACCCACTAACGAGATCCTTTTACAGACGCCATGGCTATGGCCCAAGAGGCTAGGCCCTAACACTGCTGACAGGGAGTAAACTATAGAATCCTAAGTCCTGGTGAAAAGAAATGGCCTCCCTGGGCTGTGTGAGCAGCGAAGAAAGGCATAGAGCAAATGCTTGCACTTTTGGGACTGAAATGGTAGGATCTACGGTCTGCTGCCACCCGGGCAGAGTCTGAACCACCAAGGAAAGAGAAAGAGTGAGGCAAACACACCTCCAGGGCTTCCTTGGCAGCCTCGCATTTCTCTTTCCGGCCAGAGATGATTATGATGTCACACCTCCTGGGAGAGCCAGGGTCAGTCTCTTTGGTCTCTCTGCCCTCTCCAGCTTCATCTCCATTTTCTTGGATGGAAGGCTCCACACTGTGAACTAGGAATAAAGGGAAAAGCCTAGTTGACAACTGCAGAGGTATAAATCACATACACTCGTGAGTCACAGGCGTGCAGAAATCTAAATGCTGGGGAAGCTGTGATGCAGCACTTACTACCCAACACTGGTACGTACAATTCAATTCAAGTAACCTAGCTCTGGACAGGGATGGCAGGGTTTCAGAGATTTACGAACGACAAAAAGAAGAGGCCAAGATAGGCCCATGATAGTTCCTCATGCCAGAAAGGAAAAGCCCCCAAATAAAGGGGCACGTTACTAGGACACAAGCAAGGTGTAAATACCCAGATATTATCTTGTAAATACCCAGATAATATTAATCCATGCATCAAAGTGAGCTAATAGAATAAGCAAATAATGAGAGAGCCATCAACTGGAATTCTAGGAGAGGGTAGCTCTGAAGACACACTATGAATTATGTAATAGCTCTGTGATACTAGACGTGATCTTGATGAACATGCCAAGGTTAAGTCAAAGGTTCTTAGGAAACATTCACTGATAAAATAATTGTATAAATGCATACTCAAAGTTAGAAAATGTATTGATAATTGGGGGTGGGGGCGGCTAAGAAAACACACTACAGCTCATTATGCTATTCCATGCACTTTTTCCTCTGGTAAGTGTTTTAACACTAAACTGCTGAAAAGATTACTCAGCTTTGAAATCCAAAGAGCAGTATGGTCAAGATTCCTAGTAAGTGGCCTGCATCCTTAGGAAAATGGACTGGACAAATGCCATGGACACCAAGCCAATGACAGTAGTAAATATACAACAGGGTGCAGGGTGTTTCTAGATCATGCAGATCAACCAGGACTCATCAGTACTAAAGCCCACACCCTGTGTTTCACATACACAAAGCAGGCAAAGTTCATACATGACACTTCATTGGCAATGGACCACATCTAACTCTTTTTGTCTTCAACCAAAGTCTCCTATTACCAACTACCCAAGTAAAACAAGGTAACAAGCATTGTTAGACTTAAGGCCTTTCTGGAAGAGATATGGGGTACTTTAACGGTGCCCCCGGGCAGAGGTAAGAGGCTTGGAGAGGATCTATCTGCAGAGTGCATGCATATACGCACACAGGGTTCTTTACGGCTGAGCAGACACCTCTCTACTACTCAAGTAGTGTCCTAGAAAAGAGTGGAACTAGACTCAGCAATTTCCTAGGTAAGACAAAGGAAGCTCCTGGCCCTTTTAGGGGTCTTGTCCTGTCTTTACAGACCAGGAGGATGAAATTCATGCTAGCATTCGAGCACCATTCCAGTGCCGAAACAGGAGGCAAGAAAGAACCACCATTTGACTCATTTGACAGCACCATGGGTAGTGATGGTCACCACCAATGTGATCACCAGAGCTAAGCTTAAGTAGACCCACCTGGGTTCTCCTCTCTGTCTGGGAACTTAATTTGAACATTGTAGTCCCTAGTGATCTGCTGGATTCTTGAACCTTTGGGGCCCATGACAGATCGATGGAACTTCTGGGGAATAGCACATTCCACCGTCACTTGAGCTTCCTAAAGGTAGACACAAAAACGAACAAAGGTCAAATACAAGTCACTGTATAGCCTTCTCCCTACCCATCTTCCCTACTAGTTCACACCACCTTTTATGAAGGGAACCTAGAGATCCCAGCATGAGTGGGTGGAGGGGTACACAGGGTAGGGGGTTTGGCCTCCTGCAATGGATTCTAGTAAAAGATACCCACAACCCACGGAAAGTTTTTATTACACAGACTCATATAAATATATAATACCTGCCTTACATACAAGTGTTGCCTCACTGAAGCAAGCTGCCCATGAGACACTGTCTGCTGGTGGGCAGTCACATCAGACATAGCTGACTATTAGCAGAGGGGGCATAAGGCCTTGTAAGGAAGACTATAAGACATGTGAAGAAGGGGACGCTCTCAGGACAGTCTTGGTGGGATTCACGGACACACAAAGGTGACCAGAGCCCCTGGGTGCTCACCAGATCTTCAATGATTTCCTGGATGCGCTTTTTGGCTGCCTCCACACAGTCCTTGGCACCCTTGAGGGTGACTTTGTCACTCTGTGTGCCAGAGCGTGGGAAGCTGACCATCACCCCTCCATATTCTTCAGCGATCTCTCGCAAAACCTGCCCTCTTCGGATAACAAAATGGCGGTGGTGCTTGGGATCCACCAGCATGTAGTCTTCAACCACATTATCCTGTAGTGAAGAAAGGAACTGAAGAAGATCTACTCTCCTACCATAGCATGAGCAGCACTGACAGCTAAGGCCTGCAACTTACCAGGTTCTGGATCAGTGCTTCCAGCTCCTTCTGGGCCTCACGGACAGCATCCTCTTTTCCTATGATTGTGATCAGGTCCTGGTCCTTATCCTCAGCAGCTGGGAATATGATGCGGGCTCCAGTACTGTCACGCACCTTTCGGATTTTACCTCCCCCTTTGCCAATGAGGAATTTGTGATATTCTGGCTTGGCTCGGATGTCCACAGTAAAACTCTTGGTTTGCTGCAGAAATAAATTTCATGTATGTTTGCCCCTCACAGCCTGCCTGGGCCACAGTGTACGAGATCTGAGAAGTAGGGTGGCCTCTCCTTATGCATTTGCAGTGTCCTGTGTTTTATTAACACCCCACACCCAATAGAATTATCACATCTTACACCCCACACAAGAACACCTAGACAGTCATTTTTCTCCACAGCCATCAGAAAAATACAGAAATAACTCTGGTCCAGTTAGTTATCAGCAATGACTAAACTTCTCCAAGCCATTTGTTACCCACTAGAGGTGTGCTAATGTGTGGGGGCAAACAGGCACAGTGCAAGCCCTGAGGAGAGCAGGGTTTACTGGGCCATGGCTCTCCCACTTTTTCATATTCTTCCAGATCAAACACATCAAGTATTCCAAAGGCCTGCCCTGTTCCTTCCCAGCACCACAGACTAGCCAATACACAACAGCAACTCACCGGCTCAAGTCTGGAGAACCACCAGTCATAAAGGCCACAGCAGAGACAGGGCCCTCAACTAACGGTAGCCCAAAGCCCTTGTTTTGCACCAACAAAGCAGGGCACACCAAAAGCTGGACACTGTGATCTCTTTACAGGTGTGTGCCTGGCAGATTACAGCCTGCCTGCCTTTGGATATGCCACCTGGCCCACAGCATGACGAATATGAGGTAGAAGACTTCACCAAATATTACCATAAAAATTGATTACTCCTTGGATAAAGATGTTCATAATCAACATTATTTAAAAACTAATGTGTCTACTCATAGACCTGTGAGTTTTACATACAAGACAGAAATATGCCAAGACATTATGAGAATTGATAAGTATTTAGTATGTACAAATAAATATATTTCTACATGTCAACCACAGAAAATTAAAAATACCTATTTATAGTATCACTAAAAACAGAGATAATAGTTGAATCCATGTAGAAAAACAAAAGATCAGAACAGTCCAAGCAAATTTTTTTTCCCTGGAACTAACTTTATAGACCAGGCAATTTACTGTGATCTGCCTCCCAAATGCTGGGGTTAAGACATGCGTCACCTCTGCCCGGCTAGCTCAAGCAAATTTTAATTAAAAAAAATTTTTTTAGGGTGTGTGTGTTTTTAGGCTCAACATTGAGTGTTTAGTTACCCTCTACTTTATATTATACCTGCAGGCCAGAAGCCACCAGATCATTACAGATGGTTATGAGCCACCATGTGTTTGCTGGGAATTGAACTCTGGACCTCTGGAAGAGCAGTCAGTGCTCTTAACCTCTGAGCCATCTCTGCAGCCCGTGACTAGCCATCTTGCTCTGCTGCCCAAGAATTAAGATATAGATGGGCTACCATATCCATCCGGCTTTTTTTTGTTTGTTTGTTTGTTTTGTTTTTCGAGACAGGGTTTCTCTGTAGCTTTGGTACCCGTCCCGGAACTAACTCTTGTAGACCAGGCTGGCCTCGAACTCCCAGAGATCCGCCTGCCTCTGCCTCCCGAGTGCTGGGATTAAAGATGTGCCCCACCACCATCCGGCTCCCATCTGGCTTTTATACGGGTTCTGAGGATCCAAACTCCAATCCTAATGGTTTGTCATAAGCCACGTCCCTAGTCCATCAGTACTTAACCACCAAGCTATCCCTGTTGTGCTCCTCACCTTGATAATTACAAATTAAAAGAAACTATACTTGAAGGAAGGAGTCCCCATCAGTTGTCATGCCGGTCTATAAGGCTGGCCATCCCAAACCTGTGGTTCTGTCCAAGTAGAAAGGTCTATATTCAGACCGAGATTTTGTTTGCTTAGTTTTTTTGAGACAGCTCTTACTATGTACCCCTTATTGGCCTGGAAGTTAGAGATATGTCTGCCTCTGCCTTCAGACTGCTGGAATTAAAGGCATGTTGCACCACACCAGCCCCTGGGGGATTGACAGAAGGACCAATGGAGAGATTTTGGAAAAAGGTGGTAGTTAATAAATTGATGGCAGTGGTGGTTAGAGGACTGTCTTGGTCAAATCTCAGAACTACGGATAAAAGAACTTTTGAGTTCTACGGTAAATCATATTTTAATCCATTCTGAAATGTTAACTGCTTCCCCTTAACCCACCATCTTAGTGATTCAAAGTACCTACCTTCTGCTCGTATGTGTGGACATTTGTACACACAAGTGCCTATTAAAGTTGTTTTCTGACCTGCCACAAGGGAAGAACACTTAAGACTTTCCAGACTGACAAAGGGAGTGTCAGCAGTGACTCACCTTCTCCTCAGCCAGATGCAGGAGCTGCTTCTTGGCCTTCTCTACATCTGAGGACGGACCCCTGATGACAACTGTGTCACTTCCAGAACCCTCCACAGGAAAGTGGATGTGGACTCCACCACATTCCTCCATGATGGAGCGGATCAGACGGCCCTTTGTGCCAATGAGAGAGTTGTGAAGTTTGGCAGGGATTGAGACCTCCACCTCAGCTATGTTGGCCTGAAATCAAATACAACATTAAGAGGAAGTTACAATTTGTGTGGTGAGAAAAGCCCACAAGAAAAGAATGCAGCTCCAGCTTGAGGATGTTTGAAGAAACAGGATGGCTGCTGAGTTTAGGGCAGCAGGAAGGCATAAAGAGCATAATAGGAAAGCCATGACTTTAGCCTATGCAATGCTGGACCTGTTGCTTTAGTCAATTCTGCAGGTGGCTGGCAGGTGAATATGTCTTGAGACAAATTTTCTTATCAAAACCAAGATTCTGATTTTGATCAAGATGAAATAAAGACTGAATCTACTCTTTACCCAGAAAAGTATTTTAAAGATACTGGTGATAAGAAACAGGCAAGCTGAGTCACAAGAAGTGAGGAAACAGCTATCAGCCAGGAATGAGGCTGTTTGACTACACAGACCAGAGTCTAAAGGGGGAAGCATGGATTAACAAACCTGAGAAATAGAGGCCACTCAAATACTGGTCTCCATACACATTACCCTGGGCAGAGGAGGAACCTAGGACTGAAAAAGATGGTGCCTGTACCCCAGTCATAGCCCAGAGTGCCACCTCCAGTAGATGACACGGTGCTGAGTTTCTGGCAGACTATCACAGTACTCAATGCGTCAACCTCAGCAGAAGGTACTTGGACATAAACTAGATACAGTCAGGTGTGATATTGTCTAACAACCCGAAAGGAGTAAATGGTTTCTTGTAACTTAAAGTTCAAAAGTATATGAAAGCATGCAACAATAATTAGACACTAATTTGACTTATGGGGGTGTGCTGTATAATGATTTCCGAATTAATCTCTCTAGGCTGGGTGTAGTGGCACATAACTTTCGTCCCAAGTAGAGGCAGGTGGATCTCTGTTGAGTTCCAGGCCAAGCAAGGCTAAGTAGTCAGACCCAGTCTACAAACAAAAGCAAGTTCTCTTCTGGAGAAGGGTCCCATCTCAGCAAGTAAATTAAATTTATAAAGTTCAGGAATTAAAAACCCCTCCAAAGTCTTGGAAAGGTCTCGAAATTTACAAGATCCACAAAGACCCTTCCCACAGTTATACATGAAGTAATAATTGCAGAGAGAGGAAGTTTCCAACTGTCTAAGATGTCTCCAAGTGGTAGATTGAGGTTCAGGGATGATGCTTTCACAAGAGGTCACCCATGTAGCTGTAACTAACCTCTCATCTATGTTCTGTAAAATGGTCAATAAACTCACTGGGTTACCAAATTGGACTTTGGTGTACTGGTTACTTTGTTGTGTTGTTCGTGCCCTATCTAGTATGAAAAGATAGGTCTCCCTAGGAGAAGTCACACAATAAGATGATTCCAGGAGTGTATACATACCAAGATTACCAAACTGCACAATGAAAACATTTCTAACTTATAGCATGTTCATTTTTTAAAAGCTAAACAAAATTCGGTGAGCACTTTGAGATACAGTTTGCTTTCCTTTTTAAACCTTATGTATATGTCTGAGAACAATCTTGGGTGTATCATCCTCATCTTCCCCCTTGTGTGAGAGGTCCTCTTTTTATCTACTACATATGTTAAGTTGGCTAGTTTATCAGATTCTGGGGATTCTCTTGTCTTCAGTTCCCATATCCGTGTACGTCCACATACTGTAATCACAGACCTATACTACTGAGCCTGGCTTCAACATGATTTCTGAGATTCATGTCCTCAAGTTTGCTCAGTGAGTACTTTATCCATTGAGCCATCTCTCCAGCTCCGGAAATGATATTCAAGTGGCATAAAAATTAACAAAAGGGAAATGTCTATGCAGGGTGGTAGTTATGTTGGTACACCTTTAATCCCAGCACTCTGGAGGCAGAGGCAGGTGGATCTCTTAGTTTGAAGCTAGCCTGGTCTACCAAGTGAATTCCAAGACAGCCAGGGCTAGACAGAGAAAGCTGTCTCAAAAAACCAAATCTACTAAAGTAGCACTGGACCAAACACGAGGACAAACGGCATCATTGCTGTAGTGCCAAGTAAACAAGAATTAAGAAACAGAAGTAGAGAGCTGCTGATCACATGATTAACACTTTCCAGGTTTAAAGCCGAGCCCAGATTTTACAACATAGGAAATGGATAAGGAGTTCCACCAAGAAACATCTCCCAATACCAGATCTTTCTGGATAGACAGAATCCGGCTCCGGGCAGCTTCACAGTTGGCTCTCTTGCCAGTGATGACAATGGTCTCAGAGTTGCTGTTCTCTGCAGGAAGGTCAATCTTGGTGTTGCTTTCTTCACGAATCTAAAGGAGATGCATATAAGATAAACAGTTTTCCTACAGTAGACACACTTGAGCACAGGGCTAGGAAGGAAGGTCAGTTCCTCCTTTTAATCCACAAAGGTTTTAGGGCTGGGCAAGATGAATTGATCACCTTTTTAATGTTCGCGCCTCCTTTCCCAATGATATTCTTGTGAAACTGTTTGAAGATCGGCACAGAAATTGAATAGCTATTTTCCACCTTAAAGACAAGAGAATGGCACAATAAATATTCATGCCAGACAGAGGATGAAGTTTCCTATTTATCCCTCAAAGCTACATGAACTCAAGTATGTACTGTTGGCAAAGAGAAAGTGCCTACTCCCCCACCACCTACTTAAGGAAAAATTAGATAAACTGTTCACCATCCAATTAACTTGGCATATCAATTTACAGAAAGTCCCTTTATAAAGAGGCAGTCCAAAGACTGTAGCTCTTCAATATAGATACAAACAAGTCTGTCTATATAGCTTCAGCAACAATTGATGTCAAGGCTTGTCAGCCCTGGTACCCTACGAAGCATAGCACCTAGTAGCATCATGGTAATAGTTCAATGGTAACTCTCAGGAGAGACAGAAACTACAATGGAACCCCTCATGTGACCATCAATCCCCTTTTCACACTTTAAACCTTTCAGCTTATTGTACTTTTACAATTATTATTTTTTTAAATTTGCTTATTTTTATTTTATGTGCATTAGTGTTTTGCAGTAGATGTCAGGTCCCCTGGAACTGGAATTACAGACAGTTGTGAGCTGCCATATGGGTGCTGGGAATTGAACCTAGGTCCTCTAAAAGAGCTCAGTGTTCTTAACACCGAGCCATCCCTTCAGGTCCCCTAATTATTTTTCTTTCCCCCTCTCATTTTGGAGTCAGGTTCTTAATATGTAGCCAGTATGGCCTTGAATTCAAGATCCTCCTGACTCTGCTTCTGAAAGCTAGGATTACAGATAGGTTCAATTATAGCTCCCTTTCCGGTTCAATTTAATTCCACCACAAACAAGCTGATAATTTCCAACAGTGAAAACTAAACACCAAGGCACTGAGAGAGGTGCTACCACCACTTTGTTCCAAGCCCCTGACACAGCAGACTACCCCTAAAGCCAGAACTCCTGCAGGGACTGAGAGCCCTGCTCCCCAACCCCAGAGGGTGCATACAGTCACCTACCAGGTCCGCAACCATCTTCTGCATGTACTTAGTGCATTTTTCCACCTCATTCTTGGGGCCTCTGAGTTGCACAATATCACTTTTTTGTGCTGGGTCTGGAAAGTTGATGATAACCTAAAACAAATCACAGGGGACAGTGTACCATTACTGTAATACTAAACTTTGGAGACAGCAAGATGGATCAGTGGGGAAGGGTGCTTGCCACCAAGGCTGATGATCTGAGTTCAGAACTCACATAGAAGAGAACTAACTCCTGAAAGTTGTTCCCTGACCTCAAACTAGATATTCATTGTGGTATGTATGCCTATAAGCGTCTATGTTTTTAAAGTGAAATATTGACAATTTCTTAAGCGAAGATTATTACCACTCCCAGAAGTCAGAGAATGCTTTTGGGGTTGGCAGTGTAGTTCAGTTGACTGTACAAGGCCCTGGGGGTTTGATTCCAAATAACAAGATAACAAAAAACAAGCATACAAACAAAAATCAACCCCCCCCCCCAAAAAAAACAGAAGGTGAAAAAGAAGGGAGAGTACTTTGGGGAAAGCTTTACCTCTGGGAATTTGTCACGAATTTCACGAATCCGTTCACCTTTCTGCCCAATGATTGTGCGATGAAATCTTTGCTCAATGATTAGATCCTTGGTACGCTCATTTTCCTAAAATACAATTAAAGTGGATGAAGCCATTAATCACAAGAGGCTACTACTAACGCCTCGAAAACCATGAGGTGGTGCCCGGGTAGCTGTCTGTGGCAGCCTCCAGAAACAACATGTCTCCAGGGGTGCCTATTCTAGGATACCTGCTTAATCTTTCAAATTACGTTATGCTGCTGGTGAGCTATCTTCCTAAACAGCAGTTAAAGAATGGACTGCAGGGCTGGCCCTTCAGCCCTGAGTGCAGTCACAGTAGCACTAATCCCTAAACTGAGCCTGAAGCATGTGTTTCCATCAGAACTACAACATCCCACATAGTACAGAAGCATTCCTTGAGTACAATGGACTTGGACCACATACCCTACATGGATAATTAGGAAAGAATGCCTTATCACAGGTCACTGAATCCACACCAGTCTCAATGTCCTCTACTGCCAACAAGCAAGAACAGCAGGCAGTGATGGAATACAGGAAGAACACTGTCAGCCTATAAAACATTTTCAGGAATTCTGGAGGATCTGATGACAGTGATTCAAGAATAGGCAGAACACACTCCAGGGCAAGGTTCACAAGGCAGGAGGCAAGGACGCCAACAGCAGACCCTGGCCTGGAGACTGAGCCCAGGAATGTCAGAGGAAAGCCAAAGGCTAGACCATGGGTTACAGGAAATAAAGAACCACTCCCCATAAAACATTTCTTTCAATTTGAGGTTCCGAGTGTGGGAACTAGGATAAGAACATGAACTGGGACCAACAAAGAGTAAGACATAGTTATCAGATCTTTATCAAGCCAGTAACTTGCAGGTGCAGCCAGTCAGGAATCACTGAAGCATGATCCTCATTACTGGATGCCTCAGGCCCACAGGGAGTGAGACTGTAGTGACGTTCAAGTTTAGAAACGACAGCCAGGCACATGGGACCTCTGTTCTCTAACACTCAGGGGTCAAGAGACACAAGCCTTGCTGGTGATCTGAGAAGGTAGCAGAGCACGGCTCTAGGACCAACAATACTTTTCCTTAGTGGCAGCCAACAGGCACAAGCCAGCACTCTTGGGCATGGTCTGGATGCTTGGCTTACCATTCGAGAGGCGAGCTCCAGCAGTTCCCGCTTGGCCTGCTGCACGCCCTGTGGATCTCCCTCAATCCGGATCAGGTTACTCTTCTCACTGTCAGGCGGGATGCGCACAGACACCTTGTACTGGTCTTTGATTCTGTTGACTTAGGACAAAAAGATATACAAACACATCTTCAACACAAAAGGTATGGTGGCCTACTAATGACCAACAACCAAGGGGATAAGGACCAAGCTTCAATATGCTATTGAGTCATTCCCATTAATTAAAATTTGTAGTGTCTAAAAAACAAAAGCAAAACCACAAAAAACCTGATTGAGTTCTCTATCAGAGAGCAAAGTTTCTAGGGCATTGTCTTCCAGCCTTTAATAGAAGCTGCAACTGTCGTAAGAGCTTCAAATTAATTATGACCAGTGTTAATTAGTATGAAACATAGCTGGTCTTGAGTATACATATGGTCTTAGACTATCTAAATTATCACAGGTACTACTAATATGCAAGTAATTTTGGAATCTACAATTCAGGTAGCAAATTACATTTTTAAAATAAGGACATAGCCACTGAAGGGACCTGATTTGCCCTGGCAAAGTCAGAGTCTCATTAAACAGCCCTGGCTGGCCTCCAACTCAGAGATCTATCTGCCTCTGAGTGTACCACCACACTAGGGCCATTTAATTTGGGGTCCCTCAAGGAATCATGGTTTTGGGGGTAATATGCTAGGAGACTACACCTTTAGCAGAACAGAGTTGTTTGACAAAATTTGCAAAAATCTTCCATCATGTTCTCTGGACAGAACATGGTAACCCCATTCAAGAACTGTCCACCAGCCAGGCAATGGTGGCGCACGCCTTTAATCCCAGCACTCGGGAGGCAGAGGCAGGCAGATCTCTGTGAGTTCGAGACAAGCCTGGTCTACAGAGCTAGTTCCAGGACAGGCTCCAAAGCCACAGAGAAACCCTGTCTCGAGCCCCCCCCCCCCCAAAGAACTGTCCACTGTACAGTCAGAAAAACCAAAGCCCAAGATGGGCTCCACAGACAGTATATGATCAGAGAAAGTAATCTGGTAGGGACTGATGTGACCAGCTGTTCCAGGTTAAATTCAAGAATAAGAGATGGGGTGGGTTGGGGAAATAAGTAGCAGATTTCAGAATATAGAAGAAAATGAAGGTTTCTAACTGGTAGACTATAGTTTTTTGACCATACTACAGTTCTGTGACTCCTAGTAAGGAGAAATCAATCTATTTCTATTAAGTAAACTCTACAGTCAATTAAAACAAAAAGCAAAACCATAAAACCAAGTTCCTGGTGTGCACATACAAGGTTCAAGCTGCATGTGAAATAAATGCTAACTGAGGTCATTCAGCTGGGGAATTATATCACGGTCATGAAAATGGCATAGAATTGGGGCTGGAGAGATGGCTCAGTGGTTAAGAGCATTGCCTGCTCTTCCAAAGGTCCTGAGTTCAATTCCCAGCAACCACATGGTGGCTCACAACCATCTGGAATGAGGTCTGGTGCCCTCTTCTGGCCTGCAGACATACAGACAGACAGAATATTGTATGCATAATAAATAAATATTTAAAAAAAAGAAAAAAGAAAAAAAATGGCATAGAATTGAAGCTACCAAAGAGAATGCATCATTCACCCATCACTGGAGCAGAGAGGCTTATATTTACAAGCAACAAAAACATAATGAATGGGTCCAAGTCAAAATGAAATGCAAAAGGATTTGTTGAACCCCTGTACCATGGAGTTGTTTCAAGAATATGCTAACATGTGTTATGAGTAGTCATACAGAAAAGATGGATAAAAAAGAACCTGAGTGCTGACATATACTATAATCCTGGCTCTCAGGACCCTGAGGCAGAAAGATCACCAATTGAATTAGGCAATACAGATATCCTATCTGGGGGGTAGAGGATTCTTTGGCCTAGTACTTCAAGGGCCTAGATTTAATTTCTATCCCTCAACCTATCAATCTTTGTGTATGTGGTTCACTTTAACACATTACTAAGGTTTCTCTGTAGCTTTGGAGCCTGTCCCAGAACTAGCTCTTGTCTTAGACCAGGCTGGCCTTGAACTCAACAGAGGTCTACCTGCCTCTGCAGGGATTAAAGGTGTGCTCTCAATTAAAACCCGAGCTTGAAGGCTGGGTGGGTGGCACACGCCTTAAAGGCAGGGGCAGGGTCTACAAAGTTCCAGGACAGCCAAGACTGTTGGACACAGAGAAACCCTGTACTGAAAGAACAAACCAAACCAACCAACCAACCAACCAACCAACCAACCAAACAAACAAAAAAACACCACACAAACCCCAATCTTAAGACAGTGTATGACTACTACTACTCACTTAACAAAACTCCTGAGCAAACGACTTGGGTGCAAGTCTGGGAAGGTAACTATTAGAGTCCTACAAACACTGGTGGGCTAAGTAAAGCAGACTGCACGAAAAGTAAAAATACAATCTCTAGCTAGAGAGGGCTGATTCTGAAAGTGACAATTTATCTTGGGCAAAAGGGAAAGGCAGTTTCCTTAGGAAAATGTACGAAGCTGCAGAATCAAATTTCTGTTCACAGCAGCACCCAGGAGGCTAACGCAGGAAACCCATGAGGGTCCTCAGCATTGAGGTTCTCCTTCTCAGGGCTTCAATGTATTAGAGCTCCGCCACCACCCATCAGCCTTACTCACTGTTGGCTCCACTCTTTCCAATGAGGTGTCTATGAAATTTATGGTCGATGTTGATTTCTACATAGTCCATCCGATTAATCTATAAGGGAAGCATAAGTTAAACAGATGAATGCTTCTTGCCCTTTCTTCTCCCCCTTTCTCTCTTGTTTTTTTTTTGAGACAAAGTTTCTCTATGTAGCCCTGGATGTCTTGGAACTCTTTATGTAGACCATGCTGGCCTCCAACTCACAGAGACACATCTGTACTGCCACGTACCCAGCAAGACTTGCCCTATCTCAACAACCAAGAATTGCTGCACCCTCCAAGGTCCCAACCTCAAAGTAGTTTCTTTCACCCAGGGGACCTCAGTCAACTTGTGTTTCAGAACCCATTACACAACAACAAGGCTACTCTTCCATCACCATGACACCCGTGTAAGTCCTGAATGACAAGACTTCTACCTGTCTCCACCCTACCAGACAGAGCCTTCCCTGTAACCAGCAATGTTCTACTTACCAGGTCTTTGACCATTCCTTCAATCTGTTCTTGGGCTACACTCACATCCTCCGTGGGGCCCTCCAGGGTGATCTTGTCCTCACCTTCTGTGAACTCAATGTGAACCTACCAGACCAAAATGAGAGAAGGAACGGCCAAGGCCAAATAACACAGTTGCTATGTACTACACAGGTAGTAAGGGCTCATCCACCAACACAAAGAACTGAAATGAAGGGTTGAAGGATGGCACTATACATCATGGCCCAAGCTCTGATATACCTTCTTTTTGCTGAGACTAGGAGCTGGGAAGCCCTTCACAGTGTGCTTGCCCTCAGTATGTACAGACATCACCACTGTTCATGGTCTCAGGAATTGTTTTCCTTTTTGGAAGGCAGACTTCACTTTGATTGTATAAAGAGAAAAAGATGGCAAAGACAGTATCTGTTTGTTTTCTTTTCTTCATTTTTGTGTATAAACCCATGTGAGTATATGTCTGTAGAGACCTGAAGCAGATGTCAGGAATCATCCTTGATAATTCCTCCACCTTATTCAAGAGGCAGGGTCTCTCAATGAAACCCAGAGCTTGCTCTGAGGATCCTGTTTCTACCTTCTGAGACTAGAATTATAGGAACTGCTGCCATGCCTCGTTGGTGTGTATAGGAATTCTGAGGATCCACATTCTTGTCTTCGTACTTTCTCAGCAAATTTGTTAGTGGCTAAGATACTTACTCAGCCCAAGGACAAATGTTCTGAAAACAAAGTGATGGAATAAAACTAACTTTTCACTTGAGCCAGTACCTTGTGCTGTTTGTAACACACAAAGGGTAAGGTAGTTGGAAAGGGAGAGCAGTCTGCCTACATCTAAGTAAATCATTAGTGATTCTTAGGCTAGAAAGACTGAAATGACAGGTAAGGCAAACAATACTCATGTCAACAAACTGGGAATAAAGTTCTCTGCTGCCTCAGTATAAGACAGATGATGACACACTTAAGTCCCTTTCCAAGTGTTGCTCTTCAAATCATTATGAAATCATAATTATTAAATTCAGTTAAGACACTTATTAAATCTATTAATGAAAAAACCATCTCTTGGTGTAGGAATTCCTATAGCCAGTAGCCTTTAAGTTACCCGCCCACTTGGGTATGGCCTCTTATATTATATATGCTGATTTAAAGCACACATTTGCACTCTTCCGGAGGTGTGATTCAGTTCCTGTTCCTTGCTCATGAAGAGGCTAGTGATCTGTGAGTCTACCCCTAAATAAATAATCCTTTATTATACTCAGTTCTGAGCTAGTGTGGGATTTCCTTTTAGTGCCCTTCTTGAGTCTCTGGTTACAAAGACGGGAAAATGATAGATATACCTAAGACATTTATCATGTTTTCCCATAGTTATTAGTGGAAGCTGACTGTATCAACAGGGTAACTGAAGCTTGATATTGTTCTATAGTATTCAAAGCACCCACAAGACAAATAGCAAAAACAAAATCATGACAGGCAGTTTCAAAATACCAGGTTAAAAATGTTTTCCTACCTTTGGCATTTGCTGAGTGATTTTGGCCAGGTTCTGCCCTTTCTTACCAATGATGAAACGGTGAAGCCAAGAAGGGGCAGAGACTGAGGAAACAGTAAAACTGTTGGCCTACGACAAAAACAGAAAAACAGTTATGGGTCTGTAGATCTTATGGTATGTTATGGGTCTGTAGACTTTATGTTAAAACAAAGGTCAAATCAGGTGTGATGGTGCATTCCCTTAATCCTAGCAGTGAAGACACTGAGGCAGGGAGATGTTTTAAGAGTTTTAGCCTGGTCTAACAGTCAGACCTTATTTAAAAACAAACAAAAAGTCGCCAAGTGGTGATGGCTTTAATTTGAGCACTCGGGAGGCAGAGGCAGGTGGATCTACGTGAGTTTAAGGTCAGCTTGATCTACAGAGCAAGTTCCAGGACAGGCTCCAAAGCTATCAAACTGCTCATGTAAAAAAGTAGAGGTGGGGGGCTGAAGAGATGGCTCAGAGGTTAAGAGCACTGGCTGCTCTTCTAGAGGTCCTAAGTTCAGTTCCCAGCAACCACATGATGGTGTCTCATCCCCCCACCCCCAATTTGACACATTTGACTGTGTCTGGGTCTCCAGGTTATACCAACAAACAGCCAGTCCATAATGTGCCCCCAGAAATTATCAAAGCACATTTAGAGGGAATTACCTTGGCATAGACTTCAGTCAATGCCTGTCCCAACTTTTCAGGCTCTCCACGAAGTATCACAGTTTCGGAGATGCTGTCTGAGGGTGGAATCTCAACAGAAACTCCAGTTCTTTCCAGGATCTCTTGCAATGAATTGCCTTTCGGCCCAATAACATACTTGTGCTGAGATTTCTTCACTTCCACAGCAATGGTTGTAGTCTTCTTCTTCTAATGAAGAGCACCATAAAGGTAGTCAGCAGGAGAGATAGGAGACACAGGCAGTATGGACAGTCTGTCACTACCAACAAAGCCAGCTGGGGACCTAGATGTGGTTCTCAGTAAGTGAAGACTATAACCAGCTCCCCCAGAAATTCTACTTCTCAGGTGTCTGGACTTCCCAAGTCTGGTCGCCTTCAAGGATGTTAATGTCAACCCTGAACACTTGAGTAAATAAATGCTTTCCCCGTTTTCCTTCTCTTTTTTTTTCTTTGTGGTGTTGGGGATTTGACCTAGGGCCTTTTCCTTGTTAGACAAGTGTGCTCTACCACAGAGCTATACTCCCACCCCACTTTTTCCAAATAAGGAAAAGGTTTCATAACTTAAAGTTAGAATAAGCTACAAGTCACCTCTAAAAAGTATGTGCTGATCCTATGGCAGCAACCTACCAGTGTGGTCACAGATCCCGAGAAACACCAGGACACCAGCCTACAGCATACCCTACAGAATTGTAGCCACCAAGTACTGAACACGGATACTAAGCTTTGTGCTCAAGGGCAAAAGGGTGCACACTAATATCCCATTAACTGTTCTTGTCCCCCAGTTCTGCCACCTCCATACTGCACCTTTTCTTCATAAATCTTCTTAATACGAGCCACAGCCTGAGCCAGCTGCTCTTTCTCTCCAGTGAAGACAATTTCTGTCCGGTTAACACTGGGTGGAGGGATGTTGATGCGTGTTCCTGTTTCCTGCATGATCTCGCCCACAAGTCTATTGTACGGCCCGGCGATGAAGGGGTGGAAGGCCTTCTCCACTTCTAGCCTCTCTACAGCACGCTTGTCCTGGGAAGAGCAGAATGAACTGACTGATAAGAACACCTTGGAACAGCAGAGCTTGCCAAAGTCACAGTCAAGGCCTCACATATACACGGCGCCTCTAGTTCGTTTTGAAAGTGGTAGCACACTAGAAACAAGGCTGGTGCTGGGTAAGTTGCAGAGTGCAGGGGTTCCGACCATTCAGAGGGCTCACCTGCTCAGCAGAGATGAGAAGGACCTCATGGCGAGCTTTCTCGATGCCTTCTTTGGTGCCAGTGATCTTGATCTGATTACTGGGGTCATCTGGGCGTGGGATCTGGATTTTGGTTGCAGTTTTTAGTTCTAAATCTTGCAGTTTCTCTCCATTTTTGCCAATGACAAAGCGATGGTGCTCTTTAGGAATGGTAACAGTTGCTGAGGCCTGTTACAGGACAAACCAACCAAAAACTTTAAACAAACAAACAAAAAAAATCATCTAGGGTTCTGATAAAGCACATTCTTCTAGGATATTCCCTAATTAGAATGCTCGAGAAAGCTATCTCATCCATCCCCTTATAACCACGAGAGCTCAAACACCATGTCATGATCACAGGGAGCCTACCCTGGTCCAAACCAGGGCCACACCATTATGCAGACTTCTCTATTATGAGACAGAAGAAAACATCTGACTGTATGGGGAAATCACTATTCATTAAATTCTTCTTTCCATTTATAACAAGAAGGAAAGAAAAAAGACTCCAGAAGTCAGCTGGAGTCTTTTTTTAAAAACAACTTTAACTGCAAGGTATGAGGTGTGTAGTCCAGTGGTATACGCCTTGACAGGCGTCTACAAACCCTGGCTTTTTCCCACCATGAGAAAGATTACTACAACATCACATACAAGCTACAAAAGGTGGCTTAAATAACAAAATATCAAAAATATCAATCCTCCCCCCCCCCTTCGGTTTTTCGAGACAGGGTTTTTCTGTGGTTTTGGAGCCTGTCCTGGAACTAGCTCTTGCAGACCAGGCTGGCCTCGAACTCCCAGAGATCTGCCTGCCTCTGCCTCCCGAGTGCTGGGATTAAAGGTGTGCACCACCACCGCCCGGCCAAAAATATCAATTTTTCTAATTACAAAAAAATTACTAGAGTTTTGAGCATAAAGTTGATCATAAACTTCCATGGGCTCATAGTGCTGGCAAAGTGAAGACGACAGAATCTTGGGGCCTGGCTGGCCAATCAGTCTAGGTAATCTGTGAGCTCTAAGAACAGTGAGACACCCTATCTCAGAAAGAGGTGAAGAAAGATACCTGATGTCAACCTCCCACATGTGCACACACCTGTACATTACACACACCCCTCTCTCACCCCAAACTTGCATGGGAAACCAGAAAACCAAGCACTAGTGAACAGTAGAGAAAGTGAGAAAGCATTAGTACAGAGACTGACTAATGGACCATGACCTGGAGCCCAGGAAAGACCTAGGTTACTGTGGGCATTAGGACCTGACGAGAACAGCCTCTGGCCACAGTGGGAGGACTGCCTTCTGCAAACAGAGCTGATGACAAAGCAGTCATGTGGGAAGAGGAGAACCTGGGCCAGTATTTCACAAGACCCAAACAGTCAGAAACTGAAAAAGAAGGACACCCTTATACGTGCAGGAAGAAAAAAAAAATATTTTTATGATTTGAAAGTAGAAATGATTCAACATAATAAAAACAGTAAATGTTAACTATATAAACGGACCAAATATCTAGAGCAAAACAGAGATTAAAAATAACGATAAACTGGAAAAAATTTACTTTTTATGCCTGATGAAGGGATTGGAAGTCCTTCTATAGTGTTAATTCCCCCAAACTGAGCAAGGTAAACAATCTGACATCAAAAATGGACAGAATAACAGACTTTTCACACAAATCCTGCTGCAAATGAAAAGTATATTCCTGAAGCCGGGAACTGACTTGGTTGGTAAAGTGCCTGCCAGCTAAGTTAAGGTCTGGCTGCAGTGGTACTAGTCTGTAATCCTAATAGCAGAGAGGAAGACAGTGGACTTGTGGTTGTGGAATTCAAGGACCAGCCCACCAAGCTGGTTAGCAGCAGACCCCATCTCAAAAAATGAGGAGGAACATGCTCAAGGAAGACACCAGGGAGTCAGTTTCTACCTTCCACAGACACAAGCACACACCCACATAAACACCTATATAAGCATTTGTCATATACAAACTGGGAAGTTTACTCAGCTATGCCTCAGACTGGCAAAACCCTGAGTATTAGGTGAGTGTGGCTCTTGTACTCTGCAGATGGGAGAGCAAGACATAAACTTCTAAGGGAGGGAATTTACTTGCTGCTGGTAGCCAAAGTAGATAATTAAGGTAATCTTTTCACCTAGCCATATCATTTCCAGGATTATCCCTAAAGATAAACCATTAAAAAGAAACAGCCTATGCACATGACCCCCAGCCCCTTTTTGGTCACAGAGAAACAAGAGCCTACAAACCACTTAAGAGCTTAAACTACAGCGTACATATGGAGTCACACTGCTTTCTACAACAATGAGGAAAATCATTATTTATTGATACACAAGACACCACAGAAAATAGAAAAAAAAAAGCAACGTAGAGATCAGGGATGATGGCAAGTTGTATTCTGCTTCTATTTGTAAATGTAAACAAGCTGGGCGGTGATAGTGTACACCTTTATTCCCAGCACTTGGGAGGCAGAGGCAGGCGGATCTCTGTGAGTTCGAGGTCAGCCTGGTCTACAAGAGCTTGCTCCAGGACAGGCTCCATACACAGTGGTGTATAAAGGTGATAATGGAAAGGACAGGAGCATATCACGTAAGCTGGGAAGATTTCTATTCAGCTTGACATAGTTATGCAAATATTGAAATAATTTTGAAAAACTGAAAATAAATTTAAATAGAAAAACCCAAAAAAGAAAATTACTGACTTAAAAATACTATTTTCTTCATGTTAAACAGAAATAGTTTGAATGACTCATATTCCTTACTCAAAAATTTCTATCTGAGATTAACCTGAGAAAACTTTCTATGTTAGAAATGAAGAAATTCAGATTATTGGGTGACAACAGAAAGCTGCCTGCAAGGAGAAACCCAGAGGAACTTCTCTGATCAAAGATGAGGCAGCTTATTTATCAACTTCTCCAAGCTCACAATGACATTTTATGAAAACTCCCTAATATGGGGAAACATGACAGCTGAGACAGGACCATGAGTTAGAGACCAGCCTGGATTGCATGGCTGTCATGGTTCCATGACAGCGTGGTTCTCTCATCAGCAATGAAGATGTGCTCAGAGAACCAATATGGTCTGGACCAGGAGTCACCAGCAGCAGCAACTCCTTTGTACCTAAGAAATTCTTATACTCCAGGTATACAAGTTAAATATTTACTGATTATGTAGGACCAAATGGCAAAGCATATTTATAGCCATTGCAGAAAAATGCTGGAAATTTTGCTCAAAATTTATTTAACATTTCTTAAAAAAATTAACTAAACTTAGCTGGGTGATGGTGGCACACACCTTTAATCCCAGCACTCGGGAGGTAGAGACAGGTATTAGAGGCCAGCCAGGTCTACAGAGTGAGTTATAGGATGGCCAGGGCTACACAGAGAAACCTTATCTTGAAAAAGCAAAAAACCAAACCAAACCAAAACTAAACTCAGTCCCTCAAACATTCATTTTTTTTTGTTTGTTTGTTTGTTTTTGTTTTTCAAGACAGGGTTTCTCTGTGTCTTTGGAGTCTGTCCTGGAACTAGCTCTCATAGACCAGGCTGGCCTCAAACTCACAGAGATCCGCCCGCCTCCCTCAAACATTCTAACACAATGTAATTCAAAGATGTACTAAAATGTGACAATTACCTGCTGAAGACTGATGGTAGAAAATAGTAATGAGAAAAATTATTTTTTTAATTACTTAACTATTTAATTTATTTATGCTAAAGATCAAACCTAGGGCCTTAAACATACTTTACCAGGCCAGGGTAGTGGTACACACCTTTAACCCCAGCATTTGGGAAGGCAGAGACAGGTGGATCTTTGTTAAGCTCGAGGTCAGCCTGGTCTACACAGAGTGTTTCTGAATAGCCAGGGCTATACAGAGACCCTGTCACCAAAAAAAAAAAAAAAAAAAAAAAAAAAAGCCAAAACAATAAAAAAGGGCATTTTACCCATCACTGACAGCACCCCCAGACCGAGTGATTTATTTCAAAATTTACATTTTTATTTATTTTATGAGCATTTATGTGTGTGCTGTTGGAGGACAACTTGGGGGAATTGGTTCTTCCCTTTTACTGTGTGTGTTTCAGGGATTGAATTCAGGTTGCCAGCAGGTAGGTATTTTTCCTCACAAAACCATCTCCCCAGCACCACCATACATTTGAAAACCACCATTTTCAACTTTATTTTCTTAAAAAGAGATTTATTTATTATGTATACAACATTCTGCCTCTATGTATGCCTGCACATTTATGCTTGCATGCCACAAGAGGGCACCAGATGGCTGTGAGCCACCATGTGGTTGCTCGGAATTGACCGCAGGACCTCTGGAAGAACAGCCAGTGCTCTTAACCTCTGAGCCATCTCTCCAGCCCCCCTCCCCATTTTCAACTTTTAATGAATTTAGCCAGATCATCAGGCTATGAATCCTATGAGCGAAGGACAAATAAGGCAGAGGACACCCACCCTAGTAATCAATCACACCATCAGTTCATGGGAAAACAACAACAAAATCCATCTGTGATAACAAGTATCCACACAAAACAAGCTGAATATGAAGTAATCAAGCTCAAGGCATGGTGGCAAGTGCTTTAATCCCAGCACTTGGGAGACAGAACAAGCTCCAGGACAGCCAGGAGTTCTTGTTTCAGAACCAAAACAAAACAACCCCCAAAACCAAGAAATAAAGCAGTCAAGCTCTTAGCACCCAGTTCACAAGGAAAGCAGAGCAATTAAATACTAACTGTTTTACAAATCAATGGCATTAAGTGTGTGTGTGTAGGGGAGATACTGTTAAGAAGACATGTGATGCCACAATCAAATGAACATTGAATTAAACAACCAACTTGAAAGACATCAGAGACATAAGTCTAAACCAAGGATCAAATATGAAATCCTTAGCATCTCTTTTATAAATATAAAGTAAGATAATAGCACAATCATTAGACAGTATACTATTTAGAAGTAAAATGATATTTTTGGAGTTTGCTTTTTTTTTTTTTTTTTTTTTTGGTTTCTCGAGACAGGGTTTTTGAGCCTGTCCTGGAACTAGCTCTTGTAGACCAGGCTGGTCTCGAACTCACAGAGCTCCGCCTGCCTCTGCCTCCCAAGTGCTGGGATTAAAGGCGTGCGCCACCACCGCCCGGCTGGAGTTTGCTTTTAAAAATTCTCCTAACAGTTTTTCAGGGCCCAATATATATGAGTTACAATGCTATACAACTACAAGCACAATGACATTTCATTGTGTAATTCCACGATGATACCTGGGACTTGAACCATCTTAGACTGTGCTGGCTACATCAGTGGCAGAGCAGGATCACTCCCCTCTAGCTTGTCTAGAGGCTCAGCAGTAAGTGGGAGGTAGCCCCTATCTCTGAACAAACCCCACAGCATGGCACCTTTCACATGGCACATTAGTAAGATTCTCTGCCTTTTCTTGGCCTTAAGGAGAAATGCTTTTTATTCTAATCATTCTCAAATAATTCCAAGTACTGGCACCAGACTGGTAGAAATAGAGGAAAAAAATCTGATCATTTACTTCCCAAGTTTGAGGTCTAGAAATTGACGATCACTACCAACCTAGCAAGCTCACTGCTGTTAAGTGTCTCAAATCTGGAAAAAGCCTCATTTTTCAGTACATTTAGCTCAGTGGTTGATCTGACAGGTACCCCAGTTCTATCATTAATTTAGTGATTAGAATAAAATCAGAAAGGTTCTAAATGTTGCTGTCCTCTGGCCTGCACCAGGATCAGTCAAGTAACCTGGGATGCCAGGCCTAGCGACACCCACCTGTGTTTGCAGTCTAGCAACAATGTCTTTCCGGGCTTTCATGACCGCATCCAGCTTCCCTGAGACCATGATGGAGAGACCTTGGTCTTTGGCCAGAGAGAGCTCCAGGTGAGCACCAGTCCTCTGCATGATCTCAAGGCAGATTTTTGCTTGTTCACCTTCTCCAAATTGGTTCATGTCTTTATATTTTCTCTCTTCCAGGGGTACATGAAATACCTGTTCAGAAAAGACGCCCAAAGACAAAGTTAAACCATCAAAGAAAAGGAAGACTGACCACATGCAATATATATTTATTAATCCTTCACCCACTAAGCAGTGCCGTAGGCAAGGCAGTAAGGAGAAACCCTCCAAGATAGGAGGCTGGCATGTGGTACAGATAATAATGAACAGCACCAGAAACAAAAAGCCTGTTAAGAATTTAAAGGGAGGCAAGTGCCTAGGTCAAAACCACCAAGGACATAATAGAAAACCTTTCTGAAGAGAAAGCAGCACCCATGATAGGAAACAGCAGAGGTAGCAGCAGGCAGGAGGCAGGGGCATAGGCGACATCAAGAATTTTAAGCTTAACAAATTCTGCTAAAAGAGCAAGGAGGGTTTATGGAGAGTTGAGGGGGAGCAGTGATGGAAGCAAGAGGGATCAATTATCCCTAAAAGAGGTCTGAATCATTCAAAAGATACATTTAAAAGAAGACAAGATAGCAACAAGTCACAAAGAAAAGATCAAGAGGCAGTTGCTTATGCACACTAGGGCAAGAAGTTATAGTTACATGGGTGATAATTTTCTATCATAACCAGGCATCAGTTCTACACTCAACTCTTAGCCCAATAGCTCAAGAGAGAAGGGGAATGAAGCCAAAGGAAACCAAGAAATAAATTAGTTGTTACCGACAGACTATTAACTTTTTATGTTTGTTTTTTTTTTTTCTTTTTTTTTTTAATCCTTCTTACTATGTAGCTCTGGCTAGCCTCTGACTCTAGAGATCTGCCTGCCTCTTGCTTCTGGGTGATAGATTAGCTAGGTGTCACAAAGCCCAGCAACAGTTTTGCTTTTGGCTGTCATATGGATAAGGAAAGGCAGATTTCGCAGCCAGAGGCAACAATGAATAGAAAAGTACATGGCCCCATGAATCTGACAAATATGGCCTATCTCAAACTGTGTGCCAGTTGTCCAGAGTGCCAGGGAGGCTGGGTGGGAGGATCATGGTGGAGGGTGTGCTCCACAGGAGGAATCGTAACCTTTTAGACTCCTCCACTTTACATACCCAAAATGTACTCATCACTGCAGACTCAAAAACCCTTTATCAGTTCTTCTTGCTTCCTACAAGGAACAGAAAAAGCAAAAAGAAATGTGTTTCTACCTGAGTGATGACAGAGGCCTTGATTGGCCGGATCTTGTTACTCCAGGCTCCAGCAGGTTCTTGGGCACTTTCCAAGCAAGCTGCTTTCTCAGGAAGTGGAGGGAAGGCATCCTTGTAGGTAGGCGGGTCGCTTTCCTCTTCTGAATTTAATGTGGCAACTAGACCAGAAAACACAGATTAAGAGGAAAACACTATAATTAAACATTCTATGAACAAACAGCAGAAAGGTAGCAGGAACCCCCACTAAAACGTGGTGAGTGAGCAAGGCTACTATTACACTTTCCTCATTCATAGAGTCATCAGGCCAGCACCCTGAGTGTGCGAAATGGATGGGGCTAGAGATTCCCAGTTCCAGAAATGTTAATGTTTTGCCCTCTACATGGTCCCACTATGAAAGGTAAAATGGGACGATAAGTCCCATTTGAGTACTGAGATGTATAAAAAAACCCTTGAATGCAAGCTTGTGACAGATTTTTCGGTCCTCATATTTTCTAATAGTACAAAAGTAAATCATGATTATAAATACTTGGCACATAGTACAAGTTTAAAACACTGCTTTTAAGAACTACCTTTTAAAGCCAGGTGGCAGGGGCATACACCTTTAATCCCAGCACTTGGGAGGCAGAGGCAGGCAGATCTCTGTGAGTTCAAGACCAGACTGGTCAACAAGAGCTAGTTCCAGGACAGGCTCCAAAGCTACAGAGAAACTCTGTTCTAAAAACAAACAAAAAACAAAAAACCAACAACAAAAAACAAAAAACCCAAAAGAATTAGCTTTTAGAAAGGTTCCACATTTCCCTTTGTAATGTACAATGGTGAAATTAACTCACATGGGAACTGTCTCTGATGGCCTCTCAAGCCAAGACAGGAACAGCAAGACTTGGAGAAATCAGGGCCTGACTATTAGTCATGTTCATGTTCCATGATGCTCAAATTTGTTCATGCTTTTGTCTAGTTTAACCATGATCTCCACAAAAACAACTATATAGATGTTTTAGATATCCCATATCCCTAAGGCCAAGCAGTACCTACCAGTAGCAGGGCCCAATAAAAACACAATGGGGCATGCAGATATGGAGAGGACAAGACGACCTTTGGAATTAGATAGGACTCTTGTCTAAGTTCACTGCTTCTGAGCCTGATGGTGGTGGGATAAACAGAGGCAGGACTCTTGAAGTGCCATTTCCCTCTTAAGAAAGGAGAACTACAGATAGCTGCAGTTAGACCACAGATACTGAGAACCAGACAATCAGCAGTGTCTTAGGAATGACCAATACAGTGGTTACTGGGAATGAGTGGGTAAAGTGTAGCCAAGAAGTCAATTTTAAACGCTTAATTCATTCTAAATTTAAGAAATGATATTCATTTCCATTCTAGAGAAAACTTAAATATGGTCTGACAACCTAGAACAACTTATTTTTTTAATTCAAAAATTTTAGAACATCTAAATATAAATCAAAAATTAAAAATATTATCTGTTTATTTGTGTATGTGCATATGTATGCATGTTGAGCTGCATATTGAGGTTAGAGGACACTTTGCAGGAGTCAGTTCTTTCCTTCACCTGTGTAGGTGCTAGGATCAAATCCAGGTCAAAGGCTTGGCAAGTAGACACCATTACCTATTCGTTGTCATGTTAGCCCTGATCAAAGATGTTTGTACAAAAATTTAGCATTCAAATCAAATGCCCTGCATAAACATATATACTAAAATTTAAAGAAAAATAACATAAAGTAGCTGGCTTTAAGGTACATATTCTTTATATTGAGATGTTGCAAGGACAATATTTTAAATACATTAGGCTAAATGTGTTAAATGTGTAATGGTATACGCCTGCAATCCCAGAGGCAGAAGAATCCTGAGTTTGAGATTGGTCTGGTTTAAACAGCAAAACTATTGACTGAAAATATTTGGGAAAAAAATTCACCTATTCCCTTTTATTTAACCTGGGTTTGGAAAACTTCCAAATTGCTTATGTGACTAGCATTCTAACCCACTGGACAGTGCTGGTCTCCATCTTGACTAATGGCCTTAAAGAGCACAGATGTCACATCTCACCCTCATCCTCAGAGGCTCAGGATGCTTCAGTCAGTATTTCAGCACCCCATAATTAGAGCAGCAATTTTGTAAAGGATTCCAGTCATTGCCAATTGTCAGATTAATTGAATTTCTAAGAAACTGCCCATACTTAGATCTGTTTCTGGAGTCATTCCTCACACCTGTCCAATCCCACTTGCAACCAACTAATATAAATTAGCAGAAGCCCAGTCTCCAAAGTTAATAAGGAAAGCTTGTAAAGTAGTCTGTTACCTTTAATTTGTTGTGGAACCAGCCCACTTCGATGTTCAGCAAAACTCTCCTGGGTCAAAACTGCAACGGAGCTCATGGTTGATCTCACGTCCACACACAATCCTAGTAAGACACTACAAGAAAAAGGTAATCAAGGAGGAGACAACCCAAGTACAGCTAACTCAGTAATGTACTCTTTTAAATGTTTCAGTCAAGGTTTTTATCTTCTTACTGAAAACTATAGTGTTTATTTTCTGCACAAGGTTGATGTAAATTATTCTTCAGACTTTCAATGGAAGAGTGAACATGGCAAATTCAAGTAAAGTAGGGTTGTAGCCCATTTGATTAACTTTTCTCAGAAACTGTCACACAGTAGACAAGATCTGGCTAAGAGACCTAGAAGCCCAGAGCTTAGAATCTGTACCACCTACCCAATGGAGAAGCCACAGTGAGAGGGCTTCAATAACAGCTTGTCCCCTCCCCACCCAAAATCATGGGTGCTTTGGGATTACTGGAACCTGCCTCCTGCCTGACCCATCTTTGTTACAGATCAATCCCAGGATCATTCTCTTAATAGCTATCTCCATCTTATTTTGTTCATGTAACATATGCCTCCTAATGCTTTTAAGAACCATAAAAATGACAATTACTACAACTAGGACATGTAAGGTACTTATCCAGAGGCCATAAAGAACCATTTCAAACATCTCAGGAAAATTGGGGGAGGGAGGAGAAACTTCACAGTGCTTCATGTTGTCAGTAAAACCAGATCCACATATTGTGCCAAGTACCTCAACCTGCTGATAATCACAGGGTACTTTTGCCCAGTGTGGAGAGATTCACTCACAAGAGAGGAAACTGGCTCAAGGCACAGCATTCCTTATTCCAGGACAACCGTGGACACTGGCTCTGAAGGTCCCAGCTCCCTGTTTGTAATCTATGGTGCAATGCAGCATTCTCAGGCACAGTTGTTAGCTTCCCTGCCCTTCTGTAATTTTTGGCAGCTTCACAACACCAGAGTGAGGAAGCACTCATTTTCTTTACACCACCATGCCAGTGTCTTACGTATATCACATCTTGGTAAAATGCAAGCACTTCAATAAGGTATGCAGCTGGCTATCAATGGAAACACCTTTAATTCCAGCACTCAGGAGGCTGAGGCAAGAAGATCTCTCTGGTCAGCTTGCTCTACAGAGTGAATTCTAGGACAGCTAGGGCTACCCAGAGAAACCTTGTATCAAAAACAAAACACTAAAAAATGAAACAAAACAAAAATCTTACTTTATTACAATAATGTAAAAACCTCTTCCCAACTTTACAAAGTATTCCTAAAGCATATTAAGACCCAAATTCTGAAAACAAAACAAAACATAATTCATGATTAAGACGAAAAGGACTAAAAACAGATACAAGGCAGAGGACACAGCTGAAGGGCACATGAAGCCATGGATGTGCCTATTATGGCACAGAAGAAGCCTAAGAGGAGATGGTTCAGGCTAGAACTAACTCACACATCTTTGTGTCTTAGGCACAGAAATCCTCAGAAAGCGCACTCAAACTTACCAGCAAAATGGTCAGTAGCCAGAAAGTCCGTCCCGAGGTTGCCTCTGTCAGCCTGCCAGCTTTTACTAGTATAGGGAAGAGAGAGAGAAACAGACAAAAGTCAAACAAACAAAAAAACCAGAAAGGTTACTTATCCATGCTTTATAATTTAGATCTTTTCACCTCTCAAGAAACAATGGAACTAAATATTCTTTACATTTAGTTTCTAGTAATTGCAACAGTTAGCCAAATCTCTTAGGAAAAAAAAAACACTACAAAAGCTCTGGTCTTAGGCCATTAACTTTGAATAAGACACATTACAGTAAAACCTGAATCATCTAGAACTCTCAGGACAATTCTTAAAGGGATCTTAGAAGTGATCTGTACACTGGGTCCTTGTGACCTGCCAGACTGACTCTGCTGTAAAGCAGAATGCACATCTTGTACTTGAGCTATCAGAGTGCCCAAGGGCTCCTTGACAGAGAGAGCTAGGAGTGTCGCACTCCCAACACTTGGGAGGCAGAGGCAAGTGGATCTCTGTGAGTTCAAGATCAAAGTGGGTTTCAAAGTGAGACCTGCCTCAAAGACATCAAAACCAAAAGAATGCTTGTTAACTTTACAGTTTCTTTTTTCTTGTTATTGTCCTGTAGAAGTCCTTCAGTCCCTTCTAATCTACAAAGACTTTTAAAAAATCAAGTCATAAAACTTCAAGATTCCAAGGCCACCAGAGGAGGAAAAATTACATATAAATACCTTTTTTTGGTCTTGAGACAAGATCTCTCTATGTAGACCATGTTAGCCCTGAACTCAGAGATCCACCTGCCTCTGCCTCCTGACTTTGGGTCTAAAGTGTGTTCTGCTATCACCCACCCACTTTACCAGGTTCATCCATGTGACCCTAACTATATGTTTTTGTCTCTGTGCTGCCACTGACTATTGCCCCTGCTTTCCAGGACAAGGTTAGTCTTGATACAGAGGAATATACATATATTGCCTTGTGCAGACTGCAACACAGTCTCTGCAAAGACTCTTAGGCATGCCCCCACACTTTAGCATCCCTTTCCAGGAGTATTTACAACAAACCAAGTGACTGCCGAAAGCACCTCCATGTCTAAGCCTGCTGTCACTGCCAAGGAAGAAACTGGAACAGAGCTTCCAGAGCCCTGGACAACTACAGACACCCTCTGGCAGCCAGAAACAGCAGAGTGGACTTCTAGAAAACTCCAGACAAGTTGACAAGACTTATTGGGGTCTAGCTTCTAGATTTCAAAGTTTGTCAGAGCTTGGGGCATAGAGATCACAATTAAAGATATACTGAACAGAGTTTGTTCAGGTTATCACTTGGTAAGGCTTTTTAAAAATTAACTCAAAACCCTGTTAAAGTCTTAATTTAAAATAAATACCTAATGCCCATTTGTAAATACAGACTTCATCTCCACTGTAGACTCTGGAGTAAGAAGCTTTACTTACTCCAGAAGTAAAGGTCAGTGCACGCCTTCCAGTTTCCAGTAGCGCACAGCCTGAGAGCCCACCTGCATCTGGTTTACCAGCAGACCCTATGCAACAGTCCCTCTGTCTTTACACCCACCTGCTTTACCTCTACTGACAAAATTCACAGGCCTAACCTGCTGCACCTGGCTGTCCACACTGCGCAGCAGCCACTACAGCTGAACATGTGCCCTCCACTCTGCATCTCCGTTGTCACAACCTTCAGGAGTACAGGAGCCCATGATTTGGTAGCTCAGACTTTTGGTGGAGTGAATCATATGTTAGGACTGAAAGACACTGAGTATTATCCTAATTTTCAAATACCACCAGAGAAAAGAAAGAGTGCTGGGAGCCCAGTTCCCGTGCCTCCCTGTAAAGGTTCTGTCAAGACAGGATGAAATCTGTACTCTTTCCTCTTCTGGTTGCTACATGTCTCCTACAGTGGGTGCAGCCCCTCCTCTCCAGTCTCCAGTCTCTCACTGGCACCAAGGCCATCTCAACCATCTTTGCCACTGGACGCTGGAGTTAGTACCCAATGCTAACTAACCTACAACTTTGACATTACAATTTGCTTCGGAGAGACAAAAGAACATGGCAGAACGTCAGTTCTCAACACAGAACTAAATAAAGCAAGATAAGTAGAAGCCAGGGACAGCTTCTTCTACTCCTCCAAGAACCAAGGAGCAACAGGGACTTCTGCAAAAGAGAAAGGTGAGGCTGTGGCAGCTTGAAACCATGTGTTAATCTAGAAAACAGAAAAGGCTGTAAGTGAAGAATTCTACTTTTTTTGCTTCTGAACAAGGAAGCATTTAAATTGATTCTCCTGCGCTAAGTTGTGCCAACTACTTATGTAAGGGCCAACAGTATGCGAAGAGAATTCAGACACGCTCCAGAAAGAATATCCTATCAACCTCCATTAGAGAGAATCAAGTTCTTTTATACTCTAGACCAGTCCTCATGGAGGGCACCAAAAACTTCCAGCGTGAAAACCTTCAGCTGGGATTCAGGTTTCTCTTCCAAAGTTGAAAGTGTTTACTTTTACAGTCCTCTGAAGTCTTGCGAAGGTACCCCCCCATAATAATATTCAAGAGTACAAACTTCAAAATTAAGAATAAAACCAGGCTCTGCTGAGATCAAACTCTTCAGTCTGTGACCACCAAGGCCGGCCTAGTGCCTTACCCAAGCGCTGGAAGTCAGAGACCCAGCCTGGGAGGAACTTTCGCAGATGCCACCTCAGCATGGCCCTCCCACCGGCCAAGAGCGCCCGCGGGCGGGGACAGGCTTAAAGGGACAGCATCCTGCTCGGCCTCCAAGTCTTTCATCCAAATTCGGTATTTTTCCGTAATGTATTTTTCACCCATGGACCCTGGGGCACATCCAAGTAGTACTTGGGCCTGGAGTCCTCCAGTGACCACGTAGCCGGACGCCGCAGGTGGAGGTGTATCGAGACACCGCACCGGACATAGGGGCCCCGGGTGAAGATCCCAGCCTGCCGCGCGAACTAGGGCGCCACTGACCCAGGTCCTGTCCACAGCCCGTAGGGCCCGTGTGGCCGCGCTGGGGGGGAAGAGGTGCGGGGGAGGGGCCGGCTCGGTTGCCCACGTCACCAACCTGGCCAGGTCGCTCCCCTCCCCCACCGCGGCGGCTCGCTCGGAGCCAGTAGTCCAGGCTACCCGGGCCCGCAAGCAGACCCGCGGCGCGTGGCGGACTTGGGAAAGTTTCTGCGCTCCAGCGCGGCCATGCGCAGAGTGACACGTAGCGGCCCCCGCCCGTCGCGGTAGCGGAGACCAGGCGCCAGTGCGGCCGGGGAGCTGGGGAACCGACCCCGGCCGTGCCCAGCAACAAGCCCCCCGCCGGCCCTCCCACCAACTCGCCCGATTCTCACTAGTGAGTGTGACCGCCCAAGAGCCTGTCCGTCTGTCGCTGCCGCTGCGCGGGAGAAGCCGGGACGCTCCGAGGCGCGGCGCTCGGGCCGCCGCTGCTATATAGGGCGGCGGCTCCAATCCCGCCGAGACACGTCAGACCGGCCGCCCGCCCCGCCCGCTGCAGGGTCCCTAGAGCGCCCGGGAGCCGACCAACTTCATAAGAGTTCTGCGGCTTGAGAGGGGGCGAGTTGGGAAGTTAGTTACTTACAGTGTGCAGGCAGGCCCCGATATAAGGGTTCAACGGTGCACAAGTCGAGGCCACCAGCAACAGTGTCACCAAAAGAGAAAAGCTCCGAGGACCTCACACAGTAGACGGCCAGCCGAGAAAACCTTTTTACCATCCCACAGAGCACTCCCTGGTGGAGCACATCTCAAGAGTTCTGTTCCTCCTCCCCACCTCTACTACAGCCGGCTGCTTCATTCCTCAATGACCAACAAACATAACAAACTCCGCAAATGAAATTTTATTTAGGGTCCCATCTGTACAGAGCAGCCTGCAGTGTGCTCCTCTCCCACCCATGCTGAGTTGGACAATGCGGGACCTCTGTCCTCAGGCTGCTGCTTCCTTCTTTGGAAGCAGGTTAGTTCTATCCTATTGTGTCTAGTGACAACTACTTGAAGAATTTGTAGACATTCTGAACCTGTACCGAGGTGACATGAACACACTTCTGACCTAGGCAGAGCAGACAGGTCAATGAAACCCATCAGCACTGGCTGTGACCATGGGATGGATATTACCCAGGATGACTAAAGGCTAGAGACCAATCACCCAGCTGTGTTCCCCACCTCACTTTTGACCAAGTTTCACTGTATAGAACTAGAGGTTCTTTGGTCGCAGCGGGGCCACCAGGTCTGGATAACATGTGCCTCCCAGGTGTATTTTTAGAGTGACACTGATAGGAGGAAAGGGCTCGAGAGGCTTTCTGCAGTTTTCAGTCTAAGGCTCATAAGGTTTTAAGCAGAAAGACTTGACACATGCTTAGAAGTGTAGTAGCACTGTGCTGGGCATTACAAACAGCACAGCACTCAAGTTCTTGGCTTGAGGGACTGAGAAGAGCTGCTCTAATTGGGTTGACACTAAAGACAGGGCAAGGAAGAAAGAGGGAATGAGATGCAAAGAATAGGAGTTCAGGCTGGGGATGGGGTTGTTGAATAGGAAAGTATATGCACGTTGTGGTGTCAGAGTTCAGAAGCCCCAGAACTAGCAACACAAATGGCAAGAACATCACAGCCCTTCATGACATAAATCACTGAAGGCACAGAATGTGCAGTGTCTGAAAGACCCAAGGGCATCTCCAAACTGCCAGCAGCCACCAAGCGATACAGCTTCCTAAAGCCTCTGCAGGCACCAAGTTGCCTTTCCCTTCTGTGTTATTACTGTGGTCTGCAGGGTGCCTTTCTCTGGAGATGAGTCAACCAGTAACTAGAACAAAAGTTTTTGTTGTTGTTTTTCTTTTGTTACTGAGATCTCAGTGCTGTGGAGAGGGAGATGAGGCTAAAAGGGGTAAGGACCCTCAAGTCAACATGTTTGCTGTCTAGGGACCGCCAGTGGAGTTAGGAAGCCAACACAAGTACAAGCTAGCCCAGTGCCTGCTGTACAAGGAGACCTCAAAGAGCTGGTTAAAAAATGTGGTTAGCTGGGTGTGGGTGATATCCTGTAAGCCCAGTACTCAGGAGGCTGATGCAGGTCACAGTGGGCTACAAAGTAAGATGATGTCTCAAAAATAAAACAAAGCATGGAATTAATGAAGTTATTATTAAACCAAGGAAGGTGTGGTAACATTGGCTTGTGATCTCAGTACTTAAGAGATAGAAAGAGCCATGAGGATTAAGGAATTCAAGACCAACCTAGCCTATCAATAGACTTTATCTCAAACAAAAAAAGATACAAATGTTAAATGTGCACCACAACATATCCCAGATGCTCCTGGAGTGCTGATGAGTATGACATGAGAAGTGTCAAAAAGTGACCACTGGACTGGTTTTTCATACCTCAAGGAACAGGAAATAAGCTTCCTGACTGCTCAGGGTAAAAGCTTAGAACACAGACACATTCTCTGAATTCTCAAATCATGATTCCCTAAATGGTGCACGCTTTTAATCCCAGCAGAGGCAGAGGCAGGTGGATCTCTGTGAGTTCAAGGCTAATTTGGTCTACAAGAGGTAGTTCCAGGACAGGCTCCAAAGCTACAGAGAAACCTTGTCTCGAAAAACCAAAAAAGGGTGTACCCTAAGCAGAAAGTAGATCTAAGTGGAGAAGCAGAAGACCAGAAACAACAACAAACAGCTGTAAATTTCTGACTCTACTGGGCTGGGAGATAAAAGCGTCTCTGGGGGAAGCTCAGAGACGTGAGAATAGAACTCTAAAGGTTTGGGTTTAAATCCCCACTACCCTTTCTGTCCAGGAAATCCTACCCTAAACAAAAATAATGAACAGAAAAAAGTAGGCACACTCAAGAAGGAATAAATTTTATAACAGGATAAAATATTCACAGATCAACTATAGTATAGAAACTGAAAGTCCAAAGTTCAAAGAGTAAGATGCAGTGGAGCTGAAGAGATGGCTCAGCAGTTAAGAGCACTTGCTTTGCAATCATGAAGACTGGAATTTGGATCCCAGCACCCATGTAACTCACTTGGCACCCCCATAAACACCTGTATAAAACATACACACCTCTTTAAATAGGGGTAAGGCGGAGAGATGACTAACTGGTTAAAAAGCACTCACTGCTCTTGCAGAGGACCCAATTTTGATCCTGAGCATCAAAATCTAACCTCACAACTGTCTGTAACCCCAGTTATAGGGTATCTGGTGTACTCTTTTGGTTTCCCTGAGCACCAGGCTCTATGCAGTACACAGACATATATCCAGGAACCACATGCATACACATACCCTGGCTTTGCTCTCTACAGCTATGAAAATTTATAAAACTACAATTGAAGCAGGGCGGTGGTGGTGCACGCCTTTAATCCAGCACTCGGGAGGCAGGCAGAGGCAGGTGGATCTCTGTGAGTTCCAGGCCAGCCTGGTCTACAAGATCTAGTTCCAGGACAGGAACCAAAAAGCTACGGAGAAACCCTGTCTCGAAAATCAAAAAAACAAAACAAAACAAAAAAACCTACAAGTGAAAAAGTTAAATTAAAAAATTTAAATTATAGGATTAGATAGACAGATACAAGAACCTGAGGTGATATAACTATTAAAAAAAACTTGAAATAATTAAAGACATAAACCACAAACAATAAAAATAAATACAAATGGGTGAAGATGTAATTTAACAGTCCAGTCTCAGCAAGCAGCAGAGTTTAGCAGCTTCAGCCATGTAAGTCTAGCTTCTGCAGAGGCCAGGCATATATCGGGGGGTCCCTGAATCGAGGCCTAGACAGCCCATTTTGTGACGCTGTGAAATTGAGGCCTGAATTGCCTTAAAGAACCCAAGATGTTAGTGATGCCACCGCTGTGGGATATCTGCTGAGGAAAGCAGAGAACAGGGAGTGGAACCAGCCCAAAAGAAAGAAGTGTGTTGCAGTCAACAAAGCTGAATGGAGTTGGAGATCTGAAGAGAATTCTGACATAAGACATGAAAATGCATTTTGGAGTTTTCCCCAAACTCCAAGCTGGTTTTGGGTCTTGCTTTGGTCCAGTATTTTCTTGCTATGCTTCTTTCCCTGTGTTTTGGAATGGTAATGTGTATCCTGTGCCATTGCTGGAAGTACATGATGTTTTTTGATTATGATTTTACAGGGGATTAACAGTAAGAGATGGCATGTCTCTCAGAAGAGACTCTGAAGTTTTAAACATTATTGAGACTGTGATAGACTATGTGGGCTTTTTTTTGTTTGTTTGTTTTTTTCTTTTCTTTTTTGAAATAGGGTTTCTCTGTGTTTCTTTGACTGACCCAGAACTCTGTAGACCAGGCTTGGCCTTAACTCACAGAGATCTGTCTCCCAATTGCTGGGATTAAAGGTGTGCACTACCATGCCTGGTTGACTATGTGGACTTTTGAAGTTGGACTAAATGAATTTTGCATTATAATTTCGTTGGTTTGTTTGTCTGTTTTCCAAGATGGGGGTTTCTCTGTGTAGCTTTGGAGCCAGTCCAGGAACTCAGAGACCTGCCTCTGCCTTCTAAGTGTTGGGATTAAAGGCATGCAATACCACCGCCTGGTGCATTATGATACTAATACAAGTTTATGGGAGCCAGGGAGTGGAATGTGATAACTTGAATGCAATGGGCCCTCATAATCTCAGGGAGTAGCACTATTAGGTGGCTTTGTTGGAGTGGGTATGCCCTTTTGGAGGAAGTATGTCACTGTGGGGGTGGGCTTTGTTGGAGTGGGTATGCCCTGTTGGAGGAAGTGTGTCACAGTAGAGGTAGGCTTTGGGATCTCTTTTGCTCAAGCTTTGCTCAGTGTGACACAACCATTTCCTGTTGTCTTGTGATCAAGATGTAGCCAGCACCATGTCTGCCTGCAGGCCACATGCTCCCCGGCATGATGATAATAGACTGAACCTCTGAACTATAAGCGGCTACTGCAATTAAATTTTTTTCTATTATCAGAGTTGCTAGTCGGGTGGTGGGTGGTGGTGGTGGTAGTGGTGGTGGTACACGCCTTTAATCCCAGCACTCAGGAAGCAGAGACAGGTGGATCTCTGTGAGTTCAGGCCAGCCTGGTCTACAAGAGCTAGTTCCAGGACAGGCTCCAAAGCTACAGAGAAACCCTGTCTGGAAAAACCAAAAGAAAAAAAAAAAAAAGAAAAACAAAACAAAACAAAACAAACAAACAAGAAGAGTTGCTGTGGTCACAGTGTCTCTTCACAGCAATAGAAACCCTAACCAGGGTTTCTCTGTATAACAGCCCTGACTGTCCTGGAACTCACTCTGTAGACCATGCTGGCCATGAATTTTGAGAGATCTGCCTGCCTATGCCTCACAAATGCTGGGATTAAAGTTGTGTACCACCACACCTTGCTATCATTTGGGCTTTCAACATAAATAAATAAATACAAATAAAGCGAACGTAAGAATGAACAGAAAGATGGTTAAGAATCATGCAGTGGAATTTCAGAGGTGGAGATGTAGCTCAGTGGTAGATCATTTGCCCAACATGAGCAAGCTTCTAGTTTGATTCTTAGCCCAGCAAAATAATATAAAAAATAAATCATGGGGCTGGAGAGATGGCTCAGTGGTTAAGAGCATTGCCTGCTCTTCCAAAGGTCCTGAGTTCAATTCCCAGCAACCACATGGTGGCTCACAACCATCTAAAAATGAGATCTGGTGCCCTCTTCTAGCCTGCAGACATACACACAGAATATTGTATATATGATAAATAAATAAAATATTAAAAAAAATAAATCATGGAGTAGAGGATAATAAAGTCTAACATATTCTAAGAGGAATCATAAAGCAAGAGAACATAAACAGAAACTGGAAAAATGAGAATATTTCAGGACTTAAGGAACACGTCCCCCTGTTGAGAATATGGTTCACAAATGGAGTCATGTGAGAATTTGAGTGCTTGTGAGAAAACTCCAGGAAAACAAGAGTCTTGTGACCCCAGTTTTTTCAAAACACAGAATTGTTCTTGGACTGTTTTTGTGCTCCTCCCAGGTATAGAGAACAGGAGTGAGTTTACTTCGGATTACTCATTATTACCTGCTGCTATTATTCAATTAAGTCCTTAAGTTATCCTTTTTATGATTCTAGGGAAAACATGCTTTTGTCATGTGCAGCTGTCCTTGTGACTGCACCCTTTACACGTGTGACTCTTCTTAACCCTCAGAGTATAAATGTCTGATTCTCTGAATAGAGACGGCGACTGCATGAGACTTCAATTTGTCTCATTTATTGTGTCTATTCTCCCAGGTCCCACCACCTTTAGAGTAGTGATACTTCCCCACCTAAAAAATCACAGAATAAACTGGCCTACCGCAGACATGCTACACTAATTATCAACAAGGAATGGCAATGCTAACAGTTTGATCACTCACATACTGAGATTGGTGACCAGGTTAGGAAAAGAAATGCTGCCGGGCGGTGGTGGCGCACGCCTTTAATCCCAGCACTCAGGAGGCAGAGGCAGGCGGATCTCTGTGAGTTCGAGACCAGCCTGGTCTACAAGAGCTAGTTCCAGGACAGGCTCCAAACCAAAACCACAGAAAGACCCTGTCTCGAAAAACCAAAAAAAAAAAAAAAAAAAAAGAAATGCTTTCATCCTTCTCGATAGCTAAAAATTTGTAAATATATATGGCCCACATTATACTTTTATTAGTATAAACCCCTTCTATGACTATGCTTAAGTAAACTTGCAAGCTAGGCTTGGTGATTCATGCCTTCGATCCCAGCACTTGGGGGAAGTAGAAGCAGGTGGATCTTTGTGAGTTCTAGGACAGCCTGGTCTCTTTGCTAGAGGCAAGCACATCTCATTTAAGAGAGGCTTCCTGACTCAACTTTGGCTGCGAAACTTTTAAGAGGCCACGTCACCAAACACTTAAATGGTGTTTATGAATTGTTGACAGCATGCTTCTTAGTGGTGTCATGGACCTTGAAACTCCATAGAGTTGTGGCAATAAACATGGCTCCAGCTACTACCTCTGCCATGAAGCTAGGCTCTCAGAAAGCTAAGGACTGGGTTGGATCCAGCCGTCAAAGCCGTGGCTTTAATCCTAGCCATACTGTCTAGTAAATTAAAGACTCATGTGGTCAGAAAAAGATATAAAGATAGATTTAGATGAAGAAAACCTCTAAATGGCTTACAGTGTGACTTAAAAATATATGTAGGCTTGTGAGAGAAAAGAAAAAGGATAAAATCCTTAAAATAAAAAAGAAATAGAGTAGCTGGGTGTGGTGGCACACACCTTTAATCCTAGCACTTGGGACAGCCTGGTCTACAGAGCGAGTTCCTGGCAGCCAAAGATATACAGAGAAATCCTGTCTCAAAAAACCAAAAAATTATAAGTAAAAATAAAAGAAATAGTTTAAAATAAAGCCATGTAAAGGTGGAAAATACAGAAAATACACAGAAAGTCTGAATACTGTATATTATTGTGTTGTCTTAGAATTGTTTAACTGCTGAGGAAGGAGAAACAGCTGCTAAAAGACATTTGATTATAAATGTTGTTGGATTATTAATCCAATATACGTATTTTGAAAATACTCTGGCTCCAAAATTTAAGTCAAAAGATATGTTTCTCTGGAGAAGAGCTTTTGTTTTTATTTCCACAAGAAATTAGAGGCTGTGGATTCATTCTGGGCTAAGAAAAATCAGGTTTGATCAAGGAAGACCCCCTAAGAAATCTCAGCTAGGAGCGGATGGTCTAGATGATCCAACGTTTCATAGGACTTCTGTTGGAGTTTCCTCTGAGCTCTACATCCAGAACAGTTTCAAGAATGCCAGATGAGATGATCAAGCCTCACAGATTTTTCCAGTCAGATTTGACCATAATCCTAAATTTTCTTTAGGTCCCCATAAGATTATCAGCACTCCCAATCTGCAGAAAGTAGCCTGGAAAACTACACCCACATTCCCAAAAAATGGATTATGGATATTTATCTTTGTTTAGAGTGTTGGTTACAATATGTCATGGATAATGGTTGGACAAAAAGCTAAACAAAGGATATTAGATTCAGAGTTCTTGTTTTAAAAACAGGGGGAGGGTGCTGTGTGACAATGGTCTTTTATCATGTCACTTGTATTATTTTTAATAAAATGCAAATTGGCTAGTAGCTAGGCAGGAAGTAGAGGCGGGACAATGAGAACAGGACAATTCTGGGAAGAGGAAAGATTGAGCCTGCCATCATCACCTATCATCCAGGAGCAGAGGAAGCATGATGTGACTGTCTCGCCAAAAAAGGTACCAAGCCACGTGGCTAACACAGACAAGAATTATGGGCTAACAGAAGTTATAAGAGTTAATAAGAAGCTAATAAGCTAATCAGTTTATAATTAATGTAGACCTCTGTGTGTTTTTTTGAGGCTGAAAGGCAGTAGGACCAGGTGAGACAGAAATCTCTGTCAACTCAGGGCATTCATACGCCACATAGTACACATGGAAGTCAGAAGATAATTTGAAGGATATGGTTCTCACCTTATACCTTGTTGAAGCAGAGTCTTGTTTTGCCAAACTTTTTACCCACTGAGACACCTCACTCAGCCACAATCTCTTGTCTCCTCTCACCCCCAATTCTATCAGTTTCTCTTCAGAGAGTGACAGACAGGGTAACAATTTCTTCTTCAATGATGTGTATTCTGGATTATTTCTTGGGGGCATATATTTCTTGGTAATGTGAAAATATGTATGCTCTTTGTAGTGCTGAACTAAGTGCACACACCACATGTGCTGCCATAATACCTGAGTTTAGAATCTTCCTCAGATATGATTCAGGTCATCTTGGTTAAATTGTTATGAGCTTAACTTTTACCTGTCTTGTTTGTAGATTTGGGTGGGTGGGTGGGGTTTCTGTCCATTGTGGTGACATCTAAAGAACTTGGCCTAGATAGTATCTTGCTGTTTAGAATGCTAGCACTAAGTGAGCAAATCCACTAAATGAGTACATTTAGTAAAATTCAGTGAGACTCTAATTCTATAGACACTAAAGTAATCAGCATATATGTATACAGCTAATGAAACAAAGAACATTTTTTAAAAATGTATTTAAGATATATTCAAAAGAATGTATGTCAGGTGAATAAAACATGTAATTTTTAAAAAAAAATGGTAGAAGAAATGTTAGATCCAAAACAAAACAGTAAGTTAACAGATTTCTACAGAAATGAATAGACTATTCTTCAATCCTAACAGAGCAAAACCCAGTGAAAGTCAGATGATGTCAGATCCCATTAACAGCCTGCTTTCTGGTTGCCCTGAGTTATGGCTCCCACCAGGGATGTTGTAGTTTAGAGAGACTCCACTGGGCTTACTCTCATACCTGGTTGTTAATGTAACCATATGTAAAAATAGTACAAATAATGAAGCAAGAGTAAATGTTCTTGAACATTAAGTTTACTATAATGAAATGCTTAGGAAAGGCAAACAGCTTAAAAAATTATGTCAATGAGAAAAACACTATCTTTAAAATCTCAAAGAACAGTATATTCTATTTGCTTTTAAGTTTATGAAGTTCTAGATCTAAAAAAAATTAAAATTCTAGAAGCTAATGTCTGATTTACCTAAGAAAGCAAATGGAACCTAATTGGCAGACCAATTTTGAGTGTGAGGCACAAGGTCTAAGGGCTCTACGTAGCACTCAGTAAGTGGCAGCCATCAGAGCCTTGACTACTGTCTAGCAATCTAGTAATAAATAGGACTTCAACCTTACACCAGGGCCATGGAACAGAAAATAACAACCATTTTTTTAGAAAGACAGCTTTGGAGAAGGAAAGATGGTAGAACTGGTTACTGTGCCAACAAGTAAGTTCAATTCCTAACACCACCAAAAAAATAAAAACAAACAGTAACAACAAACAATAAAAACACAGGCCTGTGGGCATTGGGAAAATGGTATAGAACTGCTCTGAGAATCTGGAGAGCAACACAGGCTCAATCCTGTCAGACTACAGCACCATCTCCAAGTCACCTCCTCCACAAAAACAAAAAACAGGCCTTGAAAGCACCCTTTAATCCCAGCACTCTGGAGGCAGAGGCAGGTGGATCTCTGTGAGTTCAAGGACAGTCTGGTTCCAGGATAAGATCCAAAGCAACAGAGAAACCCTGCCTCAAAAAAACAAAAACAAAACAAAGAAAGAAAGTGAACATGCTTTCCTGCATCTTTACCCAAGATCACTTGCTTTGCATGGTTCCGACAGGGTCTAACTATGTAGTCCTGGATGTCCTGGAACTCACTTTGTATACTAGACTGGCCTCAAACTCACAGAGATCTGTCTGTCCCTGCCTCCCCTGTGCTGGGATTAAAGATGTACACCACCATGTTAGGAAAGAGAGGTTTTTTTCAAAGCAGCTCTGGAGCCCACAACAATACAGCCTCAACAGTTAATATTTTGGGGATGAGGGCAAGAAATGAAATGGTTATAAAGAAGAGCTTTCTCTCTAAGTACTTTGAAAAGTCTCACGATGAATCCCATTGTACAAGAAACAAAATACTCTTGACAACTGACCAGGGATTATATATAACTTATAACTTGAGGATTTTATCTGAATGATTTCTAACTTTCTTCTTACAACACTCTACAAGCTAGATTAAGCTCATCTTTATAAAAAGCTTTGTTATGGATACAAAGCTAGCTAAAGTCATGGAGGCAAATACTTGAGCATTTGAAAGAGTGAATATCTGTAGTTTAAAGACATTTTCAGCTACATAGAAAATTCCAGGCCAGTCTGGGATTCGTGAGATTGTCTTAAAAACAAAATAAAACAAAAAAACTGTAAGAGTAAGCTTAAGACCAGTTCTATCCAAATAGCAATGAAACCTCTATAAGAAACCCAAACAAAATAATTGGGTTCTCTACTTTTCCAAAGAATAGAGCCCATGACACTCAGAGGGGTCACATGCTTGGTTACAATGGACATTTCTCCTCCTTCACTTGGCCTGATTCTCATTTGTATAATGAGCTAGTGGGACTGCCTCCTTTTTTCAGTACTATCTTTCTATAACATAACTATTAGGAATTAAATCTCACTTTTTGATTTAAAGACTTTCTGAAGCCAGGTGGTGGTGGTGGTGGTGGTGGTGCACACCTTTAGTCCCAGCATTAGGGAGGCAGAGGCAGGTGGATCTCTAAGTCAAAGTCAGCCTGGTCTACAGAGCAGGCTGTCTCGAAAAACAAACAAACAAACAGACTTCCTGGAAACACTTCCTCTCTGTGCAATGAATTAATTCAACATAAAACTGCATTCATACAACTATCATGCTCATACAAGAATAAAGTCATTTTCCTTTATCCTAAATTAGACAGTCAAAACAATTTAACATTAGGATGCCACAATTTAAGAGAAAAACGGACTCACATCTGGCTAGCAAGAACTTGGATGTTTCATCTGTCAAGTGAGAATGCTATTTGCAAAAAAACCCAAAGTATAATCTGTGCGTGCGCACATACGTGTGTGTATTGTATGTTGGGCAAAGAACAATCTTTAGGTCAGTGAACCTCAGGATCTCTGCTTGTTTCTGCCTCCCCAGTGCTCTTGATTATAATTTCATGTTTGGTTTTTGGGGGAGATAGGGAGTGGAGCAAAGGCTCACTATGTATTCTTGGCTGGCCTGGAAGTCACTAATACCTGCCTGCCTTTGCTTCTTGAGTGCTGTGATTAAATGCACGAGCCACCACACCTGGCCAAGTCTAGGATCAAACTCAGATCCTCACGCTATTGCTTATGAGGTCAGTACTTTATGAACTGAGCTACCTCTTCAGTTCACAAAGTATAATTTCTGCTAGAAAACCAGAACCACACAAAGAGGGAAGGAAGATGAAGACAATCAAAGATTCTAAACCAGACAGAGCCAAGCAGAATAGCTGAAAGGGTGTGGAGTGTCCTCTATTGGAACTAACAGGTAGATCTTAGGAACCATGTAGGACAAGATGGTAAACTTCAAAATTTGACAATGAGGCTCTCTAGATAGCAAGCGAACAATGATGTTCAAAGACAAGAGCAGAGACAGCGAGAAACAGTGTAAGAGTTTGGAGGCAAACAACTACAAGCAGGAGTATGAGTCCACAGAGAGGCAACACACACATGGAGGGCTGTGGTGCACAGCAGCATTTTCAAGACAGTCAAAGGAAATGTGGTTTCTTGGCAGCTATTCTATCTACACTGTGTATCATAGTCCAGTCTCAAATGTAATGGTACAGTTGAGACCACATCTTCTGCACAAAAGCAAAACTGCAAAGTTCTATTATATCATCTAGTTAATTTACAGTTTCAAAAATAGAGAGCAAGCATGTAACACATCCAAGACCTTAGTAGTTCTATCTTTCTAGCCATGGGAAGGGACGAAGGGAACAAAGAACAGAAGGGGAATCAGGGATAAAAGTCAAGCTAAGAACATCTAAACACACGGATTCAAAACTTTACTTTTAGAACAATACAAACCAGAGAACTGTAAAACAAATTATAAAACATGACGCATTTCCTTATTCTGATATGGACTATGTATACTAACAATATACATAGTCTTCTGTTATGTTTATTATACCCTTATGTGTCTTGGTAATCAACTTTACATCCCTAAGAATCGAAATTTTCTGAATAAGATATACACTACAGTAAAAACCCTAGAAGTTATTTGTATTGGAAATATGTAAATGTCTTTTCATTTTGGTCTTGGGATACAGTTCTATGTTTGCTTGCACAAGAAGCAACCTGATGGCAGTTACCACATTCCCACTGGGCCAGGAGTCATTGAGAAATGGCTCTAGGCCTGAAACAGATTTAGACAGTACTGTCAATCCTGCCGTAGCAGAAAGCAAGGAGTCCTGGGGCCTTGGAAATAGCTCAGTGGATAAAAAAGCCTTGCCTCAAAAGAGTGAGGACTTTGGATTCCTGGAGCCCATGTAAAAGCCAGGCAGCTATGGGGAGGCAGAGATGGAATCTCTTGAGGCAAGCCTCTAGGTTCAGTGAGAGACTAAAACTGGAAAGCCATCAAGGGCACATACAGACACGCAAACAACAATCAAGCTGGAGAAATGGTTTAGCACTTAAGAACACTAGCTGGGTTTGATTCCCAGTTCCCAAATGCTGGCTTACACCTATCTTTAACTCTAGTTCCAAGGGAGTCAACACGCTCTTCTGACTTCTATAGGCATTGCAAACTCGTGGTGTCTTTATATACATACAGGCAAAACATCTACACACAAAATTAAAAAAAAAATAATAAAAGTAACTACAAAAACCCCAAACAACAAAAAAGGAAGCAGTTAAAGAGCAAGGTACAGAGAAATCAACTTGGACAATATAAGCTTCTTAAAATGGTTATGGTGAACTGACATGCAACTATCTACATATCAATTCTAGAGGCGAGAAGCTCCAAAAAAACCCCACATTTCATCCTTGCAAGTTGTTAGTTCCAATATGTTTTAATATGATAGAGAAACTGTCTATTTTCCTTACAGAAATCATATTTTAGGACAAGCAAATGACACAGGAATCTCTGTAAAAACTACAATTAATAGAGCCAGAGAGCTCAGGAGATAAATTTGCCTGCTGCCTTGAGTTTGATCCCTGGGACTCACATGGTTGAAGGACAGACCAGAACCCTGTGGGTTGTCCTCTGATCTACATATGTGCACTACAGCATATGTATGTACGCGTACGCACACACACTAAAATGTAAGTAAATAAAAATCAAATAAATGTACAAATCAAATTAGAAAAGTCTTTCTCAAGCCGGGCGGTGGTGGTGCACGCCTTTAACCCCAGCACTCGGGAGGCAGAGGCAGAGTTCGAGACCAGCCTGGTCTACAAGAGCTAGTTCCAGGACAGGCTCCAAAACCACAGAGAAACCCTGTCTCGAAAAACCAAAACCAAACAAACAAACAAAAAAAAACCCAGAAAAGTCTTTCTCCAAGTCCTAATTCCTAGAACCTGTAACTATTGTGGAATATTACTTTACACCGTGTAAATATATGTCACTGTGACTGGTTTAATAAAAAGCTAAATAGCCAATACCTAGGCAGGATTTTCAGGGCAGAAACAATGCTGGTGGAGACACCAGGTGCTGCCAGCCAGACATGCGGAACAAGTCAAATACACAAAATGGGATAGAGGTAAAAGCAACGTGGTAGTACATAGATTAAAAGATATGGGTTAATTTCAGTTATAAGAGCTAGTTAGAAACAATCCTAAACTACCGGCCAGGCTTTTGTAATTAATAAGAAGTCTATGTGTGGTTTTCTGGGAGCTGGTTGGAAGGACAGACAAATCCACTTACAAATGGTGGCCGACATCCATCCACATATATCCACATAAGATCTAAGAAAGCTTAAAAGAGTGGCGCTTCCTAGTCTCTAGCAAGCTGGAGTGTCTCTCACTTCTCTAGCAAGCTGCCCGCGAGCTTGAGCTCCAGTGCACCATGACCTAAGTTATATGGCGGGTTTAAGATTTTGCGCATACAGACACAGTAAAGCAAGTTCAGATGGACAAAACCTCTAAATAAAGTTAAATAAATGTTAAAGTCTTTAAAGAGAGAGTAAAATAATAAAAAAAAAAAACAAGGAAAATACACAAAAAGTCTGGATCCTATATGGTGTCTCATTAACTTTGAATTTTTAAAATGCTAATGTACAAAAAAAACAACAGCTGTTGAGAGATACTACATTATAGAAAATGCTAAATTAAACCATCCTACATATTTTCAAAATGGAAGTCAATGTGTTACATTGGGGAAGAGGTTATGCTTTTATTTCCACAGGAAAGGCAAGGCTGTAGATTCCTTCGAGATTAACAGAGATCAGATTTGACTGGGGGAGACCTCCTGACTATCTTGGCTACAGACAAGGGGGAGGAAGTCAAGAGACTACAGGACAAGTAATGTGTAAGTGTATATCCCTTACGTGAGAACAGCTCTGAGTTGATAGGAGACATGATAAATCTTATTGGCTATAGAGTCCTCATAACTTATATTAATTGTTTTCAAGGACATACAGAGATCTTTTAGACACGTAGGTATAGTGGCATTTCTTTTGTATTTTAGTAAGTAAGTTTGCCTGAGGGTCAGGAAATTAAAACAGCCACACTGGCCAGTCTTACAGACCAGACAGTAATAACACACCTTTAATCCCAGCAGCCACACTAGTTTGCCATAGAAACCAGACAGTTGTGGTGCGTTCCTTAATCCCAGAACTAGAGAGGAATATAAGATGGGAGGAGAAAATTCTCAGTCTCGAGTCTCATTCTGATGTTTCCTGGAGGCAGGATCACCATTTTTGGACTGAGGTTGGGGTAAGAGCCAGTGGCTAGCTGCTTTGCTTTTCTGGTCTTCAGGTTGAATGCCAATATTTGTCTCTGTTTTTTTATTATTATTGTTATTATTATTAATTTTGCTTCAGATAGGTGATCTTCAAACACTTCAAAGACCTATAGAATAAGGCTTTTCATGACAATGACACAGGTCTGCTCCTGGCAGCACCAATCTACTTCAGAGAAGATGATGGATATCAAAGAACCTCCATATGGAGTTTTCTTTATGGCAAAAGTTAGCCACTGGGCAAAAACCTACCTTTGCCTCATCTACTGACATTATGCTGTGAAAACTGCCTTGACACCAAGTCAAGACAAGGTGGGATAGTCCTTAAAAATCCCTACTTCACAGAAAAGTCTGTCAGATATTCTGGCCTGTAGGCCAAAGATGGATGCCTCAATGTTACAGCTGTTTCTGCTATTTTATAGTTTTGGAAGCTGTTTACTCTGCACTTCCTGTTTACTCAGGTTACATTATATCTTTTGATGAAGTTGAAGACTAGTTAGTTTTATTTGCAGTTTTCCTTAGTTATGATAGAAGATAAACTAGGTAGAGTTTTGGACTCATCAAGAGAAAAATCCAAATAAGCCAAATAAATATAATTGTAATTATAAATAAATAACATTGTAAATATAATTCTTATCTGATAATTGCTCTTACTGTTTATAGTTTTATGATGTTAAGAGTTAAAACCTTTATTTAGACAAAAAGAGAAAAATGCTGCTGAATATTTCTTTACACTGTGTGAATATGTCATTGTGATTGGTTTAATAAAAAGGTAGTCAATAGTTAGGCAGGATTTTCAGGGCAGAGATAATGCTGGGAAGGGGAAGGGTGGACACATCAGGAGTCACCAGCCAGATGTGGACTGAGTCAGACACACAAAAATGGAATAGAGATAAAAGCCATGTGGTAGAATATAGATTAAAAGACATGGGGGTTAATTTAAGTTATAAGAGCTAGTTAGAAACAAGTCTAAGCTATCAGCCAAGCTTGCATAATTAATAAGTCTCCATTTTGTTTTTTGTGAGATGGCGGCCTCAAAAGAAAAGTCTGTCTACATGTAATTGTAAAAGCTTCATTAAGCATACTGAGATGGAAGATTCTCTTGGTTTAGGGGTAGCCAGGGCAACATACTAAGATCCTATCTCCGGGATGGGTAAACAGTTCAGCAATCAAGAGTTCTTGTTTTTCTAGCAGAGGACTGAAGTTTTGATTCCTAGCACCTACATCTGGAGGCTCATAACTACCTGTAACTCCAGTTACAGGAGACACAATGCCTTCCATGGGCACCTGCACTTATTCCCCCCAACACACATTTAAATTAAAACCCTCATGTGGGATATTTTGTATCTAAGTGTATAGGAGGAAGGATCCACAAGCTAAATAATGGCTTCTACAAAGGGAAAAGGCAGGGAGCCCCAGGCACCTCCAGGAGCCATCCAGTGACCTCTGACTAGCTCGGCAAGGCTCATTTCAGGCACAATCTGGTAATTTGAACAGCTGCAATAGGAAACCAATACTCCAGTGAAACAATGGACCCAAGCAACAAGCAAAACGACTGTTAAGCCTATTAGATAACTGGTTGACAAAAAACTTCACAAATTATCCCCGATGTCACTGCACTGTATCTACTGACCTATCCTAAGTCAGGTACCACTCCTCCTCATCAAGCACAATAAACATTCAGCAATGTCTAGAAATATTCTTTTCTTAATAAAAAGATTTATTTCATTTCTAATTGCGTGTATTTGTGTGCATGTGCATCTGTATTTGTGTCTGTGCCTGTGCTTTGACAGAGGTCAAAGGTGCCTGGTCCACCGGGAGGAGTTAAGAAGCAGTTATAAGTCTCTTGGTGTGGGTGCAGGGAAACAAATTTGAGTCCTCTGGGGGAGCAGTACTTGCTCTCAATGACTGAACCATCTTTCCAGTCCCATGAAATATTTCTGATGACCTCCAAGGAGGGTAGGGGGAAATATCTGAAATCAAAAAAAAAAATTGTTTAGGGGGCTGGAGAGATGGCTCAGTGATTAAGAGCATTGCCTGCTCTTCCAAAGGTCCTGAGTTCACTTCCCAGCAACCACATGGTGGCTCACAACCATCTGTAATGGGGTCGGGTGCCCTCTTCTGGCCTGCGGGCATACACACAGACAGAACACTGTATACATAATAAATAAATAAATATAAAAAAATTGTTTAGACCTAGCTTCCAGCTTCCAATTTACAGGAAATATAAGGATTGTGAAATCATGTTGAAGAGTACAAAATCCAGTGAACCAAACACACACTGTTGACACCCCACAGTAAAGATGCCCTACACTTTCTTAAATGAACTGTATAAAGGACATTTTATAACAAGGAAATGTATTTTTCCATATTTTCTAAGAGTCAGTTTATGCCAAACAGGAGGGGAGATAAGATCTTTGTAGTTGATTCATAAGCCAAGTATAAAAATACTATTTTTTGTGATATCTGGTAAATTGAATATTTGATATATATTAGATGATATTAGTAACACTGACAATGCTAACGTGGTTATGATTTAAGCCTCACATCTACTAAGGGTAGTACACTAAGTATTAAGAAATGATATAATGTCTGAAATTTGATTTCAAATATTAAAGGCAAAAACTAATGCAAAGAGATGTGAAGAGGAGAGACAAAACGCTGACAACTGTTAAAAGTTGGCTGGTAGAATTTCAAATACCCCCCCCCTTGTTGTAAATTTCAAGGTTTTACTAAGGAAAAATATTTTTAAAAGAAAAGGAGCAAAGAGCACTCACTATTTACCAAAGTCCTCAGGATATAACTAAAACTGTACTCAGTAGGTAAAGCAAACCTGTACGACAGGGACGAATGAAAATAAATGAAGTAAGTACTCAAGGCAAGACAAAAAACTAATACAGTCAGAGGAATAAACAAAAGAACTGGCCAAAGAGAAAATAAAAACAATAACAAAACTTAGTTTATGCAAGTCAGGTCATGGTGGGGTCATATATGCCTATAATTCTAGTAACTTCAGAGCGAGAAGTTGTAGATGACTCAGGACTATACACTGAGAACCTGTATCAGAAAGCCAAACAAACAAATCCTATTTCCCCAGCCACCCAAACTCAAGTGTCAGATTCTCTTAAAAAGAAAAATAACTTTAGTTCAACAAAGATGTACACATACACACACACACACACATACACAGAGAGAGAGAGACACACACACACACAGAAACAGAGACAGAGAGAGAATATGAAAATTACCTATGCCTGGTTCTGAACAAGAACAGTGTTACAAACAGAAGTAATTATATCATCTGTTAGCTCCTAAGGAAATAAGAGCTTCCATATCTCATGGGGCCTCACTAATTATTTTGGTATCTCACTGGCAGTAATTGGGTCCTGAGACCATTAAGGGACCAATAACTAGTGAGTGGGCCATGGCAAACCAGTCACATCTACCTACACAGCTGAGCCATTCTATCCCAAACACATGATTTCTACCTGGTGGAAAGGATGGTCCCCCAAAGGAAAACAGAGCAAACACGGTTCTGCTTCCCCCATCCCCAAACAAGGAGGATGTTGCAAAGAGATTATCAATTCAAACCATATATAAACAGGCAAAATTTTAAGTACACTAGGTTAACAAATCACAACATTTAAAAAATAAAACATTATATCTCAGTAGATCTATTCTACATGCAGAAATGATTTAATTCCAGTAAATTTGCATCTGTAGCTTAAAGGAGTACAAACACACAGACTGACAAAGGATCATTAAAAAAAAAACATGACACACATACACATAAAAAAGAAAATCCAGATACTGAGGACATTTCACATGGACTCCTTGCTTTCTACAGTTTCAACCTTAGGAAATGTCTACATGTATAATCGTTCCCAGAAGTTAACTAGTATATTTAGTGAAGAGTTACAATTACACTAAAATGAGCAACAAAATTACAAGATGTTATCATCAAAGACTGGCAAACACTTAATCTAAGGAGATACAACTAAGCAGAAAGACAAATGACACTATTTGCAAATGACCTGTCTAGAAAAACCTCTTTTGTTGTGCTGAAGTCCTAGAAGCACTGAAGGGAAGAGTTCAGACTGCTGGTAAAACTGAAGTGTTTTTCACATTCAATAGACGGTATGTATATGCTGGCAGGAAAACCTGGATAGGGGAGATAGCCCATGAGACTGTATCACAAAAGATGCTCTCTTCTAAGTTCATGATATGTGTCTTTGTGTGAGAGATACAGAACAGTAAGAGAAAGGAGCAAGCTGTACAGAAAGAGATGGAAATGGGGTGACAAGGTACCCACTAAGAAGCTGGAAGAAGCAAAGTACAGTCTCTTCTCTAAAGCCCAGAGAGGGAATCGAGTCCTGCTAACACGCACACGTGCGCGCACACACACACACCCACCTACCTAAAAATCTTTTTTAAAAGACATAACGATATTCAAGCCTGTTACTCATATTGTCAAAAGTTCCTGAAAGCAGGGCAGTTTTTGGTTTTTTTTCTTTAAATATTATTAGAAAGTATAAAGTAAGCTACTGAGCTCAACCTGGTATGTTCAGAGACACACACCAGACAGCTTCAAGGCCTACATGAAGACCTACCCCACCCAGGAACAGCCAGAAATCAGCATTCCACGAGAAGCTTATCACCAGTGCTAAGGCTCCAAAGACAGACTATGTTGAAGAACAGCAAGATGAAAAACTCAAAAAAACTGCTTATAGATTGGTCAACACATGACATACACATGGGCCAAGAACCAAGGTAAGGGAGCAACTGTCAATCAGCAATGGCTAAAAGAGGGAAATACAGGCACACTTGCTCCCTTAGACACACATCACTGTTGTGGGAGCTCCTTTCGCTCCTTCAGCCAACAACCTTTAAGATACCAGTCCACTTGGGTGTGGTCTCTTACACTATAAACGCAGCTGTAAAGCATGCACTTGCTCTCTTGCTTCCAGCTCTCACTTCCGGCTGCTATACTGTGTTCCTGTTCCCCACAGAGGACTGTTACCTAGGACAGTGATCTGTAAGTCTCCCCTAAATAAATAACCCTTTATTATTCATAATTCTGAACTAGAGTGGGATTATTTTGTGACTTCTGCTATCACATCCCTACCAAATCAGGATGTGGAACTTAATGAGAAAAGCACAACTACATACTGGAATTAAAATATTTCAGACTTGTAAATGAAAGTCAAATTAAGTTCTTAATATGCTAAAACAACCTTCAACGGAGTCCAGTTCAAACAGCAAAATTTACGATAAGAGCTAACTAGTGGGATTTGATGGAGAAAAAAACTATTTTCATATCTGTGCTTTGCAGCCATAATCTGCATGAAGATCTTGCTGTAAAATTAACAGCATAACTTGAAAAAGTTTTCATTTGGAATAACACATTCCCTTCCTCCCATTCAGGGCTCCTTCCTCCTTAATTAAGCAGACCCTAATCAGAGCTAGTCAAGGACAGGAAGATGAGGACAGCCACAGCAGCACCAGCACACTGAAATCACTGCTCTGCAACGCAGCATCTTTCATGTTACACAGGATCAAAAGAGACCACCAGACTTTAGTTTTCTTCAGTAATATCGCCACTCCCCCCAACCCCCCCTGCACTTACCAATCTCAAAGGGATATGATGACAACCATTTCTGGAATCTATGCAAATTAAGGATGTTCTTGCCTGAGTGCTCTGGCTCTTTCTACTTCCCAAACTGCCAGAGTAAGCCTAGGAAGGCTAAGTAAGAGTCCTGTGTGAGGCCACCCTACAATCCCACAGGGCTCACCGTGCAGGCAACAGAGGTAACAGGGAACGTTAGTCCCCCAAGGCTGGCATGTCAGCAGCTCCCAGTAGAAGCAAATGTATCAAAATAGAAGCCTTGTTCCAAAAGAAAAGAAGAGTGCCTTCAAATTGATGTCTCACATAAGATTTAGTCTAGACTGCAATACCACCTAGTGAATCACCTTTTTTTAAATTTTTAAAAACTGAAAAGCAAAAACAATCCATAACTCTCTCTACTTGAAATATTTACAAATATTTCATTTTATGTGTGTAGGTTTTTGCAAACATGTATATGCACCACATGCATGCTCGAGGCCCACAAAGTTCAGAAAAGGGTGTTATGTATCCTAGAAGTGGAGTTACAGATGGTTACAAGCTGTCATGTAGATGCTAAGAATGAAACCCAGGTCCTCTGGAAGAGCAGCCAGCGCTCTTAATCACCAAGCCATCTCTCTAGCCCTGAAATAAATAATCAATTAACAGCTAAACAAGGGTTTATATAAAACAGAATACGCGAGGACAATGTAGCACATTTGATTTCATTCACAGTAGTCAGAAGAGTCCATAAGAAACACTCTGGCTTTAGTGAAAAATCTAGTAAGGGCACAAAGCAGTCAGGTCTGCCGAGGCATACCTGTAATCAATCTCAGCTAACTCTATAGGCTAGAAGATCCTACCTGGGCAGATTAGTGAGAATCTGTCTTTTTTTGAGGGTAGGGGTGGGGTGTGTAAGGTTTGTTGGTTTGAGACAGGGTTTCACTATGGACCCCTGGCTCATTCTAGGCCAGATTAGCCTCAATCTTACAGAGATCAGGACTCCTGTCTCTGCCTCAGAGAAGAATCTGGCTGAATTGTGTACACACATAAAGAAATAGACATACACAAAATAAATCAAATAAAAAAAATCAAAAAAGTTGGTGTGATGGCTAGTCTTGGTTGTGAACTTGACTACATCTGGAATCAACTATAATCTAAAATGGGAGGGCACACTGGTGAGGGATATCTGCTTAATTTGAAGTGGGACTATCCGCTTCTAATCTGGATCTTTGAGATAGGAAGACACACCTTTAATCTAGATCATTCGAGACAGGAAAACCCACCTCTACTCTGGGCCACACCTTCTGCTGGAAGCCTATATAAGGACAAGGAAGAAGGAAGCTTGCTCTTTGCCTGCTGCTCTTGCTTTGCTAGCAAGTGTCTGTTCCTTCATCGGCATTAGAGCCAACTTCTTCAGGGTTCCAGCATGTACAGAAGATGAACCGAGACACCAGCCTTGTGGACTGAACAACTGCTGGATTCTTGGGCTTCCCATCCACAGCCCGCTACTGTTGGATTAGTTGGACTGTGGCCTGTAAGTAAACTCACTTTCCCCCCCCCTCCCTCTCTCTCTTTCTCTCTCTCTCTCTTTCTCCATTCTCTGAGTTTTGTTACTCTAGAGAACACTGACTAATACAGTTGGGGATATAGTTAAGTGCTAGAGTGCTTGCCTTACATGTTTCAAGTCTCAGGTTCAATACCCAGTATCATAAAACAAAAACCCCTACACCTACTTTTGAAATGATTGTAAGTTTTCTACTCATACACATTCTATCAATTCTGAAACCTTATCAAGTAAAGTTGGGATTTAGACACATTTTATACAGGAAAGGAATCCTTGAGAGAACACATTTGTTAGCAAGTCACCTCTTATCTTAATTACAAAAACAGTCAAACCAACTAAACCTGTTTCAAAAACTTTCTACTAGTTCTCCACTTGTATGACTGTTTCTCTTTCCCTCCTTTCTTCTACTTTTTGGTGGGTCAGAGCCCTTTCTCCAGCTACCACTTCCCAAAGGCCTCTGCATGGCAACCACTGTTGTAGCTGCCTCCCTCCAGGCTTCAAACCTCCACTGGCTGAGCTCTTCTGCAGGTGGTAATGTCAAGGAACCCACAAAGGGCCACTTTCCCTCCCCCAGGAACCCAAACAAGTGTCCTTATCTGCTTGACTCAAGGTAAGAGGATTTTTGCTTACAGAATTTGCTTTCCAATCTCCACTAACTCAATCCCAGCGTGGGGATCAAGTCCTGGGAAGGCTTGACACACAAGTGTCAGTGCACCCTAGAGACTATCCTTCAATGTACCTCTAGCAGCATCTGCAGTAAAGATGACATGGCAAATGGACTGTAGTTGGTTCTAGTTACTTTCCCATCTCTGGAAAGAAACCAGATTAGCACTGGGTCTTGTCAGTCCAACTAGCTGTGAAAGAAAAGTTGTCTGTTCTGCCCAGGACAACTTCAGAGGGGCAGAGACTCCTCCAGTAGCTCAGTATTATCCATGTCCACTTTGACTTGTCAGATATTGTGGGATATTTGCATACTGTGTGTAGATATATTGCTGTGATTGGTTTAATAAAGAACTGAATGGCCAATAGCTAGGCAGTGTAATAATAGGAGCGGCGGGGCTGCGTCCCCAGCGCCCCGGCGCCTGGCTAGCTTATGCCCCGAAATAACAACACACAAACTGTATTCAGTTAAACACTGCTTGGCCCATTATATCTAGCCTCTTCTCGGCTAACTCTCACACCTGAACTAGCCCATTTCTAATAAATGTGTTTAACATCCCAAGGTGCGCTTACTGGGAAGATTCTAGCTTACGTCTATCCTGGGTCGGAGCTTCATCGCTTGTCTCAGAGAGCAGAGCTATCGCGTCTGCCCAGGAGAGGGGAGCATGGCGTCTCTGAGCTCACTTCCTCTTCCTCCCAGCATTCTGTTCTGTTTACTCCACCCACCTATGTTCTAACCAATAAAATGGGCCAAGGCAGTTTATTTTTTAACCAATGACCTTCCTCCATCAAGGCAGGAAGAGGCTAGGTGGGAATTCCAGGGACAGAGAGGATTCTGGGAAGAGATGGAGAGACTAATGAGACTTTAACGAAGTTGGACATATGGTACAGATCAGAGGTAACCAAACCATGAGCCAAAACACAGATTAAGAAATATGGGTTAATTAAATTATAAGAGCTGGTTGAGACAAGTCTAAGCTAAAGGCTAAACTTCCATAATTAATAATATGTCTCTGGGTCATTATTTATGGGCTGGTGGTCCAAAGATAGTCTGACAAGAAAGCTTGTTACAGGCAGACCCATAAACCACTGCTCCCTGGCCCCACTGAAGTGCCCCCTACCTCCTCACCCCTGCAAAAGGATGATGCAAGGACAAAGACATTAGTATTAATAAAGGTGACCAGTACAGAAAGTAAGAGGTGAGAGAAGAAAGCATCATATGCCATCAAGTAATACCGTTCCTAACAAACAAAAATAGTGTCAAAGAACAGCAGGCCCTAAACACTTGAACTCAGACACAGAATGCACTGACTCAAGTAAACCTGGATGTCAAGAGTCTATTAATCCCAGCACATGTAAACCTCCAGAGAAAGCTGGACACTGACATCACTTGATGGCCTTCAGACTATATTCCTACATATAGCAAGCATTTTCCCAGAGCGTGAAACTGAGGATCTAGATCCGGGAAGTCCAATATAATTCATCAAAAAATCAGTTAAAAGACAAGTGTACACAATACCAACCAACAATATCCTGTCCATCTCCTCAAACATGTGCTGGTACCCTTGATAATCTGACTACCCAGCTAAGACAGGGGATCCCAAACAAAAAAATGTTCATCAACGGCTTGCCCTTAATCTAGAGTTGGGGTGGGGGCCTTCATTAGACAGCAGGATGATGCTAAGAATCTTTGGAGTTAGATCACTGACAGAATGACAGAAATACTGATATGGCAGGTAGTCTGGACTAGAAAGTCCATCTCTTGAAGACAGCCACAAGTGGTCCTAGTTCTTGTGTTAATCAACAGCAGATTACTGTAAAGATGAGCTGAGTATATGGATGGTTTTAGGACTGAGACTCAAATTGTTCATTCCCTACCAGAAATCCACTTAGGGAATATGTACTTGGTGAAAATAAATGTTTACTGATTTAGGGATATAGTACAATTTCAATAGTGGTTATTTTTGGATTGAATATCTATCTTTATGCAAAGACAAGGACCTGATTGTCCTCATTCCTGAACTAGAAAGAATGATGTGGATATTACCTTTTAAGCCTTGAACTTTGAAGAGGTTCAACAGACACTCAGTAACTGTGCCTGAATATTTAAATGTTAACTTCTAAAAGCAAGGACAGACCAGGTGGCGGTGGTGCACACATTTAGTCCCAGCATTCAGGAGGCAGAGGCAGGCTATCTCTGAACTGGACAGCAGCTTGCTCTACAGATTGATTTCCAGGACATTCAGGGCTACATAGACCCCCCCCCCAAAAGGATGAAAACAAGACCCCCCAAAAATTTCAAGTCTCGACTCTGTATACTTGTTTCCTCTCCTGTATCGTTTGGTGTCACTGTGAGGATTAAATGTGCTCACACATGATGCTTAACCCATATCTAGCACAGGTAGAAGTGCAGATTTTCTATTACCAACATCATCCCTTGAGAGCATCTATATTGCAGGCAACACAACACTAAATCATACCGGCAACAGGCTTTACTCCACCAGCCTCTACTCCCTGAAGCTGGAAAATAGGGGCAGTGACGACAACTTTAAAAACTCACCCTGCAAGACCTACTGGTATTTGGGTCAGACAATCTTTATGTGGCTATCTTGTGCAGTGTAGGGCAGTCTTACCCATTAGATTTGAGAAGCACCCATTCCACCAAAGGTCTCCAGGCACTGCCAGATGGCCACTGAAGACAACTTACCTGTCCCAGCTGAGAACCCCTACTGGAGGTAAAGAAAGCAATGAACACAAGTTTCAGCAGGTAAGGTATTTTCTGTCTTGCCTTGTTTATTTCTGAGACAAGACTTAAAAAAAAAAAAAAAAAGACTTTGCTTTGTGGCTTAGAATGACTGCAAACTCACAATCCTCCTGCCTCAGCCTCCAAGATATAGGGATTACAAGTGTTTATCATTATGTATAGCAAATGAGGCTTTCTGTATCACTGATGCATTCCGTTTTTTTTTTTAAATTTATTCATTATATACACAGTGTTCAGCCTCCATGTATGCCTGAAGGCCAGAAGAGGGCACCAGATCTCATTACAGATGGTTGTGAGCCACCATGTGGTTGCTGGGATTGAACTCAGGACCTCAGAACTCTTAACCTCTGAGCCATCTCTCCAGCACCCATCCCCACCCCCAGTTTTTGAGACAGGGTCTCTCTATATAATCCTGGCTATCCTAGAGCTTGCTATGTAGACTAAGCTGGTCTCTACCTCACAGATGCTAAGACGTGTGCTGATATACCAGGCTTCATTCTTGAAATGGACCACAGCTGAATACTATACAATTAGCTAATAATGCATCACTCTTAAAACAAATTAAACAAATTAAATCTTAAAAACCGAATTTCTAATGAACCGAGTCAATCAAATGTTCTGATATTCCAGGGCTATAAAAATAAACCCTTTTAGACTAATTTCTTCATCTTTAAACTAGAAAGCAAAGTCTAGGGAGATGGTACATGTTATGGTTTTCTGTCTCTTTAAGAGACAAGCCACGCCCACTCCCTCCCCCATCCGCTGAGGCAGGCTGATCTTCAGCTTCCGGCCTGAGCTCTCTCTCTTTTCCATCTTCCTCTCGGAGAGGCAGCTTCGCTTCTGCCTCTCTCCCCACTTTTCTGCTTCCCCCTTCTCTGTCTCTTTCTCCCTCTCTGTCCCCCCCCCCCCCCCCCCCCCCCCCCCCCCCCCCCCCCCCCCCCCCCCCCCCCCCCCCCCCCCCCCCCCCCCCCCCCCCCCCCCCCGTTTACCCTTCCTCCTCCATAACCCCCTGAATAAATATTCAACCTCACTCTGCAAGTCATGTCTATCCATGTCTCTGTCTCCTGCCCACCCGCCATGTGTCTCCCTGCCTGGGACCAGCCACTGCTCGGGGACTGGCTGCTCGCAGGGCCCGCTGTCTGCCGCCACATGTCCCGCTACCACCATTTAGGACCTACAGCATTTCTGTTGCCTACTGCTGCCGGGGAACTTGCAGCATGTTTAAAAAAATATAAAAGTACAGTCATTCAAATCTCACCACAGAAGCCTGAGAACTTTGTGTGGATCCCTAACACCCATATATACTGCACTTGGGTTTGGAATGGGGAGACAGGCAGATCCCAGGAGCACTATGACCAGCCATTTTAGCAAAGTTGTGTGATGCAGGTAAGAGCGAGAAAAGAACCTGTCTCAAAAAAATAGAAGCTGGAGGACCTGAGTTCAAGGCTAGCCTGGTCTACATAGGCAGCTCCAGATCAGCCAAGGATGCATAGTGAGACACTGTCTCAAAAAAAAGAAGAAAAACCCTACCAATTCCAAAAGCTGAGCACTGTGGCCCTCACGTGTTAAATCTTAGCACTCAGCAGTGCTTTGCTGAGTCAGGTGAGCTCAAGGCCAGTCTGAGCTGTGTAGCCAGTTCAAGGCCAGCATGGTGTATACAGTGAAACCTTTTCTCAACACTAACAAAAAATAACAGTTGCAAAGCTTAAAGGTAGGTCTTCCAGGGGAAACACCTCAAACTTTGATCCAGTCAGGGATGAAGAATGGAGGTCTAGCAGTCTGAACCTAAGGCAGCCAATACTGCTGTATGTTTTCAGTGCTCACCTCTAGGAAGTTTGGAAACCATCACAAGGGAATAAAGGGCAAAGCTGAGAGTATTTTCAGAAACTTCCTTCATGATTGCTCACAGCCACTTGCAAAAAACTGGTTTCTACACCAGCAACTTCCTACCTTTGGTCACTCCAGCTGCAGCCTGCTGTCACAGCAGAGTCTCCATCTACTCTGAGTCTTCTGCCCACAGCAGGGCCTGAGATGGGATAGGAGGGGGATACATCAATACTGGTTTGATTAATACTGGTAAAATTAATTCACTGGTATTAATGTGTAGCTGCTATAAAAATGGTCTAACAAGGAATGAAATTTTATCACTAAGCAATACAAACTATGCAACAGAACTATGTAAAAATTAAGTCTTTTGTTTGTTTGTTTGTTTGTTTTGGCTTTTGTTTTCTGAGACAGGATCTCACAATGTAGCTCTGGCTGTCCTAAACTACGTGTAGGCCAGGTTGACCTTGAATTCAGAAATCTGCCTGCCTCCCCAGACAGAAATCTGTCTCCCCAGTGCTGGGATTAAAGATAAAGAAGTACATCACCACACCTAGCTCAAGGTTTATTCTTTAAGAAAACATTTCCAAATTCATTGTTCAATCTTTTACAGATATTTTCTGTACAAACATTAACACGCTGCTTAAATAAAAATAAGATCTCATTACATACATCTACCACTTGCCATACCTATTTCCATACATAAATAGGTCACGGCTTTCTTTCTAAGATTTATGTACAAAGCTAACTCATTTCTTAACAACTGCATGTCATATTGAGTAAACATAACAACAAATCCCCCACTGATGGAACTCCTCAGTATCTTGTACTTTTTTTCTGGAAACACAATCTCACTATGTAGCTCTGGCTAGCCTCAGAACTCAGAGATCCACCTGTTTCTGTCTCCCAAGCGCTAGGATTGATTAAAGGTATGTATTAAAGCTATCTTGTATTTTGTTTGTTCATCTTGCTACTATCTACCAAAAAATGCTGAAAAGAAAATTCTTTGGCTGCCTGTGGTGGCTCCTATCTTTAATTTCAGCATTTGGGAGAGGAGGCAGGAATATTAAGAATTTGAGGCTGGCCTGGGGCTACTCTGTGAGTTTCTTCCAAGGGAAGGGCTGAAGGAGTAAAAACAAGGAAGGGAGGAAGGAAGGTCTCCGTTCAGTTGCGTCTGAACCGCCTTAAGAGGAAATTCCTGAAAAATACATTTTTTTCCAGGCAATGCAGCAATTTGTACTGCCAGAAGAAAACCATCTTCTAATGAGCTCAACTGTCCAGTAACAATCTGTGAACTATCCTTGTCACTCTTGACAATAACTAAGATTATCATGTCTATTTTTCCCAGTCTGATGTGAGGAAAATGTAATTTTAAGGCAATTCTTTTACTGTTAGTTTGAAATATCACTTAGCTTATCTGCCATCTGAATTTTCATTTTTATAAAAGATTTTTTTATTATTTTATGGGTATGTATCTGTGTGTATTTATGTATACATGAATGCAGGGATCCACAGAAGCCAGAGGAGTGGGATCCTATAGCAGATGGAATTACAAGTAGCTGTGAGTTGCCTGGGAATTGAACTCAAGTTTTTTTTTTTCTTATATAATTTATTTAACTTTATTTTATGTGCATTGGTGTGAAGGTATCAGATCCCCTGGAACTGGAGTTACAGACAGTTGTGAGCTGCCATGTGGGTACTGGAATTTAAACCTGGGTCTTCTGGAAGAACAGCCAGTGTTCTTAACTGCTGAACCATCTCTCCAGCCCCTAGTTTTTTTGTTTTTCAAGACAGGGTTTCTCTGTAGCTTTGGAGCCTTCCTAGAACCTGCTCTGTAGACCAAGATGGCCTCAAATGCAGAGGTCCACCAGTCTCTGCCTCCCGACTGCTGGGACTAAAGGCATGAACAACCACTGCCCAGCAGGCATGCTGCTCTTAACCACTAAGTCAACTCTCTAGCTCCATCTGAATTTCTTGACTATAAAGCCCACACTCTTCATAACCTCTCTCCAGTCTTCCGTCAGAGTGATGCAACACACGTTTCTTAAAATCACAATATCCAGTCAGCCAACAGAACCGGAGTGAACAGAGGACTGATGATCTGACATGAAATTCAAATTGTAAGCTTAAAATAGTGCTGCTGAAGGAGACAGAAGCAAAACTTGAGAAAACATCATTCCATTGAAAAAGACATCCTTTTAGACTAGTCACAAAGTAGCTTAGGATGATCATCTGAGAAGCCTAAACCTGCTAGAGCTCTATTGCATTTAAAAACACCAACTTGTCCTAGCTGGACAAAAGGTAATTTTAATGGCAAGGAAGTTACAACTGTACGTGTATGATAAGTTTTGGAGGGTATGCAGCCCTCTGGATAAGTGGTAGACTGTGAGATAGTGGCAGGTTAGGTTATAGCAAGAAATAAAAGGCAAAGGTACAGACCATGTTTTGTTTGTTCCCCACCAACTGCATTCACCCTTGATTCTCCTTCAGAAGGAGAGAGTAAAGTATTGACTCCCAGACTGATGGGAAAACTATGACCACCATTAGTGGTTACTCTGACGCAGGTCTCTAAAGGCACTTAATAACCAAGGGCCTTAAAGTCTGCTTTCATCTTTCCTTGATCTCCAGCTCTCTGGCCACACACTTGGCTATACTCTGCATTGTCTTCTAGGCCCTGGGATCCCATTTCTCCAGTACACCAAATGAAACAGAGCAGGGTGGGTTGGAGAGATGGCTCAGAGGTTAAAAGCACTTGTTCTTGCAAAGGGTCTGGGTTTGGTCCCTAGCATCCACATGATCATTCACAATCCTCTCTGTAACTCCAGTTTCAAGGAATCTGATGCTTAATCCTTTCTTCTAGCTTCCAAAGGTCTCGGTCTCTCTCTCTCACACATACATACAAACAGGTATACGTTTATACACATACAAATACATTAAACCTTAAAACTGAAATAGGCAGAATACTGCATTTCATCAGGTAAAAAGGATTACATTTATTAAAAGATTTCAACAATATGTGCAGAATGTGAAATTAGGTTTTAGTGACAAATATAAAGAAAACTAAGAAAGTTCAGCAAAGATGTATGATAACCTCACTTTACACCATTTGACCTAGTTGTGAATCACATTAAGCAGTAAAATATAAACATTAAATACTGAACTAACCAAATTATGGACAGACCTACTCTAAGCAACTACCAATCTGTCTGCATAAAAATGACAGAATGGGGTGGGGAGTGACTAGAAACTTCTCATCTACTCTCAGTTAAGTGAAGAGACAATATAGGAAACATGGGTGGAAAACAATATCAGACAGCACTTCCAAATTGGAAAATGAAGAGAATTTACCTCATGGGTTCTCTAAAGAGGCTGGAACTGTAAATGGGGTAGAGTATTGGTATCTTTGGCTTTTCTAGGAGTTCACATTTAAAATATAGAAAGATATAAACTTGATTTTAAATGAAATTTTAATTTAAAAATTCTTATCAGTAACCAAGGGTACTTGGTTACTTATCATAACTGGGTATGGCTGTAAACATCTGGAATCCTTAGCATCCAAGGCATCACTGCACCCAACCCTGCATGCTACAACATCAACCGGCCAGGGAGGATGCATGCACTAGTTCAACAGTGGCACAGAGGCTAAGGGAGTAATCAAATGTTTTGGGATTTGCCAGGAAGTGGTGGCACACGCCTTTAATCCCAGCACTTGGGAGGCAGAGGCAGACAGATTTCTGTAAACTGGAGGCCAGCCTGGTTTATAAGAGCTAGTTCTAGGACAGCTAGGGCTGTTACACAGAGAAACCCTATCTCGAAAGGCCAAAACAAAACAAAAACAACAACAAAAACTTTTGGATTCAATTGAGGTCTGGTCCATAAAAAAAAAAATTCAGGCCTGATAAAGTAAACATGGTCAAAAGCTGATGGTCACAGGCCCTACGGAGGAACCTACTACTATTGCTTTGCTAAACCAACTACTAATCCCAGCACTCGGAAGGCAGAGGACAGCCTAGAATAGACAGAGAAACCTTGTCTTGAAAAAACAATGTGTTGTCAAGTTGCCTTTTAAATATTTGTATTTATACTCAGATTAATGCTGCCCTCAACCGTGGCCAGAGAACCTTTCTCTGCAGTAATCAGCAGTTAACGAAAGGCTCATAACTAGTCAAAGTTCAGAGATGCAGTGTCTGTTCAGTGTTCAGTCCTAAATGGGGACATCTACATCAGCCCTACCCCATCCACAGGAAATATCACAAAAAGGGACAGAAAGTTGGAGGACAGAGATGATTACTGTGACATGCTATCTTCAGAGCATAGCATGGCCAATACACTCATAAACTTGGGGCAGCTATGATTACCTGCACAAGATCAGTCGACATTCTAACAGGCCACACTAACTGGACTCAGTGCATTATTAATAAACAAAATAGCCGCAAAGGAAAGAATGCAAAATAGGGACCAGGAAAGTATTAGTAGTGCCTGTATTGAGTAGAAGGCTGGGGGATGCATGCGATCAAGATGGATTATTTACACGAATGAAATTGTAAAAGAATAAATAAAAGGTATTCTACTTAAAAATATCAAGAGAGAGCTAGATAGCTGAGTTGTTAAGAGTGTTGACTGTTCTTCCAGAGGACCCAGGTTCTGTTCATGGCACCCACATGGCAACTCACAACTGTTTGTAAGTTCAACACTAGGGGATCTAATGCCTTCTTCTGGCTTCTATGGCACTGCGTATGTGTGCACAGACATACATGAAGGCAAACTACCCATACATATAAAATAAAACTAAAACACAGGCACACCGAAACAACAAGAGACAAGAGAGACAGCTTAGCAGCTAAGTGTGTGTGCTGCTTTTGCACCCATATTGGGTGGCTCACAATTGCCTACTGGAGCTTCAGGGAAATCTAGTGCTGATAGGGCACTCCACAGACACCTGCACTCACTAGCACATGCTCGTCTCCCCTCATAAACATAACTAAGAATAATAACATCATGACAGGCAGTGGTGGAACAGGCCTTTAATCCCAGCACTCAGAAGGCAGACACAGTCAAATCTCGAGTTCAAGGCTGGTGAGGGTTATACAGAGAAACCCTGACTCGAAAAACCAAAACCCAAACCAAGTAATAACAACATCATCTTTTGAAAAACCAAGAGTTACAACTTATGGAGGAATTACAATACAGTCGTCTAATAAAAGCTTTTCAATAAATTTTTAGGTTTTTTGTTAACTGCTATAGATTTATCTTGTGCCTGTATATATATATATACACACACATACACACACGCACAACAATCCACATGCATGTATACATATGTATTTGTGCACATTTATATGTTCATACATAATTGTGGTAGGTAATCAGATCAGTTTTCTCGTTGAGGGTATGTGTGTGTGCATGTGTGCATACGTTCAAGACAGAGTCTCTTGAGTACTGAGATTACAGGAGTGTGCCACCATGTCTTATTTCTACGTTATTCTGTACCTGATTATTTCTACATAGAAGAAATCTAAAGTTGGGTATAGTGGCATATTCCTTTAGTCCTAGAACTCAGAAGGCAGAGGCAGGTAAGCCTGGTCTACATAGAGAGTTCCAGAATAGCCAGGGGTACACAGAGAGACCCTGTCTCAAAAAAAAAAGTAAAAAAATAAATCTAGCCCAGTGGTGGTAGCGCAATTTTTAATCCCAGCACTAGGAGGCAGAAGCAGGTGGATTTCTTTGAGTTCAAGGCCACCTGGTCTACAAAGTGAGTTCTAGGGTAGCCAGCGTTGTTACACAGAGAAACCCTACGTATAAATAAATAAATAAATCTAGATTTGCAGATATTTTGTACCTGGTCAACTTAAAATCTTGTCACCAATAGCTCTTCTCAATTTTCCAATTAAGTAATTATATAACATGTAAAGAATAACCCTTTTGCCCTTTTCTATCTATGGTTGGATTAAACATGAGATTGTTTTGTTTACTGAAGCACTGTTTATAACATTTTCTGAGACTGTCTCATGTTGTCCAAGATTCCTGGGACTCAACATATAGCTGGGATTAACAAAGCTTGATCTTCTTACTGCCCAAGTGCTAGGATTACAGCCTTTTTGTTGTTGTTGTTGTTTTTGGAAACAGGGTCTCTGTAGCTTTGGAGCCTGTCTTGGAACTAGCTCATGTAGACCAGACTGGCCTCGAACTCAGAGATATCTGCCTGCCTCTGCCTCTTGAGTGCTGGGATCAAAGGCATGCCTCACCACTGCCCAGCTGGGACTACAGTCTTTTATCTTGTGTACATATGTATACAAATGTACCCTAGATGGATTGAGTATGTGGAATATGTGGAGATGCCCTATGTCATCAAAAGCAGCCAAAAGAACAAAAGTTCAAAAGGGCAAATATCAGTTTGCCATCCTACTTTGGATTACAATGGAGTCTTGAAATCCAGGAGAAATGTTAAATTTGCCACATAAAAGCTCTCCAGAATGAGACACAGACAGGACATCTAATTGCAGTATATGATGAGCCAGCCAACAGGTTATCACAAAAAAAGCACGAGCCATGGGGGGAAGAAAAGGAACAGAGGAAAGAAGCCAAAAGAGATTATACTTTGCCAATTACAGAGCACCTCCACTGTCTGTAAGAACTGGACAAGAACATGACTGAGTGTGGCTACAATCCATCAAGAGTCTTCCGTCTTTCTCTGTTCATCAAAACAGCTTCTAGAATAAAAAGTAGTGAGAAGGCAATCATGTACCCAGAGCAGGACTTGAATCTCTTCTCTCAGCTACTTCCATCAGCCTCTCAAGTGCTAGAATCACAGACATGCACCCCCCATTCCTAACTATAGTCATTTCTTTTCATTTTTGTAAAAGTTGCCTAAATGTTATGTATTGACTCCGTGTTTTGAACGGGTACCCTAAGATCCAGAAGAGGGTGTTGGATTCCTTGATATTGGAGTTTCAGACAGATATGAATGGCCATCTGGGTGCTGGGAACTGAATCCAGGTCCTCTGCAAAAGCAGTAAGTGCTCTTAACCATTGAGCTTTCTCTCTAGTCCTGTAGCTTTTTTTAGATCTTAAATTATAAAATACATTGGGTACAAAGAGAAGAGTAGACTCATATTTACCTCCCTGATGACAGACTTTGTCTGAGACCCTTAGCTCATTTAAATCAAAACATGATAAATTCTCACCATGCTTGTTTTTGTAATTTGTTTTATATTTTATTTCCTGCTTTTAAAATATTCATAAAAGAATGAGCTTATGGATTTAGTTTTAATAAAGTTTTAAAACACACCCAAAATATTTACCTGCACAACTAAAAATGAGAGCCCACTTTAGTCTTTGATGTCTTCATGATGAAAACTGTTTATCAAAGCACAGTCTTTAATAACACCAAAGAACAGTCACTTCTTTGTAATTCTAAGATAATAGAATTTTTTAAATCCAAAATAAAATGTTCAAGAAATCTTGTATTCTTGCGAGTGCTCAGCCCTAAATGGGGTCTGGTTCCCAGCAAGACTCAGGGAACACTGCGGAGGTGGGTGGAAAGTAAGAGGAGTCAGAAGACAGGAAGAAGTGCTATGAAGTACTGCCTGCTAGACAGGACAAACTCAGAGCAGTACAGTTATCTGCACAAGATTAAGCCAGTCATTTTCAGTTATGAACAGGATAGGGGCTCATGAAGCTCCACATCAATTAAGGAGTTACCAGCAATAAATGGCTGCAGAGGGGTTGTGGTGGTATCATTTTTCTTCCTGGTAATGAATGCTGGTAGATTCTCCACGTTCATGCTAAAAGCATTAACTGAACTCAGTGTGTTATTTAAAAGGGGAAGGGTGTTGTCTACAGAGGATGGGAGAGTTTTGAGTGGTGATAACCAAGATATGGAAGATAGATGTGTGAAATTGTCCAAGATTCAAAAACAACAAAAAAGCATCTCTCTGCTCAAGACTCTACAGTAAATCATTTTCAGTTGGGAGATATTAATGAAGAATCTACCTTACAGATAGAATGTAAGGACTGTCACAGATCATCCCAGTGGTCATAATCCTATCCTGATTCAGACTGAGATAGGACTCAGCAGGTCTCGATGCCCTCTTCATATAGTCTCAGCTAAGCCCTCTACTGCTCAAGGAATCAGCTGACTATTGAATTCTCAACCTTTCACTGTATGTAAGGCTTTCCAAAAACTAATCATGTTTTCCTATCTCATTCATATAATCCATTATGGCCCTCATCAGACTGTAAAATAAGCTTTCTTTTCCAAGTAAATCTTCTACACTAGACCATAGACAGCTAGGAGAAAAATAGATCTTTTCTATCTGCATTTCCAGAATCTTTTAACAGCATGTTGTGCCCCATTATTTTAAAAGCCAAAGAAGTGGGGTTATTAGGCTGACATTAGAAAATTAAGACAATACTAAAAGAAATGTACTTTAAAGTCTATTTGGCCACTGAGAAGTCAACCTGTAAGACAGGAAAGGATAAGGATCCACCTATGAAGTGTCCCTGTCCATTCTGAGCTAGCTGCCTCTTCCAGGTGTTCTCAAGGTGAAGCAAGCCTCTAAGAAGTGCAGGACTCATAACTAATGAGTCAACACAGTTTGGCAGCCATTGGAAATTACTTAACTTTTTCAAAGACTATCCCCGACACTGGAGAAGATATGCCCCGTTTTCTCTAAGTTTAAAACTGCCATAATAAGTTAAGGATTGTTTTGAAAGCAGAAGTATTAATACACTTTTTTAAACCAAAGACCCTTTCAGCTACTTTAGAGCACTGCTTTCAAGTATCCCAGTGTCTAACATAACTAACAAGTTTAACAAGTTTAGCCTATGGTACTTTAAAGCGTTCGAAACAAGCCTAAGCAATAGGTTCTGCCCCATGCTTTCATATTCACATATGCTTTCATAATAAATATTTAGTTGTGGATTGTGGCTACTGTTAGCCTCAAACAAAACAATCACTGACTTAATTGGGTTTCTGAAAGTTACTTGCTAAGAAAGAGACTTTTTTTTTTCTTTTTGAGACAGGGTTTCTCTGTGTAGCCCTGGCTATCCTGGAACTCTGTAGACCAGGGTGGTCTACCTCCTGAGTGCTGGGATTAAAGGCGGGCACACAAACAAATATGTGAAGTCATTGCTTGAGGGCTTATGTAGAAAAACCGAAATCTGAAGGGCAAGTAAGATGTAAGTGAAGATTGTAATTCTCCAGTTTTCCCCCAAGACTGTTTCCTTGTCTGTAAACACTCGATAATAAAACATAAATCAGTTTCTCCTTTGGTATAGTTGTACGTATGCAAACACCATGCCCAGACTGACCCTCCGGTCTTCTAACTCAGACAGGATACATACAGCAGGTAGCCACGAGCAACCGGCTACTTTTCAAAAGTAGATACTTACAAAACACCCCCTTACAACAGGCATGAGTCAAAACAGCTTGGGGTACCGACACTGTGCACATCACTCACTAGGGTCGAGCGATTACTGTTTTCTCTCAGGCGGGGGTACCCTAGGGTGTTTTCCTATAGAAAGGCCTTGGTGCAAGGCCTAGGCGGGAGTTTGCGGCCGCTGCCCTGTCAGAGGACCTCCCGGGACAGAGGAAAGGACAACCGGACCAGGCCGCAGTCCAGCACTGCACCTTCCCCAGCTTCGAGCCGGTCGCGGCCAGCGGTCTCGCAGGGCGTGCCGCGGATCTCACCGCGCGCCCCTAGACCAAACGAGGCGAGGGGCCGAGCCGGCTCCGCCCTCCCCCGCGGGGCACGGGCTCACGACCGCACCGGAGGGCCACGTCCCCAGGGACAGGCACCACTCTATGGTTTGCGTGGGGGGGGGGCGAATCCACGTGACCAGCGCCTAGCCAATCGCAGGACGGCGACCCGCCATCGAGACGATCGCGGAGGCGGCTAGAGATGCCCGCCGGCAAATCAAAGGCGCCTGTCCATCCCGGCTCAGCGCTCCGAGCTCGGTGCTGCCGCCATCTTCCTGGAGGAAGGGGCAGAGGCAAAGGGCCCCCTCCCCTTCACCGCTCCGCACTCACGCTGCCACCTGCCAGCCTCCGATCGGCTCTCAGTGTCAGTGGACACCTCATTCTTCCTAAGGAATATCCTTCCCCCAACTCTAGTTTCCCACAAAGCGAAGCATCTCATTACCTGTTCCTCTCTTATTAGCGCGAGGAAACCAAGCTCATAAGGTAGGAACTGTGGCGAAACAGGAACAAGACGCCATCTTGGTAAAGGAGAGGAGGCTACGCTTGACCTCCCCCCGCCCCCAGCCTCTATATGGCCAACCGCCGTGGGAGGGGCACAGCGCCTGCGCAGAGGTGGACGCCAGCCGGGTCTACGCTTGCGCTCTGCCGGCAGCCTCGGGGGAGGGGACTACGCGGGGCTCAGGAAGGAGTTGGCATGGGGCGGGACGGCGCGATGACGCAATCGGTTCGCGCGCGCGGCGGGGCGGGGCAGGCCCGTGCTGTGGTCCGACGAGAGTTCTCCGGCGTGTGAGTGGGTGAGTGTGTGTGGCGGTGTGTCCCCACTGTCGCGGGGGCCCCAGTCGAGCTGGCCGTCCTGAGGAATTGGCGAGGGTTCCATCGGTCGCCCCGGCTACTCGGGCCGTGGTGACGGGTGCGGAAGGGGCGCTCGTGGGGGGAGGGGCGGCCGCGCCCTTGTTCCGTGGCTCTGGCCGTGGACTCGCGGCGGGCGTCGTCCTTTCGAGGACAACTGGACGGGCGTCCCCCATCTGGGTAATCGCCCTGGCCGGGTCCAGGGCGTTGGGGCGGGCGTGGCTGGTTCCGGTGAGATTACCGCGCACGGCCCAAATGCTGTGTGGTGGCGGGTGGAGGAGTTGGGCGAGGCAGCTGTAGATTCCCATCTATGAAGCACTTCTATTTGTGTGGCCATCTTCTCACTTAACGGTGCCTTTTCGTCCCGGGAAAGTGAGGGAGTAGTAGTCAGTCACCCCGAGATGTTAATGAGGTTCCCCAATTGGAGACTGGATAATTGTATGGAGGAGGGATCTTTTCTGCTGTGGCCTTCCCCGGCGTTGTGCGATGCTAGACAAAGAACTGGAACAGTGGTAGTGACCGGGACTAGGGGACATGGAGCGGAAGCCTCTGACGGTGAGAAGCGTTGAAGTCTAACTCTGAAGCGGGTCTTAAGCCCAGACCACGCCTGGCCTTTTTGTATCTTCCGGCCTCATTTGTTAGTGCCTCTCGGCTGTATCCTGTCCTACCTTACACGAATGCCAGACTCTTATACTTAGGGCTTCTAGTTTAGACCGCTGTGGTCTCTGGCGCTGGCCTTAGCCCAGTTTGCTCCTCTTTTCTGGAGCGCAGCTACCTCCCACGTTCTCCGTCTTCTCCTTATCTGTTGTGTTAGTTCCTGCTCGTTGCTTGGTATTCAGGACTCTGGGTGACATTTCCATCAGGCGGATTAGGTGTTCCATTGACGTTTAGTATTGGGGTGCCTGTTGCATAGCAAGGGATTCAAGCCTCGGGTTCTCAAGTATTTCCGCAGTGTTAACATTTATAGAGAGGTGGTGGGGGACCGGCCCCTCGCAGCGGGTCACCCAAGGCCCTTGGCGAGTCCGTTGGTGGGTGGCCTGATTTTAGCACCTCAGATACATTTCTGAATTAGTCTTGCTAACATATGGAGGAGTAGGGTTTTGTCGAGGTCATGAAAACTTTCTTCATCATGCCTCTGATTTAAGTCTTTTCAGTGGCTTTATTTTAATAATCGCTGGTCAGGGATTCTTTGCAGTACCCAACTTTCAGACTGTCAGTGTATGCTACCAAATCTAATTTTGGTGATGATTTTCTTAATTGTAAAGTTCGTCACGTTCTATTTTTCAATTTTTCCACCTTGAGTTGTTTTTCCTCTTTACAGCTCCGTAAAGATCAAGACCTTTTAAATGAGATCAGATTCTCATTCTGGTTTAGTTGGGTAGCCTAGGGAAAGGGGGTGGGACCTCCCTCTATTATCATTCATGAGTGTAATTCAGCTCCCTTTGATTGTGGCGTTCTGCCCCAAGCTCCCTTAAGAGCGTTGTGCTGCACAATGTACTTGTGCAATCCTCCCATCTAAGAAATCTAAATGGAAGGTAGTCCAGGCACTTTATAAAAGCTCTTCAGGTTCCTAGGTTGAGAAGTCTCAATGGGGGATGGGAAGGGTGATGCATATACAAAGGTAACAGTTATGTACATGAATGGCACTTTCTATTTAGGAGTATTCCATTACTATAATGCCACTTGCAAAAATAATGTCAAAAATGCACTTTTGTTAATCTATTCATTTTTTGGATCTAATTTGGGGTGATAATCCTACTCTGGAATAAAGAAGCTGTGGGTCAAAGATAAAGAACTTACAAATAACTTAAGACATCTGAAATTTACACGTGTGAAAGAATAACAGTTTAGTTTGCTCACCTATGTTAGATGTGGAGGATTTAATCTGCACTTTGTACTAAGGCAGTATGTTAATGCATCAAGGTTTTCTCACTAAAAACCAAGTATTTTAGAAATTCAGTATTCCTCTCGCAGCTTTCATTTTGGCATTAATGGGGATATATAGTTTGGTTGGTAGAGTGCTTTCCCTGAGTGCAAGAGTCCTGGATCCCTATTATACCCCCTCACAAAACCAAAACCCTTTTTTGTTTTGGTTACTAAATTGTTAGAAGACCATTGTGGATCCAGTGGTTTGCATGTAGAGTAAAGAATTCATAGCCTGGCATGCTCCATATTGAAGAATCATTGTATTCTTCAGTTCTGTACTTCTCAGGTATTTATCCTTCTGAGTAAACACAAAGGTTATTTTACCCAGGGCTTAAAGAAGTCATACCTTACGGATGCCAGTTTATAATTGAATTAATTATACCAATTTGGGGAAACAATAATATGTTTAGCGCTTCCCCCCAAATCTTTTTGTAGCCAAGGATAGTATTGCACCCCTGTAATCCTAGCAATCAGGAGGCTGAAGCAGGATTGCCAATTCAAGGTGAGTTTTGATTACAAAGACTGTCTTAAAACCAAAAAAGAGGAAGAACCTAAAATGTGTTCTTTTGTATTTGAGTGTTTTGTTGTGTTTTCAGACATGGTTTCTTTGTTACCTATACTATTTGAGAACTCACTGTATAATCCAGGTTGGCTTCAAATCTGTAATCTTCCTGCCTCAACCTCTTGCTGTGCTACCACATGAGGTTCGATTTTCATGATTTTATTCTTGTTAAGTATTTTTCCCTATTTCTGTTTCTAAATGTTTAATGCTGTATAGAAAGAAATTTTGAATGTTGGCATGCAGCTCATTGATAGAACACTTGTCTAGCATACATGAAACTAGGGGTCTACTCCTCTAAGTACCTCTCTCTCTCTCTCTCTCTCTCTCTCTCTCTCTCTCTCTCTCTCTCTCTCTCTCTCCCACACACACACACACACACACACACACACACACGCGCATACACACACACACACAGAAGGAAATTTACAGTGTTTGAGACCTTGTCTCCCTGTGTAGTCCAAGCTGGCCTCCGGTTTGCAATCTTCCTCTTTGTTGAGTGCTGAGATTACAGCAGTGTACCACCACAGCCAGCTAGAAAGAAACTTTTGACTCATCACATACCTTTTTTTTAGCACCCAGCCAAATAAATTACCTTATTCTAAAGTTCTTTTTTTGTTCCAGCCTGACCTGGAACATCTGTGCTCATGATCCTGTGACTCAGATACCTGAGAATGAAGGCCTGTACCTCTTAGCCTGCTTTACTGTTGAATTTTTTTTTTTTTAATTGAGTCTTTCTCTTATGCAGTGCTGGTTGTCCTGGAATTCACTGTGTAGACTAGGCTGGCCTCGAACTCAGAGAGTTCCATCTGCCTCTGTCTCCCAAGTGCCGGGATCAAAGATGTGAGCCCGGCTACTGTTGTTTTGTGTTCTTATAACTCAGGTATTATGTTTTATGCATACTCAGTCCTGTCAGCAAAGTACTTTTGTTTCATGATTTTTCTTGATTCACTAATCCTAATAGGATAGTACTAAATAATAATAAAACTCAATATCTAGATCCTACTTGCATTTTGATTCTAATGAAAAAATGAGGCAGTTGAGTATTTGATTGAATTAAACAGTTATAATTAATTTTCTCTAGAAATAATAGCTTGCCATTTTTAGGAGCCTTGTGCATACTGAACTATAAATGAAGTGTGTATTTAGGATTTGCTTCACTGTAATTAGGGAAGTTGGAAATAAACTAATATTGGCCTTGAGTTGCTAATTATTGAAATTGAATAACGGTTAGTACTTGAGGGTTTTATTGTGATGTTTTTGTGTGTTCTTTAAGTTTTTCATTTGTGTTTTAAAGTAATTATGAGAGCAATGGACATTTTAAATCTTATTAGTTACTATTCAAATAGGTTTAGTATCTTTTAAAACATTATATTTAATGTGTATGAAGGTTTTGTCTAGATGTACATCTGTATATCACAATGCCTGGTGCCTAGGGAGGTTAGAAGAGGATATCAGGTCCCCTGGAACTCAAGTTACAGACAGATGTGAACTACTGTTTCATTTTTGGGAATCGAACTTAGGTCCCCAGGAAGAGAGCAGCAAGTGCTCTTTACCTGGACCATCTCTTCAGCCCCTAGTTTAAGTAATTCCATTGTTTAAGGAATAGCATTTGCTATTATCCTTGGAAACAACCCTGAATTATATTTAAGCAGTTTTCTTACTGTTTTCATGTATACTGATTGAATTTTATTTTATACGTCATCAGTATCTATATATGGCTGTAGAAGGAACTGTGGTCAGGCCTGCTTTTCATCCCACCCAGCTCCCGCATGGTTAGCTTTACACCCGAAATAACAACACACAAATTGTATTCTTTTAAACACTGCCTGGCCCATTAGTTCTAGCCTCTTACTGGCTAACTCTCATATCTTGCTTTAACCCATATCTGTGTAGCACCATGAGGTAGTGGCTTACGGGCAAGATTCTAGCCTACTTCTGGAGCATCATCACGTCTGCCTGAGGCATCTGCCTCATTGCCTTCTTCCCAGCATTCTGTTCTGTCTACTCCGCCTACCTAATTTTCTGTCCTATCAAAGGCCAATGCAGTCTCTTTATTAACCAATGAAAGTAACACATAGACAGAAGACCCCCCCCCCCATCATATGGCTTTCTCTTAATTTTTTATGTCTTATATTGGTACCTTTGATACAGTATTAGAACCATCTAATCGCTGGCAAATAGTTAAAATTTTTGTATTTATATTCATGAATGAGGTTGATTTGATGTTTGCTGGTCTTTTCTTATTGCAGGGCCCTTTCTTCCTTTCCCTTATGGATTTGTTTTTGAAATTATGCTGACTTCACAAATAAATTGGTTCACGTTCCTTTTTTCTATAATGGCTTGGAATAGTTAAATGACATTATCTCTTCGGAATTACATGCTATTTTGCTCTAATTCCATCTGGTGTTGGCCATCCACATTTTTAGTTTAGGGTATGTATGTGTGTGTTGCTTTATGGTTAGATTTTTGTTGTTTTGTTTTACATTTATGTGTTTGGTGGGAGTGAGGACATATGATCCTTGTGTTTGCTGAGATTAGTGAAGAACTTGCTGGAGCCTAGTTTTTCTTTTTGCCATGTGGATTTCTAAGCTCTAACCCTGGTATTCAGGCTGGAGGCAAGAACCTTTACCCCATGAGCTATCTAGCTTTAGTGGGCTATTATTTAGTGGCACTGGTTGTAGTTTTTGTTCTAGTTTGGTAATTTATAGTATAGAAAAGATTGTATTTGTTTATTTTGTTTCTTTTCACACTTAGTTTAAATAGTTCATGCACTGAGAGTATTGATTATAAAAAGCTGGGCATAGTAGTACATACCCTTAAATCCAGTCACTCTGGAAACAGAGACAGGCAGATCTCTAATGAGTTTGAGGCCAGCCTGGTCTACATAGCAAGTTTCAGGACAGTCAAGGCTACATAATAAGACACTGTCTCTAAAACAAAACCCTAAAAGGTAAATTAAAGTTTTCACATTTTGTTAATACCTTCAAAATGTAAGATGTGATTTTATTTAGTCCCTATTCTATAAAGCTCTGTATATCAATCAAGCACAATTGGTTGTATTATTACCTTTCTACCCTTGGAATGTTGTTATTTAGTCTGTTCAATTCTAAGAAAAGCCTATTAACACTTCCTTGTTTGAACTGTATTTTTATCAAGTTGACTTGGTAATTTTCTTTGTCTTTGCTTTATGGTTCTGCCTGCAGTTAAGTATTTGGACAGAACGTGTTATATCTTCCTTATGAATTTTTAAATGATTATTAATGCATTGTTCCTGTTTTATTATTTTCTCTTGAATTCCACTTGCTTTGTATTAACAATGTCAAGGTGTATAGATAGGGATTTGAGTTTTCAGCTGCTGCCCAAGTGCCTGCTGCCATGCTTCCTTATAACGGTGATGGACTCCTATTCCTCTGAAACTAATGAGGAAATTGAAGAAGTGACAACCATTTATGGCAAGGAATAGTGTGTCATTAATGGCTGTGCCAAAATATTCTGTATTAGAATCATTGATGATATAGATGGCCCCAAATAGACACTTCGCTTACAGGTAACGTTACCAAGTAAATACTCAGGCACAGCTACTTATTTATCAGTTCAATGCACCTTGGCTGAAAGGACAGAATGTGCACCATTTTCAAACAGCCTTGAGGAAAAGTTACCCTTTTTGGTACAGTGAGAGTATCCTCTTTATGTCCTGTGATCAAGGCCAGGCTTCTTTTCCTCCCAAAATATTTAATTTAAAAAAGTGACAGAATATTGGTGAAAGAATCTTTTACCAGTACATGGAGAAAAGAAAAGATATTCTGGGCTGAAGAGATGGCTCAGAGGTTAAAAGCACTGGCTGCTCTTCCAGAAGTCCTGAGTTCATTTCCCAGGAACCTCAAGGTGGCTCACAAACATCTGTAATGAGATCTATAATGGTGCCTCCTTCTGACATGCAGATTGACATGCAGGCAGAACACTGTATATAATAAACAAATCTTTTTTTTTTTTTTTAAAGATATTCTGATACAGCGATTTCAGGTTGATAGAACCAGACTTAGATATAAAGGGGGGGGGGGGAGACTGAAGAAAATATTGAATACAAAGATGATCTCATTTTAGAATATCAGCTAGAAAACCAGTTAAAAGCGTTGGATTTCAGCATCAGTGAAAATGAGCCATACAGAAGGAAGAAGTACGGCCACAGTACTTTGTTCTAAATGAGTAAAAATGGTTCTTGTCAATCTCTGGGAGACTAAGAAAATAGTCAGTGTTCGCCCATAATATCTGTGCCTGTAGCATAAGGTGTAAGGATAAGCAGACCATCTTGCAGGACTGTGAGGATGATGGAGATTTTGAACGGGAGGAATGTCGTGTTGGTAGTATCCCACTAGTATGGAAGGGTTCTGCTAGGATCAGATCATTTCAAACATACCAACAGCTGCTGGTGGAGAACTTCATACGTTCGCTCTAGTCATCTATGAGTTTGGGAAAGAAGAAAGTGAGAAAAGGCAGGAATGAACTGTGTGAAAGGGCAAGACAGAAAATTGCCCTTTGACAGATTTTGCTTCCTTACAGATATGATGTCAATAGTTACTATATTAATCAGCTAACCACAGACTTGTCTGGGTTTCACTCCCAAGGGAGGGAGCAGAAGTTAGGAAGGAGTTGGGGGAAGTACAAGAATATGAAAAACAAAGCCGGGCGGTGGTGGCGCACGCCTTTAATCCCAGCACTCAGGAGGCAGAGGCAGGCGGATCTCTGTGAGTTCGAGACCAGCCTAGTCTACAGAGCTAGTTCCAGGACAGGCTCCAAAAACACAGAGNAAAACCAAAAAAAAAAAAAAAGAATATGAAAAACATCTGAAGTTGGGCAGGTGTTTGTCTCTGATTTTTAACCTCAGAAGACCCACATTCTTGCTTACTATTTTATTTATTTTTTTATATTTATTTATTTATTATGTATACAATATTCTGTCTGTGTGTCTGCCTGCAGGCCAGAAGAGGGCACCAGACCTCATTACAGATGGTTGTGAGCCACCATGTGGTTGCTGGGAATTGAACTCAGGACCTTTGGAAGAGCAGGCAGTGCTCTTAACCTCTGAGCCATCTCTCCAGCCCCCTTGCTTACTATTTTAAATGAGAATCCAGTAAACAGCTTTACAGTAGAGTGGGTTCTGAAACAGAAAATCTTATTTTTGGCATTATTTAATGTAAGTTATCAAGAGTGGTAGGATGACCTATACATGTATATTTGGGACACAACTCTGTTATCATGGGATCCTAAATATATTCTATGTTTTAACTGTTAAAGACTTTAGATGTCATTTATTAAAATCAAAATAACTTCACAATCTTGACATTTTTGATACATGGACATCAATAAAAGCAGGAAGAATTTGATGCTGGGAGAAGGAGCTAATTTTCCTGCCACAAAAATTTTAAATTCTTTTTTGATGTTTTATCTAACGTTTGTTTTGACTTTACAGAAGACAAACATTTTTAATATCCCTGATCTCATTTTCCCTCACTTAAAATTGTTAATTTAAAAAATATTAATAGCACATTTGGAAATGAAATCCATAATTTTCACTACAGGTCATTTGCTGGTAGGAGGAGAAATCTTCAGATCTAACTACTGAATTACACATTTCAAACTATACCAGGAATGTAAAACAGCTAATGATAGCGTTTTTTTCCTGTGTTAAAAAAAGAGAAAATCATGTGTAGAGAATTTCCAGTTTTCTATATAACTTTGTACAGCCATGTGTCTACTTTGGCATTCTTTTTACTACTTCAGAATGTTCTCCATACACCAGTACATAAAAGCAAGTCACATCTACTTTTTAATGGAAGCAGCAGTAGCTGTATGATGGAAATATTTTGTGACCTATGAGGCAGGCTGTGGTAAAAAAAAAATTATTTTAGACTAATTTCAGAGAAACAAATGAAGTATATTAGTTGCTGGGCTAATGAACTATATTTGGGAAGTTGTAAACAAATCCAATTCAACTATAAGATGTGAACATGGGGGGGGGGTTGGCAGCGGTGCAGCTAACCTTTAATCCCAGCCAGCACTTGGGAGGTAGGGGCAGGAGAATCTCTGTGAGTTCCAGTCTAGCCTGGTCTACAAAACTTGAGTTTCAGGAAAGCCAGAGCTACAGAGAAACTTTGTCTCGAAAAACAAAACAACAAAGAGAGAACCATAAATGTGGGGTGTATAACTTTCTTAATACTTTATGCATGATTTTGTACATATGACTATTTTTTCTTTCCATACAAATGGTATTAAACTGTATCCTACGTGTTTTATGTTAAAATACATTGTTAACATTTTCTCTTGTCAGTTACTCTTCTGTGACTTAAAAATCAACTTCCAGTTTGTCTGTGTTGGCACTGGCGGGGTATCTCTATGCCTGCCTCTTATTTTCAACCTTTCTTGCCCTACCTTCACTCCGTATGCAGTACAATCAGGTTATTACTGCCTGGTCTGTCTTTTAAGGAGGATACCTTTTTCCACGCTCATCTTTTTGAATTTCATCTTTTTTGTCTTGATGTAAGATTGTTACTGATAATTTCTTCTTTTTCCCTATATTCTGCAGATTTGATTAGATTGCTGTTACTTTTATTTTTTAAGGCTTAAACAAGATAAATATTGGCTGAGTGTTGTGGATCACTCTTTTAATTGCAGAACTCAGAGACAGACAATTGGATCCCTGTTAAGTTTGAGGCCAGCAAGAAATATATAATAGGAGGAAGGAAAAAACAAAACCCACAATGCAAGACAGATTATCCAGGGCTAATTTTGAATTCACTGTTCTTTTGCCTCAGTCTCCCTTGTGATGGGGGTACAGGTATGTAGGCCAGCACATATAGTTTTGTATTTTTTTTATTGATTTGGAAAGTCTACTTTTTTCCCCATTAGTGTTTACTTTTCCATTTATTTCCTAACTGGACTCTATTCTTTGCAATCAGGGTATAGCTTCTGACAAACCATATTTCCTCTGACCCATTTCTCCTTTAGAAAGTTTTACTTCTCTGCTTTTACTCCTGCTCCTAATTTTTCAATTTTGCTGGGATTAATATTTTTAGTTGTTCTATTAATAGCATTTTTAAAGATTGTCCTTTCTACCCAAAGGCCTTAATTCACTCATCTATTCATAGTTCCAGAGAGCTGATTAATGTGCAGACTCTGGTATTTGTTTTTGACAGGAAAATTTTATTCTTTTTTCTTTGCCTCTCCATGTTTTCCCTCACCCCAGCACTTTGAAAGTTCTTGTAATAATGTAGGTTTCCTCACTTTTTCAACAGTAAGGTTTATAGAAGCCACTAGAAAATGAGAATCAAAACTGTAACCTAGGTTTCCCATGAAACATAATAATACTGAATTAAAGGCCCATTTTTTTGCCTGTCTGCCCAAATACAGTGAAGTGCAGGAACCTCATTTTGTCTAAGGAGCTTGAAAACATTTCTGTTTGAGAGAGAAAATTGGGGTTTGCAGTGCTCATGTATGTTAAGGTTTAGAAAACATCAAAGAAGCTTTCTGAGTTTTAAAGGAAATCAAAATTAACACTCCCTGTTTCCCAAAGTTTCAAGGTTGTAAAATTTGTGGAAGAATTCAGTCCTTTGGGGCTAGAGAGGTGGACTTAGTGCCTAACAGCTTTTACTACTCTTTCAGAAGACCTTGGGTTGGTTCTTGGCATCTCCATGGTGGCTTACAACCATCCATAATTCCAAATCCAGGGGGTCTGATAACTTCTGACTTCAGAGATCACCAGGCAGGCACATAAATAAATACTAACAAATTCAATCTGTCCTTTTTACTTGTAAATGTGCTTCACAGTGCACTTTGTGCCTCGGTGCTAAAATTTAGTTCCCAAGTCACTCTAGGAATCTTTCAGGAAGAGATGGCACACAAATCAGGGTACAGTACTACAGGCACAGGGGTATCATTTCTTCTTTGAAAGGCTTTGGTTAAGTTGTAGGTTGTTTTTCTCCCATCTCATTCCTGATGTCTAACATGTAATAGGTACTGAAATATATATTCAGTACCTATTACGTGTACCGGCAGTGCACACCTTTAATCCCAGCACTTGGGAGGCAGTGGCAAGCTAAACTCTTTGAGTTCAAGGCCAGCTTGTTATACAAGAGATAGTTCCAGGACAGGTTCCAAAGCTACAGAGAAACCCTGTCTTGAAAGACCAAAAAATAATAAAAACAATAATAGTTCCATTTTATAGAACCATGTGTACAATTGCTTTTAGCAACTTATCTAGTTTTGTTTTTATATTGAGTAATGATTGCCACATCATTTCTAGGGCAATGTTTGAAGCTATAGAGAAGCTTTAGAAACAAGCTGATGTCACATGTCTGTATCTTCATGGGTCATTTCATGTTGTTAAATATGTGTATTCAAATTCAGACATTTGTTTTGTTTTTTAACAGATAGACAGAAACATCAAGGAAGATGTCTAAGGTAAGGTCTTATATATATGGTCATATATATATAAATAGAAATTGTTTTATATTATCATATAGTTAAAAAGTAGGGTTTCTATAGGTAAATTTCCAATTTTAGGTTTTTAGTCTAAAGTTTTGAGTGACCTTTTCCAAATTTTTAAATTTGTCAGTGCAAATCCTCTTAACTGTCTTAGATTTTTTTCCCCAAAACCAATCAAGTAGCAATTCAAAATTCCAGTAATTCATATAATTAAATTTTTGGGGCTTTTAGACATGCTACATTGGTTTACATTAGCCCTTATAAAGTGGTCCAGAATCTTTGTATAAATTAGCTCTAATGGATATAAGCTAACAAAGTGGGACTTGTGGTTAAAACTGCAAAATTACCATTTTTCTTTACTTCTTAGTCTTTGTCCTTTATTATTTAGTCTATGGGTGTTTATTATTATAAATGAAAAGCCATGGGACTAGAAAGATGGCTCTGCAGTTAAGAGCACTGACAGCTCTTCCAGTGGACCCAGGTTTAATTCCCAGCAACCATATGGTAGCTCATAACTGTCTCTTTTTTTTTTAATATTTATTTATTATGTATACAATATTCTGTGT
>NW_026068130.1:698458-716111 GCF_014885135.2 Alexandromys fortis | reverse complement strand
AAAAAAAAAAAAAAAAAAAAAAAATAGTCACCAGTAATACTTGACTTAAAGTAGTCACAACCCTTACCAGTCCTTTCCCATACTGAGTAGGTTTTTTGTTTAATTTTGTTTTGTTTTTGTTTTTTGTATTTGTGTGTATGCGTGCGCACGCGTGAGTGCATGCATGCATGTGTTTAGTGTGCACAGGGGCACACTGTGTAGAGGTGGTTCTCTCCTTTCATCTTTATATGGGTTCTAAGGATAGAATTTATGTCATCAGGCTTGAGCAGGAAGTGTTTTACTTTCTTTTTTGCTACACTTTTAAACAGGGTTAATACAGCCAGTAGATGTTGAAGAAATGATAGGACTTCCAATACTATGTTGTAAAGATAATATGGCTCCTACCTTGCCATCGCTTGAGTCATTCTCTCTAGAGGAATCTAGCTGTCATGACCTTGTAAAAGACTATTAGGCAAGGAACTGAGGCTGCCAGTAGCCTTATTGGTGACCCACTTCAGAAGCATCCTCTAGTCCCACTTAGTTTTCCTTTGCATGTTTGCCATCCCTGCCGACATTAGCTACTCTCTCAGGAGACACCAAACCAGAAGGATCTCAAAGACCGATTGGTGGTGAATGCCTTTAATCCTAGCACTTGTGAGGCAGAAGCAGGAGGATCTCAGTCAGTTCAAGGCCAGCCTGGTCTACATTGGTAACTCTGGGACAGTTAGGACTACACAGAGAGACCCTATCTCGAAAAACAAGAACAACAACAAAAAGGAGACAGTCAGATTTTCTGACAGCCTAAATTTGTGAGATATTATTAAAGGTGAATTTGCAGAATTTTTGTTTATTGGAGATGATGAATATAATCATTTAATTAGTATTGTATTTAATTTTCACTTAAAAATAGTAATTCATAAAATTACAGTGGAGGACTATTGAAATTGAATGGTTGCTTGAATGTATTTGTGCTTGTCAGATACAGATTCTGTCATACGGTGTTATGGATCATAGCATATATTGTATTTTAGCATGGCAATAGAAGCTTAATGATAAACTGTAGTGGGGGTTTTAATTGTTGTTATTGTTGTTTTCTTTTTAAACAGGGTTTCATTATGTAGCCCTGGCTGGCCTAGAACTAGCTATATAGACCAGGCTGGCCTTAAGCCCACAGAGATAGGCATGTCACTGACTCCTTTATATTGGAGCTCAGGGCTTGAGCTACCAACCACACCTGGCTTTAATGGTAAATTGTTGATTCTTTTAGCCATGTTGCATTTTAATTAGTTTTTGGCAATTGCAGAATTTTCAAAACTGAGGAAGTAAGCATTTGAAAAGCTTTATGATGGTCATGATTAAGTAGGACAATGGTATACAGACCTAAAAAAATGAAGACATTTGGGACTGTTCCTGAAGAAGAGTAAATGCCAACATATTTTACGAGTAATTAAATAATACAAATAATGGGAATTTAAGTTCTCATTAGAAAAGACCAGTATACTCTATCACATTATTATCTGATTATATAGCGCTTAAAAAAGTAAGCACTATCTTCACTCTCCGACTATACATAAGTCAGGGGTCAATAATCTTTCTAAAATGGGTCACATTAGTATTACCTTTATGTGCATATAATTTGATCGTGATAGTCAGCTCTAAACTTGAGTAGGAAAGCAGCCGTAGACAGATAGCATACATAGGCATAATGATGTCCCAGTAGAGCTTCATTTATAAGAAAGGCAGCAGACGATTTGAATTGATGCCTGAGATTTATCAGCCCCTTAAATAAACTAGCTGTCCTGCAGTGGATAACTTGATTAAGTAAAGCAGGTATGCATTGGGTTTGTTGTTGTTGTTTGTTTTAGCCATAAACAGTAGGCAATGAAGGAAGTTAGACCTTTAGAAGCAAATTATATGGGTCTGTCAAGTTACTTTTTATCTGAGAGGGAAAATGAAATCAAGGATACAACAGAGTCTGGGTGGTGGTGGCACACCTTTAATCCCAGTATTTGGGGAGTCTGAAGCAGGCAGATAGATCTCTGAGTTGTAAGAGCTAGTTCCAAGGACAGGCCCCAAAGGTACAAAGAAACCTTGTCTTGAAAAAAGAAGGAATACAGCAGTGTCACAAAGCTAGAACCTAAGGTAACCAGGCAGAATTCTCAAAAAGCAAAAGAATTCCAGAATTATACACTTGGAATCCTTCTGAGAACTAAATGACACTAATCTGTATGTGTAGAATACAGATTGCCTCTGCCTCCTAGGTATTGGGATTAAAGGCATGCACCACCACTGCCTGGCCCTCATGACCTTTTGAAAGCTCTATCTACTAATACCATAATGATGGTTGAATTTCAAGAGTTTTGAAAGGACCTTTTTTTTTTTAAAAAAAAGAAACTTTTAAGTTTCATTTTTATGTGCATACCAGATCCCCTGGAACTGGAGTTACAGACAGCTGTGAGCTGCCATGTGGGTGCTGGAAATTGAATCCAGGTATCCCAGTGTTCTTAACTGCTTAGCCTTCTCTCAGCCTGTAAGGAACTTTTAAAACTGAGCTAATAGTTAAAATATAGTGACTAATTAGATAAGCCACATTTGTCTCTGAAATCAGCCATATGGAGGATTGTAGCTGTGAGTTGCTAGGAGGTTGTGGAAGTGAATTGTTTGTTAGTGGATGGAAAGTTTAATGCTAGCATAGTGAGTGTGACCATGGCATTGATGATTTGGCGTAACCGATGTTTGATGTGTATGCATTGGAGGAGTTTTTTTGTGTTTTAGTTTCTTCCCAGTGAATGTTGTATAAATGTAAGCAAATGTGAAATGTGTAATATACTGATATAATTCCCTAATATGACAATTCCTTTGCAACAGATTCTTAATTTCAAGTGCATTAGTATAGGAAAGCTGTCTAAATGAACAGAGCTCATCACAGTAACACTTGGTCTAACTTTTCAATATTATTGTCTACTGTGGTATGAAATTTACTAGTAAATAACTTTAAAATGGGCTTTTAATAGACCCAGGGCCTGAACAGATGAGTAGTTAAGAGTATTTCCTGTGGCTTGGCTTTCATGGCACACTCTTTAATCCCAGCACTCTGGAGGCAGAGGCAGAGGCAGGCCTGGTCTACAAAGCAAGTTCCAGGACTGCCAGGATCAAAAAAAAAAAAATTAAAAATTAAAAAAGTACTTTCTGCTTTTATAAAGGGCCCAGGTTCAATTCCCAGCTACCACATGACAGTTTATAATTGAAATTCCAGTTCCAGAGGACGTAATGCATTCTTCAGGCCTCTGTGGGCATGCATGTGGTACATACACCAAATACATACAGGCAAAACACTTATGTACCTGAACTGTAAATAAATAATTTTAAGGACAGAACCAAATCGGACATGGTGGTGTATATCTGTAATCTCAGCACTTAAGTGGGAAGCATTAATAGTTCATGCCATCCTTGGCCATCTAGAGAGTTTGAGGCCATTCTCTGCCATATGAGACTATCTCTAAAAACAAAGTTGGAGGAGGAGAAGGGAGAATCTTGACAACACTCTTATTGTAAAGTAAAAATAAAAGCATACTCTTCAGTGATAAGTCTAGCAAAATATGTGCGAGAACTATGTATTTGAGAATACTGCTGAGAGGTTAAAACAATCTAAGTTAATTGTGAGATCTGCTCTGTTTGGAAACTAACTGTTAAGAAGATGTGTAGATCACTTTTTTGTTGGTTTGCTAAAATAACCATGACCAAGGCAACTTAAGGAAGAGATAGTTTTGTTGTTGTCTCAGTTTTTTTTTTCTGTTTTTGTTTTTGCTTATGGTTCTCGAAGGATGAGTTCGTCATGGTGGGGAGTTCTGAAAGCAAGGAGCAGACATAGCTACAGGAACACAATGCTGAGATCTTAACCTTTTCAGAGGCAGGCACAAAAGCAGAGAGCGAATTGAAAGTAGGGGAGGGATAGGACTCTCAAAGCCTAACCCCTAAATGATCTGTTTTCTCTAACCAGGAAACCTCTCCAGATAGGGCTGCAAAGTGGTGAACAAATATTCAAATGCCTGAGCCTAGAGGGAACATTTCTCATTCAAGCCATCACAGATGATATCTTTTCTCCCCCAGATTGTACACAGTCAGTTTGTTCCCGATCAAAATTTTTATTGGGCTATTAAAAAAATAGATATTAAGAATCTAATTCCAAGATGGGGTGGTGGCACACGCCTCTAATCCCAGCACTCAGGAGGCAGAGGCAGGCAAATTTCTGTGAGTTTGAGGCCAGCCTGATCTACAGAGAGAGTTCCAGGACCGCTAGGTATACACAGAGAAACCCTATCTCAAAAAAAAGCCAACAAAGAAAATCTAATTCCAAAGTTTAAATGAAAATTCAGAGAACTTAGAGTGGACAGAGCAGTTTAGAAAATGAACAAAGTTGGAGAATTTAACTAGATTTGAAGACTTACCTAGGATAATCAAGGCATGGAGACTAGTAACCCAGAAATAGATCCATGTTATAAGGTTAGTTACTTTTGACTGAGGTACCAGGATTATTCAGTAGTGAAAAGCTAATTTTTTAAAAAATATTAACTGAGTGTTGGTGGAAAAAAATTATCTTAAGCTAGTACTTCCTATTGTACTTGCAAATTAACTTGAAAGAGATCCTACACATAATGCAAAGCAAAAATTTAGAAGAAAGTAGATAAGCATAATTTTCTGACAGAGCTATAACACATCTCATAGGTCATAAAGAATAGTTATGAAGAAGAAAAAATGCTTCATTAAATATTATGTTGGTGGTTGGAGGGATGTCTGATCCATTATAGAGCTATTCTTGCAGAGGACCCGAGTTCAGTCCAGCATTCTTGTCAGGTAACACAAAGCTGCCTTTAACTCCAGCTTCTGGGGGATTCATCTTCTCTGTTCTCATCAGGCTTCTTTACTCACTTCTACATAACCCCCAACCACACATACACATAATTAATGTAAATCTTTTTATTTTATACAGAAAAATATTACCTTGAAGCTGGAGACATGGCTCAATGTAGTTGCACTTTCTCACTGGGACCGCCAACCTGCAATTCATGACCAAGAGACTCAAAAGTTATGAATGGTTGACTTTAGCTTAGGCTTGCTCCTAACTAGTTCTTATTACTTAAGTTAACCCATATTTTTTTTTTATTTACATTCTTCCACATGGCTCTTTATCAAATCTTTGTACTGCCCATCCTCCTTCCTCTGCATCTGGCTGCTGTCTCTGCTTTTTTCTTCTAGAGTTCTCTCTCTGCCCAGAAGTCCCACCTATATTCTCCTGCCTAGCTATTGACTGTTCAGCTTTTGATTATACCAATCAAAGCAATACATCTTCACACAATGTACAAATATCCCACAACATATCCTTGGAGGCATTTTACTATTTGTTGAAGGAGTAAGGGAAACCCAGAGATTTGCACCCCAAGCAAAGCATTTTTCTAATTATTGTTTATCAAAAACTTGGGAATCAGATTTTGGAGTAAGAACTTGAATGATCAGAAAAGCTACAGTGAAGCAACCAGTGACCCTCCCCCTCTCATTCCTCAATCCAAAGAAGCTGAGACTCTCTAAACCCCACCCTGTACTCCTTGTGCTTTTCTGTTCTCAGTCCTCCAAACCCTCTGGTAAATTTTGGTCAGCTAGTAGCTAGCTCTACCCTCTGATTCAAAGCAAACTTTATTGAGAGTCTTGGGAGCTTTAGGATGTGCTCAAAATATCCAGGGACAATTCATATATTGAGAGTAAACACTGCTCTTTAAGAGGACCTGAATTACATAGCAAAACCCCATCTCAGAGCAACAAAATCACTTTTCCATGGATGGTGTTTATAGGCACTCAGCATGACCCATACTATTGTAGTCTTTCATATAATACAGTCTCTATAAAAACTAGTGCACCTCGAACCCCTGGTGATAAGATTGTTTACCTTTATACCAAGAAGTTTGGGAAGGCACTAAAATTGGTGTGTGCTGTTAAGACCTAAAGTCTTTATCAGATTATTCAAAAAGCATAAAGAAGTGTGTCATATACGTGGTTTCATGTATGCTAAATGTGTTTTTGACAGGATCAAGTGTACTTTCTTAATTTGAGTAGTAGAAAATTGTTGTGAAAGTATTAAAGGCACAAAGAGTCAGAGAGTGAAGTAATTATGGAGGTTTTTAAGAAATAGAAATCAAAGTTTATTTTAAAGAACAACAGTGAAATTACAAAGTACATTCTATACACCTGTGAAGAGATAAAACTGTTTGTGATCATGCCACTACCAAATTGTACTATCCCATTGTCTTGGATTCTTGTTCTTTAAGCAGGTTGCTCATGTTCCTTTAGCATACATGTCCCTTTTCGTGAAGCAAATGTGATGGTAAACACTATAGTTTTAACAATTTATGGGGAATGCCATGACAATGGTTTCATTTTCATTTCAGGTGAATCTGGTCTTGGAAAATCAACTCTCATAAACAGCTTATTCCTGACTGATCTCTACCCAGAAAGAATTATACCTGGAGCTGCAGGTGAATATTTTTATGTTACTGTTAAGTATAATTTTTACCTGAATATTGTTAGAATATATAATTGATACCTTAAGTCTTAGATGTGTGTTTTGCTTAGTCGTTTTGTGTTTTATAGACTGTCCACTTAAGTATGGAAAGTGGGCTCTTTCTGAGCTCCTAGGATCTTGATTGTAGACTTTGTTCTGTATCTGTGCAACTAAACTTTATTTTGTCATCTAGTAAAGTCCTAGTTTTCTATCTCTATTGTACTTTGGATGAGAAACTCAACTAAAAGAATTTTATATCTTTAAAAAGTTACATAAGCTGGGTGGTGGTGACACACATCTTTAATCCTAGCACTTGGCAGGAATACCTTCTTGCAAGTCATTTTTCATAAGAACATAGATAATGGATAATCTTTCCTTTAGTATGTTTGATTTTTAAAGTACATTTTCTATTAAGTTTGTTTCTTTTCTAGAGAAAATTGAAAGAACTGTCCAAATTGAGGCTTCAACTGTTGAGATTGAAGAGCGGGGCGTCAAGCTTCGGCTTACAGTAGTGGACACACCTGGCTATGGGGATGCCATCAACTGCAGGGATTGGTAGGAATCCAGAGGGTGCAGAACCCCTAAAGTGCCAAGTGCTATGCATTTTTTCACTTAATTGAATGGTTTAATTTATAGACAATGTTAATAACACTTGAAGTGCTGGATTTAATCATTTTAAAGTACTAAATGTTGGCTGTTTTGAAGCTGTGTTTCACTATATCATATGGACTGGCCTTGAATTCAAAATTCTGCCTCGTCTTCCTAAGTATTTTGATAATACATTTGAGCCACTATGTTCAGCTTGAGAATTTTTCTAAGAGCACTCTAATAAGACCTGAGATTCAAAAGTTAATCTGTAATTGCTAACATAAAGCACTGTGATATGAACTGCAACCAGTGGACCAGTTGCTGTTTGTAGTATATGTACGTCCCTTCCATGTGGTAGGAGGTGAAATTGAGTCATAGTACCTGTGAATGACTTCCCTTTGCCATTCTTTTCACAAATAAGGAAATTAAGAAGGTTAAGCAGCCTGTTCATCGTGCAGAAAAATCCTACTTTTTTACCTGCGTCCTCGTTCTAAACCTGCTAAAATAAAGCGTCAACTTAGCATCACTGAGAAAAGGAACAAGGGGGATGGGGTTCCTTTTTGCCCTTCTTCTGCATTAAGAATGCCCCCCTTCTCACCATTCTGTGAATGTGCTATCCTGTTTGACACCTTATGTAATTCTGACTTGGACTGCATGCTTTCCCATAGTGCCCTGCTTCTTGGCCTCCTGTGAAGCAGTGGTACCTTTTGAAAGGGTTGGCAGCCTTCTAATTCCACAGGCTACCTGTCAGATACTTTGTAACTTGCTGTACTTAGGTTGTTGAGTCCCATTTTTTTTTTTAACCAAACCTACTTAGTACTTGTTACACTTTAAACATACACACATGCACGTGCACACACACACCTTCATTTTGCTAAAGATTTAACAGTCAGTCTTCTCTTATGGATTGTTTTATGTACTATATGGGAAAGAGAAGAGAAACTTGTTTTCCTTTGAAGTTAGTGACTGCCTGTCACTGTACCCATGATTACTCTTGAAATTTGTGTTTCAGTTTTAAGACAATTATCTCCTACATCGATGAGCAGTTTGAACGCTACCTACATGATGAGAGTGGACTGAACAGGCGGCACATCATTGATAACAGGGTTCATTGTTGCTTCTACTTTATCTCACCTTTTGGACATGGGTGAGTCAGTTGTTTATCACGGAAACCTGCTGCATGTTGTAATATAAGAAGTGAGATGCTTTTGAGAAAAACAAATTGTGTTGTATGCATATTCTTTCCCTAAATGTGACTTTTGAATATTGTTTTTAGATTGAAGCCCTTAGATGTTGCGTTTATGAAAGCAATACACAATAAAGTGAATATTGTGCCTGTCATCGCAAAAGCTGACACACTCACTCTGAAGGAACGTGAGCGGCTGAAGAAAAGGGTAAGAGCTGGGCACCCATGCCTCCTCAGCATGACTTTGAACCAGCTCAGGAAGCAGGAGGAAGGAAGAGTGCAACTGAGTTGCCAGAGGCAGGACTACAGAATTCATTTCCCATTGTGTTTTGGAATTAAAAGCTTACTCACTATTTGAAGAGTTTTTGTTTGTTCTAGTTTTTACTTTTCATCCTCACAGAAAGAATCAAATTTGTAGAGTTTAAATTCTTTTTAGATAAAATTAGCCTCTTTGAATAACAAGTGTCTGAGTAAAAGGAACTCCCACAAGTATTAAGTGAATGATATAACGAAAGGGTGCACTGGGGTCTGGCTTGTTTGTTGTTGGGGTTTTTGTCCTGCCCGGTACCCCCAGCTGTTTAGCCCCAAAGAAAATCACACATAGGTCTCTGTAAATTATAAGCTGATTGGCACATAAGCTTTAGCCTCTCACTGGCTAACACATCTTGATTAGCCCATTTTTCTGATATATGTTAGCCATGTGGCTCAGTACCTTTTTTCAGTGGGGCAGCTCACATCCTGCTGCTTCGGTGGTCTGGGTAGGAGTGGGAAGAATCAGCTTCCTCCTTCCCAAAATTCTCCTGTTCTCCTTACATCATTTCTACTTCCTGTCTGGTTTTCTCACCTATATTTCCTGCCTGGCTAATCAGCGTTTATTTAAAACATGATTGACAGAATACAGACAATTCTCCTGCACCACTCCAGGAAAGCCTGTTTTGCTGCAGTGGTCCACTTAAGAGCGTGTCTAAGTAGAACTGTTCCCTGTGTTTGGGAAAATAACCTGATGCATCTCAGCCAGTCCAACACTGACCAGTCTCTATGGTTCCCTGTTTGGTTGTTTGTTATTTTTATTTTGGTTTTCTGAGATAAGGACTAAAGGCATGTGCCACCATGCCCAGCTCAAGATGAGTTAATTCAATAATTTTAATATTTTGAGATAGTCTCAGAGTGTAGCCTTGGCTGGCCTGGAACTAGCTATGTAAAACAGGGTGGCTTTGAATGCAGAGGTCCACCAGCCTTTGCCAACAAGCACTGGGATTACTCTTCCAGAATTCTTTTATACATTATACATACTTCTTCTCATCCATGATTATGTATGAAACGCCTGCCTGTTGCCCAGGAACTTTAGGTGCTCACAGTGTCTCTTTGTTCTCAGATTCTTGTCTTGGTAGATGATGGTGGGAATATTTTCGGTTTAGCTGTTGTACTGGGGCTACTGCTTTGTATGTGGAAAGTGATGGCTTGCCCGCGATTATTACTGTTATTGTTAAAAGTGCAAACATAAATAACCTTTTTAACAGTTCTTAAAGTACTTGAAAATAACTTAGTTGTTTAGTCCTCAATATACAAGTACCTCTTATGTATTTCTTGGTATATTATTTTGGTTTTGTTGTCACTGTTTTAAGGTGATCTTACTTGTAGTTCTGGCTTATCTGGACCTTGATAAGTAAATTAAATTGGCTTTGAACTTAACAAGGGTCTGTTTTGAGTACAGTTCTTCTGAATTTCTAATATGGGTTAGTTAAAATTATATACAGTTAACTAAAATTGATTCAATAACAACTTGTTATTGTTCCAGATTTTGGATGAAATTGAAGAGCATAACATCAAAATTTATCACTTACCAGATGCAGAGTCAGATGAAGATGAAGATTTTAAGGAACAGACTAGACTCCTCAAGGTAAGAACTGGCTCCAGATATATAACATAAACAGCTCTCTTCCCTGTTTTCTTATATACATATTTTAAAAGACAAATTTGATCAAGACTGGGCAAGTTGTATTATAGTAATATATTTTAATTTCAGTATATTTAGGAAATTTTTACTTAAGGCTTGAACATGTCATTGCAGATTTGATTTGCCCTATTTGGAAAATAACTGACATTTCTAAGTAAAATGTGTATGCATTTAGCACTCAGTCAAACATAGTTAAAGCCAGGTGTACTGGCATGCCTATTCAATACCAGCACTGGAGGCTGGGAAATGCAGAGGTAGGATAATCACTGTGAGTTAGAGATTATTCAAGTCTGCATAGCCAATTCCAGGCCATCCATAGCCTGTCTCAAAACAACAATAACAGAAAAAGGAATTTTGTAATACAGTAACATGGAGCCATTTCTGTGTCCATTGTTGTTTACAGTGAACATTGGTATTCTCCTACTATCTTATATTTCTTTCTAGGCCAGTATCCCATTCTCTGTGGTTGGCTCCAACCAGTTGATTGAAGCCAAAGGCAAGAAGGTCAGAGGTCGTCTCTACCCATGGGGTGTTGTAGAGGTGGAGAACCCAGAACACAATGACTTCCTGAAGCTGAGAACAATGCTCATGTAAGACATTGATTGTATTCATTATGGCACGGTATACAGGGTACACCTGTATCAGACTGATAAGACCATTGCAGTCAGGGACTGAGGTTCTTTATTCTAACTTCTTTCTCATAGTACTTGTTCTTGCTCTCTCTTCTTAAGTCACTGATGCTAAAGGAAAATTAAACCTTAGCTATGGCCCAAGAGGTGCTAGGTCTTGGTATAGAAGAAGGTGGACAGCCTCTTGGAGTTGTCCCAGGCCCAGCTCTGACACATGGTGCTCCTCTTTGTTAGCCTGAAGATTTCACATTTGATGGTCCCAGGTATCCTTGAGGTTTCTGTTTATTTTTAGCAACTGTTAAACTTCTTTATAGTTGAGTTTCATGTCTAGTATTAAAGATGTTGGTTGGCTTCAAACTCAATGTGTATCCAATTATGACTTAGAACTTCTGATTCTCCTACCTTCCTGGTGCTGGTATTCTAAGCATGTGCCACCACACCAAGTTTGTACTGGAACTGAACTCAGGGCCTTCTGCATGATAAACCAGCTCTTTACTAACTGAATTACATCCCCAGCCCCATGTTGTTACTAAGAGAGTAAAGTATAGCTGTGACTTTTCTGTTGCTGTGATAAAACACCAGAACAGCGACAACTTGTAAAAGGGGCGAGTCTGCTCTGGCAGGGAAGCTGCAGGAATGGTAGTCAAAGCTGAGAGTCCACTTCTTTAACTGACCACAAGAATCAGCAAGAACACACTGTAAGTTGCATGATGCTTTGAAATCCTAAAACCTACCTCTTTTAACAATAACAGACTTCTTCCAGTAAGGCAACAACTCTTAAACCTATCCAAACAGTGCCACGACCAAGTATTCAAACATCTGAGCCTGCGGGGAACTTTTCTCATTCAAACCACCACACTAGAAGAAAGCATATAGTTTAAAAAAAAAAATACACTTTGAGGGAAGCTGAAGATATAACTCAGCAGTAAAATGCAGGCTACTCAAGCATAAGGACCTGCACTCGGATCTTCAGCACTCACAGAAAGCAGTCTGGGTACAGTGACACATTACTGTGATCCCAGCATTGCAGAGGTGGAGACCGGGAGATCACTGAGGTTCACTGGCCAGCCAACCTAGCCACATCAGTAATTCTAAGTTTATTATTAAATCCTCTCTCAAAAATGCGGTAGAGAGAAGGCAGTGGTGGCGCACCAGAGAAGCAGAGGCAGGTGGATCTTTGTGAGTTCAAGACCAGCCTGGTCTATGGAATGAGTTCCAGGACAGCCAAGGCTACACAGAGAACCCCTATCTTGGGGAAATGGTAGAGAGAGCCAATGAAATGTGTCAGTTGCTGGCAATGGGGTACTGCAGAGCCTGTGCATATGGACTATGGTGGAAGCACACACATATAATTTGCCTGTATATTTTTAAAAAGAAGATGAAAGGGCTAGAGAGATGGCTCAGCAATTTAAAAGTATAATCGGACTTTCTTTGGAGCGCAGCTCTCAAATAATGACATGGAGACTTCTTATTATAAAAGCTTGGCCTTAGCTTAGGCTTGTTCCCAACTAGCTGTTAAAACTTAAATTAGCTGTGTGTGGTAGTGCACGCCTTTAATCCCAGCACTTGTGGGGCAAAGGCAGGATCTCTGTGAGTTCAGCCTGGCCTAAAGAGCAAGTTCCAGGACAGCCAAGGCTATACATAAAAACCTTTTCTCAAAATCGGGGTCGGGCTAATGACAAACTTATTTATGTTAACTTGTTTATGTTAACCTACTTTCTGCTGTGTAGCACCTCTCTTCAGTACAGTATGTTCCACTTCCTCTATGACCCCCCCCCCCACACACACAAACAAATCAGATCCTTTCTAGAGTTCCTATCTCTGTCTGGAAGTCCTGCCTATCCTCTCCTGCCTAGCCATTGGCCATTCAACTCTTTATTAAACCAACAGAAGGTATTGTAGGCAGGTGAGGTAAAACAGCAACACATCTTCACCACAGTGTGATCAAATATCCTGCAACATAAAATATTTGCTGTCCTTGCAGAAGACCTGGGTTTGTTTCCCAACACCTGGATCTGGTGGGTCAAAATTGCCTGTAACTCTAGCTCCAGGGAATTGAATTCCCTCTTCTTCTTTTTTTTTTTTTTTTAAGATTTATTTATTTATTTATACAATATCCTGCCTGTAGGCCAGAAGAGGACACCAGATCTCATTATAGGTGGTTTTGAGCCACCATTTGGTTGCTAGGAATTGAACTCAGGACCTCTGGAAGAGCAGTCAGTGCTCTTAACCACTGAGCCATCTCTCAAGCCCTTGAACTCCCTCTTCTGGCCTTTGCGAGCGCTTGTGTATGTGTGTACACACACTTCCTTTTTCATTCTACCCTCATTTCTTCTTCTGTATTTCTCTCCCTTTTCCCTCCCTATTTAGACCCCTCTCCCATTTTACCTTCTTTTTAAAGTATTGAGAATAAAGAAGACATCCGAATGTAGATGTTTGACCTTTGCGTGTGCGCGCGCTCTCTCTCTCTCTCTCTCTCTCTCTCTCTCTCTCTCTCTCTCTCTCTCTCGCTCACATGATAAAGAAAATAAATAGAAACCAGTAAATTATTTCAGCCAATAAACATGCATACTACCATACTTGACTACTTGAATTTTATCTGCTGGATCCATATGGCAGAAGGTGATAACTGACCCCTGCATGTTGTCGTCTGACCTTCAGGCAGGCCATGATACAAGTGTTTCCCCATAAATAAGTGTAAACTTAGAAAAGTGTCGTGGTCCAGTGGACCGGCTAACATAAACTATCTCTATTGACCAGCATGGAGGCACAGGAATAAAGACACAACTCACATGGCTCTATCGGGAGGGAAATTGTTCGTGATCCCTCATGAAATCCTGAGTTCACATCCTGAGAAATTCCTCTTGTTTATTCTCCAAACAGCCTTATATATCAAAACATAAACTGAGGGTGAAATCCATTAGCATTCTGTTTCCTAGTTAACCAGGTGAATTTTTAGTCACGTCCATATTTACTTATGTCTCCTCTGTTACGTCTTTCTGGTCAATATGCTAGCTCAGTCACGTAGGCTTGAATTAGCATCTGTATTCAGGCATCTTCCAAATTACAGAGAAGGAGCAGATCAACATCCTGACCCCTTGTTAGGGTAGGCACAGCCTGTCTGGAAGGCTACCTCAGGTGCAAACTATGAGAGCCTGGATGCCATACCATATAGAAATTCGGGCCTACAGAAAAGGGGATTAAAGACAACACCCCCCCCTTTTTTTTTAAGTATGTACTCCCATCACCCTTGATTCTGAATAGTTTTATAATTAAGAGTAATGACTTTGAACAACAGGATGAAAAAAAGAGAATATACATAGTGATATTTTATTTTGTATTTTAATTAATAAAGCTTGCTTAAAGAAAAGAGTGCAAAGCTAAGCCACTAGAGTGGTGGCACACACCTTTAATCCCAGCACTAGGGAGGTGGAGACAAGAGCGATATGGCTGGGTGGGAAAAGGAATATAAAGGGGAAGAGACAGAAACTCACTGGAGTGTGGAGTTTGAGGTTTGATGGAGATGCACAGTGCAGTCTAGGCAGTCTGAGGATCGCCCCTTCATTCTGAGCATTGGCAGCGGTAAAACGTCTCTCTAGTGGCTTCCTACTCTGCTTCTTTGATCTTTAGCCCTATATCTGTCTCCGGATTTTTATTATTATTCATGCTACAGATATAGTCTATTGAATTCTAAATTTTAGAAGGGGGTGGTTAAAAACCAGGCTGGAGAGATGGTTCAGCAGTCAGAAGAGCCTGCTGCTGTAGCACCCATGTCAGGCTCTCAACAAAAGCTCCAAGTGAACTGACACCCTCTTCTGGCCAGTGTAAGCTCCTGAACATACATGTACACACATAAATAAAAATACAGTTTTTTTTAAAAGAAAAATCCAAAGACATTCTGAGGTGATAATGTCAAGATTAGGCTGGCGTACTGATCTACCTACATGTTAGCATTGTCTCACCAATAGCAGGCTTGTTACTAGTGCAGATCAGGACCCATGGTGTCGTGGCTACTATCCAACAAAGAAAGCGAGCGCCCCCAGTGCCTATTAATGCTATAGGCTGTAAATCGGTACCACTCTTAAAATTCACCTAGAAAATTCTATAAATGTTACAGATGTCAAGTTAACATAAGATTATCTTGGTTTATTTCCTATTGTTGTAATTCATATATTTGGAGCCTTATTTGTCACTTTCTGGAAGCTAGAACGTTGGCATCTGATAAGGGTCTCCTTGCTGTGTTAAAATGAATCAGGTTATCACATGATGAGACAGAACAGATAACCTGTTTTATTTTTATTAGCATGTAATTATACATATTTTGGGGAATAGTGTATTTAGCACCCATATACTATACTATATGTACCAAACAATTTCCTTCTATCACTTCTTTATAGAGCCTTCAACCTTTCCTCTTGTAGTTCTCCATAAAATATACCTTTAATTAAAGAAGTTAAAAGAGAAGTAATTTGAATAAACTAATACTTTGATTAGCTAAAATTGCCTCTTACTAACACTGTTTACTGAATGAGAACCAGTAACATGTTTCCACCTAAGTTATAAATATAATAGCTTTGAAGTACTTAAGACATACTTGGTCTGCAGTGCTGAGCCCATGACTGTCCTAGTCCCTGTCATTCAGGGAATGTTAGTGTTACATGAGAGGTGTGGTTCTCTGTTACACCAATTGTGTATTTCTTAGAATGAAAAAGATGCAGCTACCTTTGTATCCACATTCTTATTGTCTCCTGAGATCCTCAGCAAACAGGGATATGTTGTAATGTTCTCTATATATTTTTTAATGTGTAGTATTTGAAAAAAAAAGCTATGCAAACACCTATTTGAATAGTTTGTTTTTCATAAGATCTTTTAGAAAAATAATGTGTTTTATTTCCGGTATCTTTTACCTAAAAGTCTACTAAAGTCTCTTGTGTATTAGCATTGTACTGTGTTTTGTAGTGCCTGTGACAGTGCTCAGGAGAAAGTGTTCCACCCAAATCTTTGTGTTATAGTTTACTGTGGTTGCAAAGGAGCCCCTTCACCTAGGCATTTCCATAGTTTTATCCTGAGATTCAGCAACCTATGTACAGTTTACTAAATCATTATTTGGGCTCTTAGTACTGGCAGTTTTTTATGTGTTCTTGATTGTTGTTGTTCCCCATGAGACAGCCATACACATAAATCCCTGTTGTATCCCTTCTCTTTTTCAGTACCCACATGCAAGACCTACAGGAAGTGACCCAGGACCTTCATTATGAAAACTTCCGTTCTGAGAGGCTGAAGAGAGGCGGCAGGTTGTGCAGTCTTCCCCATATCACGTTCCCTGAGTCACTTTCACTAGTCTTTGGTGTGTCTACCTCAGACCTCTTGATCACAAACAACATATACTTCCTATTGAAGAATATTAAAAGAATATTCCTAATTCAATCAAATGGGCATGGGGAGGAGACATTCATAATGTGCGGTTTTGGAGGCTAGAGAGGTGGCTCAGTGGTTAAGAACACTTGCTCTTGAAGGACTCCTCTTGCAGGAGATATGAGTTCAACTCCTAGCACCCACATGGCAGCTCACAACTGTCTATAACTCCATTTCCCAGGGATTCAATGCCTTCTGGCATGTTTGGGCACCAGGCATGCTTGTGTGTGGACATGGCAGGTAAAACACAAATATGTGGAATAATAATAAAATGATTTATTTACGCAAACAACTTTAGATGGAAAATCCAGAGGCTTGTTATATTGGTACTTCCTTAGCATTACTGTGTTTATAAGTAAGCAGATTTGCTTGCCTTTGAAAGCTTTCTAGGGTAATTGCTCCATGGGTGTCCCTAGAGTAGCAGCTCTGTTTCCTATAGATTCTATGGGGTTCACCTTTTCTTTTTTACTATCCTAATGTATGTATTTTGTGACCCAGTCTGCATCAGATAAAACCATGTCTTCACTTAAAATGGAGCTGGATAAATAAGTGCTATACATTAGTTACTCAAAGTCTTTTGACAGGGGTTGGAGAGGTGGCTCAGCACTTAAAAATGACTCTGGCCTTTCAAAGGACCAGAATTTGGTGCCTAGGAAGCTTACTACCTGCAACTTTAAGAGATCAGTGCCTCTGGCCTTTGGGAAGCACCAGCACTCGTGTGCATGTGTGCATATATAGACACACATATACACATAATTAAGAATAAAAAAGCTTTTTGGAGTATTGCGATTTTAATTTGAAAACCAGACATTAAGAAAAGGTTTAGAAGGAGGAAGTACAAGAATCCCTACTAGTATACCCTGGTATTGGTGTCAGTGTGCTTAGAGGTGCCTTTCTCAGCCCTGGTCAGTCATGCTCTGCCCACTCAGCTCCTTCTGGCTCCTTCAAGGACAGTTTTATTCACCATAGAGTCATAGAGGGGAACCAAGACCCTTTTGGGTAGACCAGCTAGCTATTTGTGACTGTCAAACAAAAGTCAGGTCATCTTCTGAATTTCCAGTTTCATGTTTTGTTATTTTTTTCATGACTTTAATTTAAAAAGCTGTAAGCATGTAATTATAAAGTCGTGGTCTTCAGAATCTTAAAGTTTTTTTTTCAATTCAGAAGTACATTGCAATATTCCAATTGTAATTTTTTTGTTGTTTTTCTCTTAGGAAAGTGGAGAATGAGGATATGAATAAAGACCAGATCTTGCTTGAAAAGGAGGCTGAGGTAAGTAGAACAGCCATAGTCTACTCAAAAATATTTTCCTATTAAATAATTCTTTTTTTTTTTTTTTTTTTTTT
>NW_026068130.1:660870-698396 GCF_014885135.2 Alexandromys fortis | reverse complement strand
TGAGACAGGGTTTCTCTGTGGTTTTGGAGCCTGTCCTGGAACTAGCTCTTGTAGACCAGGCTGGTCTCCACTCACAAAGATCGCCTGCCTCTGCCTCCCAAGTGCTGGGATTAAGGCGTGCGCCACCACCGCCCGGCATAATTCATTAAATTTATTTTATGTACATTGGTATGAAGCTGTCAGATCCCCTGGAACTGGAGTTATAGGTGGTTGTGAGCTTTCGTGTGGGTGCTGGTAATTGAACTCAGGTCCTCAGGAAGAACAGCCATTGTTCTTAACCACTGAGCCCTTTTTAGACTGAACCCAGGGGTTCCTGCATGTTAGGTAAGCACTCTGTGGTAGACCACAGAGCTACATCTCCAGACTCCTACCAATTATTATCCTTGAGGTATATGTTCAGAAGACTGAATTTTTATAGCAACTTGTCCTATCCACAATGTTATATCTATTTTAATCTTTACAATCTTATTAGAAGCATTTCCTAACTTCTCCACCATTTAAGTCCTATGTATTTCTACCCTTTTTTTAGTGATGAATGCAAATTGCAGCCTTGATGTGTTTCTCAATTGGTTATTATCCATTTGAGGATAATAGGAAAAAGATTTTTGAACATTTTCTGAAAATCAGTCACATTGCCTTTTATTGTTAGCAAAACTGTTACTAGAGACTGAATGAATGAATGCTCTTATCTTTCCTGGGTAAAGTAAGCCTAATGTTTGAAGGAATAAGTAAGCAAGTGAGGTACAGAGAGCGCATTTAAATTGGACTCATGAGAAGAGCCTTGCCCTTCTGGTTACAGAAACATTGTAGAGAATAGTTGATAACCAAATAAATATATTTTAAAATGTGTATATTACATATATACACATAAATTTAAAAGATTTGTGTATAATGACTCAAAAAAGGAAGAAAGAAAATTGTAATAAATTAATTATAAATATTTTTGGATAGGGAGTTTTGTTCTAGCCTGGGCTACATGATAATGTGTCTCAAAAATAACTGGGAAAAAAAAGGATAAGGGTAGCAGTGGGTAAGCATGGCTAAGACCTTTTAGCCAAGCAGAAAAGACGACTCATGCCCATTCCCTATCCCTTTCTGTTCCCCAGAGGGTAATAGCAGCCTTCTTTCTTGTCTCATTGTCATATTCTCTAACTGTTGCTTCTTTTTATTGGTAATTTAATGCATATTTTGTCATTTACATGAACTTTTGATGAATTACTGACTTTTTAGATTGGTTTGGAAGTTCTTTTTATTTGAACATACTGTTCTTGAGAAAAATAGTAAAAACTAAATATTATGACAACACTAACACTGTATCTGACATGTCCCGTTCCTAGCTTCGCCGCATGCAGGAGATGATTGCAAGGATGCAAGCGCAGATGCAGATGCAGATGCAGGGTGGTGACAGTGACAGTGGGACACTCGGGCACCATGTGTGAGGTGGTGTTTGCATATTAGTACGTTGGGGAGGTAAGGTGACTTCACTGTCAGCTCAACCTTGAGTATCATGGGCTCCTCTGTCTTAAGCTTTACCAGTGTTTTGCATTTTTGAACCTACCATTCTGTATCACTAGCCTTTCATTGAAAAGCAAAAACCATTCTCTGCTGCCACCTGCTGTCTAATAAAAACATTCCTATTTTCTGTTACATATATAATTTATGTTAAAGAAAAAATTTTAAACTTTCATTAGACATAGTATTGGACACTCATTAATATTGTGAACATCTTCATATAGAACTTTCTTAATTTATTAAAAGCTTTTGCAGATGAATGGTATAGGTACTAGGAAGAAGAATTAATGCCAGCTAAATAAGGGTCACCTTGATGCATGGAGATTACAGACCTTCAGGCCTTTAAGGCAAACAATATGTGACTATTAGAAATGGGCATATCATTTACATTTGTGGTCTGGTGTAATTCTCTACACTTTAATTTCATGGAACCTGATGGTTTCAGAGAGCTTCATAAATGGCATCTTGATTTGGTTAACTGGTCATAGATACAGAACATTTTCCTCAGCTCATGCCCTTTCACATAAGAGGGAGTATTGTTTAATGATCAAAGCAATAAATGCATCACTTCCATTTACATGGTTTTGTTTTTGCTCTCCAGAAAACACTTTTGGATTAAAAGAAAAGTATTCCTGATAAGTGCTGCAGCATCAAGTTTCTTAACACCCTTGAAAGTGTGCCCATCCGGATTAACTCGCTGTGTCTGAGGATTTCAGTTGGGACTTTGTTTTGTTGTTTTTTAAACTTTTGATGGTTTTGATATTTGGTTCTTTTCTCTTTTTTTGCCCTCTGGTATGAAGTACTTTTAACATTTATATTTCATTGTTATGTTACATTTTATATTTTGTGAGGTAAATCCTGATTTTCTTCTTCCTTAACCACTAATGTTAGAATTTTTTTTCTAAAAGTCAGTCAACATATATAACTTAATAGTGAATTTCTTTGATTTAGCTGGCCTGACCAATCATTGACAAGTACTCTTGATTTATGTCTAGACATTTTTCTTTGCTCAGAATGTTCCCGTGTGGTGGACATGACATACCTGTAACAGAGGTGGTTGTGCAGACTTGGTGGCAGCATATTTGCTTAGTAGAACGAAGCACACACTGTTAACTTTATATTTGTGCAGAACACCTAAAACCACTTTTGCTGCTGTAGTTAGTGCGGTTAATTCATCTGCACATTTATCTGTTAACCAGGCAGAACAGAGGAGATTTATCTAATGAGATACATGTTTATACTTAAATAGCTTTTAAAAAGCAGGATTTCAGGGTTGAACTTTAAGAGCTCTGGATTCTAGTGCCAGATTATTTTCAAACCTCTGTAGAGAACTCACTACAAGGATTTTTATACTGTGGATGCTGATTATGCTGTGCTGTGGAGAAAACCAAAGCAGCTGTGAGCTCCAACTTCATAGTGTAACAAGACTCGTTACACAGTAAGAGTCAGTAAACTTTCTACTCAACTAAAAGGCAATACTTTTTTAAAGAAACCAAAATGTTTATATTTTATACTGCACTTTAATGTACTTTGTGTAACTTGGTGCAAAGATCGCCGTGGCAGTGGGAATCATGGTCCTTGGCTGGCATAGATAGGAACCCAGGCTTGTGATTGGGTGGTGCTCTTGCACAAAATGCCGCTTGAAGCCCAAATGCCTGCCCTGCCAGGTTTTCCTCTAATTCTTCCCTTTTTCAGTGGTTTTCTACTGGGAGGAAAATAGCAGTTTTTTATGTGCAGACTGTCTCATCTGTTTTCCGCCATTGTCATTTTCCTCAGTTTGTATAGTTAAATGTCTGTGTGGCATGAATGAAAGGCATTTCAGATCTGTGTTGCAAGCAGGTGAGCAGAGCCACACCTGGCTTATATTCTCTGGCGCTGTCCCCTAATGTCAGTTAATGGCCACAGAAATGGCGAGTGAGGGAGACGGTGGTGCGGAGGAAGCAAAGCAGGTGCTAGTTCTCTGCTGTCATTTTGCTGCAGAAGAAAGTGCTTGATTGATGATGAGCCAGGGATTCATGTGTAATTCAGGCCAAAAATCAATAGTACTAATAAAATGAGACTTAAAAAGTGTTATAAATTACAGAAAATAATACATTTGCTCATTTTGCCCCTTCACTGTTGCATCACTGTGAATGGTTGGGGGTTAATTGTGTGAAGTTTCTACCAAGAAAACTGTTGATGACTATGGAGTGCACCTGTGGAAATCCTGTTTGGGTCATTTTAACATTAATTTGATTGGAGAAAGTTTTTTTTTGTTGTTTGTTTTTTAAACAAAAGCATTTTCAAGCATTCAGTGTGAGCCCTGTGTTTGTGAGTTAAGGGTGCCACTGAGAGCCAGCCGACATCGAAGGATGACAATGTGAGTGTGTGCTGGAAGATCTTACAGCCACAATTCTAAATCCCCCTTCAGTTTTTCCATCCAAATCTAAACATACTCTTGCTAATAAATATTTGCTTTCTCACTAAGAAGTTAACTTGTACCTGTAGGAATGTACACATTTTACACTTCAACTTTGTAGCCATTTAAACTAACCCTTTTTCAATAAAGCACTATTGTTTAATAAAATGAGCAGTCTTCGTTTTATTTGAGTAAGGCATGAGATTCACTGGGAAGGTTCAGGGCCCCAGTGACAACTGTGTATCCAAACAGGAGTTGCTTGTATTAATAGCATGAGTACTGCATATGTTTTCACCAGTGATAATCCAGATATTTGAGAAGAAATGGTACAGCTGGGATAGAACTTTGTACAGGTTACCAAATTATCAACAGATTATTTGCTAAAAATGGACACTAAAACCTCAAAAGTAAGTTTACTAATTAGAAAACGAAGCAACAACTGTTCAGCATCGTGGGAAGTAAAAGTGTTCCAAATATATTTCTGTTTCTCCATATAAGAGATAAGTTCAAAAAACAGCTTTATAATTTTTTAAATAACTATTTTTTGGTAGTATTTGAGACAGTCTCCCTTTAGCCTGGCTAGCCTACAACTCCCTAAGTAGATCAGGCTGATCTCCACCTCATTGAAATCCACCTGCCTCTGCCTCCATAGTGCTGAGATTAGAGGTGTAAGCCACCATGCTCAGATTTTAAGATTTTTACATTATTTTATGTGTATGACTATTTTGCATGCATACACGTGTCTGTACCATGTGCGTGTCTGGTGCCCAAGGAGGCTAGAAGAGGATGTCAGATTTCCTGGAACCGTGAGCAGCCATATGGGTGCCAGGAACCGAATTTAGGTATTCTGGAAGAGCAGCCAGTGGCTCCTTACTGCTGAACCATCCCTCCATCCCAGGAAAGCAACTTTGAAAACCAGACTTGAGACTGGTGAGAGGTTCAGAGCTGAGTACTCCCACTCACCTGATCAAACCTGAGTTTGGTCCTGAGACACACAAGGTGGAAGGAGACACAAAATTGTTTAGAAAACTAGAAAACAACAAAAACCCACACAACCCTAAAAACCCCCTCGACTTGGGCTCACGCCCATTTGGGCAGCCAGACCACTGTATTGACTGTGGCAGTGCTATCTGGGCCCCTCATCCTCTTGCTTTCTGAGCAGCACACTGACCCCAGGGTAGTGGGATTTTTGCTCTCTAGGTCATTAGGTTGCTCAGTCTAACGTCATTCCTGCCCTGCCCTGCCACTTTTCTTATGATTGATAGCACACTCAGTGGCATTGTCTGGTTCGAGGGAAAGGCAAGGGTGGTGGAAGAAGTTGGGAGGCCTCCCCAAGTTACTGAGCTCAGTCTGCCTGTGCTCCTCCTAGGTTGCCTTGGGGAAGCAGAGGCCCCACCCTCAGTGGGCCGAGGCACTCCCATCTTGACTTGGGGACTCTTCCAAAGGCCAGGGATTTGTATTTGGGACTATGCGCAAACTGTTCTGGGTTTATTTAGCCTGGCCATGGTTGAGAGGGCTCCGTGCAGGGCCATTCAATTAACCAACTGAACAAGAAAGTGGGGTACTGCAAGTCACAGGAATGGAGGGCCCAGAATCTACTGTCACCGTTTTGATTCCCAAAAAGAGACTCAAAACTAGAAGGGAACAACGAAAGCTTTCAGGGAGCTTCTTTGGCGTAGCTTGTCTCTGGTACAGCACCTCAAAAACAACCCTGGTGCCCACAGACTACAGTTCCATTATTCTCGGGGGCGGCGGGACACGACGAATGGCAGTCAGGGGCGTGACTAAGAGTATAAATGTCGGGGTAGTCCGGCGAGCTGGGGGGAGGGGTGCGGGAGCAATCCCAGGCCCCACCCAGACCCTCCCTGTTTGCCAAAGCCAGCCTGTAGACTGAGACCCGCCCCTGTGCCACAGTCCCGCCCAAGGCTCACGCAGGGCCCACCCGCGTTCCAGAGTCCAACTCAGGCCAGAGTTCCCGTAGTTCCGAAGCCGGGTCCAAGACCGAATCCTCCCGGCAAGCCAAAGACTAAGAACTCGCGGCTTTCCTAAGTCCCACCCAGTACAGAGTTCTCGAGTCCCCAAACCCCTCCCAGCACCGAAGGCCCGCCCAGCGTGCGGGGCACGGATCCACCCGCGGAGGAGCTGCACAGCTTTGCCTTGGACACTGGGGTCCCCTCCTGCCCCGCCCTTCCCCGTGTGGCCACCAATCAGAGCTGGGAGCCGCGCTCGCAGGCGCCCGACGGGAGGACCCGCCCGCAGGCCAATCGGTGGTGCGTCCGCGGGGGGGCGGGGCTGCGGCGGACGCGCTGCGGGGGCGGGGAAGCAGCTAGCTGTCGGGATCGGGCGGCGCGGGCGTCGGACGTGAAGGAGGCCTGGCTGGCGGCGTCGCAGGCCGGTGTGTGTGGCACGGTGAGGACGCGGCGGCCGTGGGCGGGGGCGGCGGGCGAGCCGCGCAGGGCCGATGGGGCGAGCTGGGGCTTCCTTCGTCGGCCGGACCTCAGTGGAACCTGAGTCGGACCAGGCCTGAGGCTGGCCGTCCACCAGAGAAAGTCCACGCCCGGCACTGAGGCCTTGGTGAGGCGCGCCAGCTCCTCGCCGAGTTCGCGGTTGACAACACACGTCTGTGAACGGCCTGTCCGTGGAGGGGCGAAGGGAGGAGGGTCTCGGGTCGAGACTAGTCCGCTGAGGACAGGAGTGTTGCTTATGTAAATGGGCAGTCTGGGGAGGACTGGGAGCTGCGGAGTTCCGCGCGGAGCCTGGCTGTCAGCAGAGTACTGAGGGCAGGGACATCACACGTGGAGACCAGCTGTCGAGGAAGGGGGATGATTGAGAGTCCCGGCGTCTCTCGTGGACACTGGGTGTCCCGTGGAGGGTTAAGGACCACTAGAATGCCCTTCTGAAGACCACCCCCTCCCCCAGGCCAGTGCTCAACAAAGCAAGAGCCTTGGGAAGCACCACCAAGAGCCATAAATGAAAGCCCAGAAGGGCACTGGCCACTCCCTGTTTTTTCTTCTCTGCCTTTCCTTCAAAACCGAGGCTCAAGTGTTAATGTTCTTACTCTGCTAGGATCTAGAAGTAGTATTGGCCCATTGCGTTTTACTCACCCTAGATTATAAACACCTTTGCCATTTACACACGTGGCAGTGATTTCTCAGGATCTTTCATGCCCCCAGTAATGGTGGTGAAAAATTGAAACTAAAACAAGACATTCATGCAGGAAATAATGTCGATACATAGTGTTCAGAAAATGGAATGGCTTCAAAGTCAGGGCAAAATCTTTAAAGGGTGACTTTTCTCGCTAGCTTTGTTTTGTTTCCATGAGGTGGTTTTGACTGGGTCACTGTGAAAATGTTTGGTAATTAGTGGTTAACACTGATTTTGCGTTGGTCTGGTGGAGACAGTATCATACATAGTCGGCCCTACGGATTCTCTCAGTGTTAGGAAGATGAAAGAGGTCGTTGGAAATAGGGAGGTGTGAAGTAAGCTTGACTTGTAGGCTAAGGAAAATGTTTGTGAAAGTCATTTGTGAAGCACTTCGTGGCTGCTCTTGTCGGTTCTGAAGTCTTCAAAGGGGACACGCCCTAGTTGCACATCCCCACGGTTCTTATTGAGACATTCTCCATAGCCCAGGCTGGCCTCCAGCTCGCCACCCTCTTACCTCAGCCTCTGAGTGCCGAGAGTAGAGATGTACATCGTGACTTCCTGTGCACAACTCCATTTTCGAGCCCAGGAAGAAGCAAACTTGGGTGGGTTTAGGGTGACATTCTGGGATATGTGCAAAACCAGTCTCTAATGGCCTGCTTTGCTACATTTAATAGCGAGTTTATAGATGATGATACCTACAAATTCCTTTACCAAAGAGCAGGTCACTAGGAGGTATGTCCTTCATTTATCCCTGCCTTAGGTTCCCTATCCATAGAGTGGGTTTAAAATGTACTTACCTCAGGCGTTGTTGTGAAGACTAAGAATCAACGTTTGGAAGCTGTGTAAATGACCTTGCATTGAATAAGAACTTCATGAACTTCAGTAATTGTTACTAGCAAGTGAAAGTAGCACAGGCTAACCCTGGGTGTTTGTCAGATGAGTTGGGAGAGAATTAGACAGTGGTGCCACAGTTATCCTGCCTGGAGGGAAGGATGTGAACTGGATTGCTCAAGCAGAGATTAATCCTTGGGTGGTCCCATGGGAGGCCGTTTATGTCTATAGGCCAGTGTCCCCTTTCCAAACATTCCTGCTTCGAGCCACACGAACACCTGTATTCACACGTTGACAGATTTCTCTCAGTTCCGTCTGCCGTCTCAGTTACATTCATATTTTTCTTTCCCCCGTTTGACCGTCTGATTCCCCTTTTCCCTTCATGAGCTTCGTGCAACGCCGTGCGGGGCTAGGTGTGCAGCCAGAACACATTGAAAAGTTGGGCGACTTTAGTCTGCTTGCTCAGGTCAGTATGTGTGGAGTCAGTTGGCGCTAATGGCTCTGTTGATATGATGGTTTGACTTTATGGAGGAAAGCTAAAAAGTCGGGGACCTCCTAAAACTTAGCATGATAAACCCCAGTGCTATCATTTTCTTGTTTATGTTGGAGAGGATTGTGGTCGACTATTTTTGGAAGGCAACTACCAGTATGTGATATTTTGATTTTTGAAATCCCACTTTTAAAAAAAATAATCAGATAAGCAAACGTTGTATCGGTCAGGTGGTTAAGTAAGTACTCTTGGCCAGTCAACATTCTTTGGCAAGCTCATTCCTGTTCCTCCTCAAAGCATAATTTGAACCATTTTTGATCCCAGGAAATATGTTTCAAATATGCCTTTAACCTTAAAGGTGAAATCATGTGCACACAAAAGTTCAAGTGTAAAAATATGCATAAGGACAGGGACAGAATCAGGAGGGCAGAATGATTTCAGTGATTTTGTTTTAGTCTTATAGGATTATTTCCCACTAAGCCTAAATACTAAGGTATTTTAGTTTATTGCTCCCTAAAGATACAAACCTTAGGATGGTTAGATGTCTAAATGGGTAAAGGTGCTTGCTGCCAAGCCTGGGGACCTGCACTGGAACCAGGGACACACGTGGTAGAAGGAGAGAAATGATTCCCAAAAGGTGTGCTCTGACCTCTTTAAGTGAACGGTGTCAGACGTGCACACGCGTCCACAAGTAAATGTAAATAAAACACAAAGGCGCCGTGACAACAGGATATGATGAGGAGCCCTGCTTTGGCTCCTCTCTCCTCCCTAATGTCCCTAGTCGGCCTGCTGGAGCCCTCACAGCTCAGCCCCAGGCAGCTTCCTCTGCTCTACTCTGTTGTCTTGAGCTGGCTGTCCTCTGCCTTCCCCACCTGAGTGAGACAGGGTCTGTCCTGGAACTCGCTGTGTAGATCAGGCTGGTCTCAAACTCACAGAAACCTGCTTGCCTCTTTCTCTGGAGTGCTGGGAGTAAGGGCGAGTGCAGTATGCTCCACTCGATCCCTTGCTTCCTGTAAGTCCCCAACCCCATTGAGCATGAGCAGCCGGAGCAGCCACTGCGCTAGTGATTTTTTTAAATGTGACTTCGGTGAGCACATGTTCTTGTGGGCTTACTCCGTTGCTTTCCTTTCTCCATTCAACTCCTTTTGTGTGCACTGTAGAATCAGGATGGAGTTGGAGCCATCTGCAGAGGTGAGGAACTCCAAGTCATTCTCCTCTGGAATTCCTTGAGTTATAGTGCGGAAACACTGCTACCTATTACAGGTGCTTGTGAGCTATAAATGGCACAGTGTAAAGCAAAGGACTTGATCTGGGCCTTCTGGTAGTGGGAGTCACTTGGGACATAGTAGCTACTGTCATGCGTATGAGTATTGATAACTCTTTACTTCGACTCTCCCTCCATCCCAGCTGCTCCTCCACCTGCCAGCCCTCTGCCATCCTCACTTTAATGCACTTACCCTCGACCATTCCACTGTACCGCAGGGATTTTCCCCTGTAGAAGGTCCTGTATCCTTAAACACTTAAAGTTTCTGGAGTATCAGAAAAAGTTTTAAATAATGTTTAAATGTTTGAAATACAAAATAATAAATCAGTAATATAATACAGTAATAGTAAAGTCTTGTGGGGGAGCAAAGTCTGATGCTAGGTTTTGTGAAACCTGAGGCATATATAATTAGAAAAGGATAGGCAGCTCACATCAGCCAAAAATCCATCTCCAGAAGGATCTCTGTGGATACCCGCACTAGAAATGCAAGCTCAGGGGCACACACACACACAATTTAAAATTAAATGTAAATCTCTTTAAATGAATAAGGTTACAAATAAAAGTTAATTCATTAAATAAACATTTGTTTAGTATGCAAAAAAGTAAGGAGCTAGGATTGTAGCTGAGTTGATAAAGAGTGAGCGCGTTCCTAGCATACACAAAGCCCTGAGTGTGATTCTCAGTGCCGCATAAGCCTGACATAGCGGTGGATCCCTGTGATCTCAGCATGGGTCATAGAGACAGGAAAACAAGAAGTTCAGGGTCGTCAAGACAGTCTGGGATGCATGAGACTTCTTGGAAAGGAGGCAACATTTATTACCAGACATATAATCCCTTTTTTCTTAGCTATGTATTTTTAATTTCCTTTTCATGACAGTGAGAAAATAGAATTCATCTATTCTTCTAGAATAGCTGATAATTTTTTAGTGATAGAATACATGATTTATGATTTCACATATAGATATATTTTATAATTGTATACAAACAGCTTTGTGTTCCTGGGGTGGGTACAGGGTGGAAAGATTTTATTCTCTTTTTCACAATTACATTTAATAAGGAAGAAAAATATTCATCTAAGGCATATTTACAATTATAGTTCTATATTACTGACCTATTTTTCTGATAGGTAAGGATTTTTACTTTTTCTTCTGAGAACTGAACTCTGCCTAGAGTTTAACAAATCTACTGAAAATTTTCTCACAAATGAGCTTCCGGCTCCTTGTATTTCAGGTTTTTTTCTTTTCTATTATCCATGTACCCTCCATGCCAGATATTGGTGGACCCATTTGTGTTGTTTGCCTAGGGCCACCCAGGGTGTTCAGGAGTTCATCTCATTTGAATATACATAAATTAACTACGGGAAACTTAAATGTCCATTCACATTAATGGGTCTTTATCTGGCTCCCAGAAGTGCCAACTGTTCCTCCAGTGTACCTTCTCATAGGGGAGAATGGCACAGGCAGAGTTACACGGGAAAGATCCAACAATCATAAGTGATTACAATCAGAATAGTGTTTTGGTAAATTTTACAGAGACTTATGACCATAGGAACACTTTGCGTGGGGCCTCACCAGTCCCTTGGAACTGAGGCTCATGTGAGAGACCTAGAGACCTGAGCCAGACTATTTGTTTATCAACTTTTATTGGGGTAGTTTTATACTCCGTGTTTGATGCCAAGTAAACCAGCAGTGTGTGGTGTGCAGGTCCTAAGTGCATTTTCCTCAGCCATTTGTTTGAGAAGGAGGAAGTAACGTTGGAAATAAACTTACAAAGCTTGACTAAATATTTTGTCTATTTTACTAAAGTCAAATTTTCTTCAGTAGTAGTTAATATGGAGAGTGGGCCACAATATCAAAATTAATTCCAGTGTTAAAAGTTTTTATGTATTTTTTTTTATTTTGGTTTTTGAAACAAGTAGGCCTGACTGTCCTGGAACTCACTCTGTAGCCCAGGTTGGCCCCAAACTCAAGGATCTGCCTGCTTCTGCCTTCCAAGTGCTGGCATTAAAGACATACACCACTATATGCTCAACTAAAAATATTTACTAATTAAACTGTTTTAGGAAAACAACAAGAACAACTGTAACTCTTAGACAAGAGACAGTATTTTTGCCTTCTCTGGAAGCTGTGTGATTTCAAAGGTAATATATATCCATTACTCTAAACAGTTGGGAAAGAATTTTACATTGGAAAGACAAGTAAAAATTGGTCCTTTACTCTTTCCCAGTGAGACCCACCATAAACATGTTTGGGCTTGTTTCTAAAGGAGTACAGGTTTATTTTGGCTTGTGGTTTAAAATGTGATAATGGAGCTTAGTTTCTGGGAGTGCACACTCCATCCCGGCCCTCCACTCATTAGTTAGAACATCTGGATGTGCGTGTGATGCAGCTGTGGAAGACTCTGACAAGCAAAAGGTAATGGGCAGTGGAGATGAAGGCCACCTGTTTTCCTTCACCATTCCCTGATCTGCCATCAGAATGTTCAGAACCTGGAGGTGGGCTCCAGCAGAGAGTGGGGAAGTCCACTGTTTTCTCTCTGCTTCTCAGTCATTTCTCTAGCAGTTGCTTCTTTCCTCTCTTCCCTCTTGGAGCTCCATTCCAGGCAAAGTACAATTTGTGGGCAAACAGCACTGCTAAAACCCCAAATTTCTGGCTAAGGGACTGAAAAGAGAGCAAAGTATACCAGAGAGGTCCCAAAGAGAAAGTTGCCCCTTAAAGTTTTTGGACTTAGAGGCTCAACTCTGAGCATATGTGAGTCAGAAACTGAGAACCAGGGTCTGGAGAGATGATTCATCAGATAAGAGCATTGGCTGTTTTTCCGGAGTACCTGTGTTTAATTCCCCAAACCCACATGCCAGTTCACAACCAGTTCCAAGGGACCCTATGCTTTCTTCTGGCCTCTGCAGTTCTAGCATCAGGGTGAGTGGAACACAGGGTAAGTAGGGTTTTACTGGGGAATATCAGGGTTCTGAAATGGAATTTCACTGACAATATTCCGCAGAAGACTGGATGAGTCTGGCAGCCTAACTCCAGTCAGGCCAGTGTCTGCTCATCAGAATACCAGTATGCTCCATAGGACTAAAATAAGATTCCAACAGTAGAGTGTTTTATTTATTTATTTTTTTTTTTTAGTAGAGTGTTTTAAAAGTCTAGGATATAATCCAAAGATACTCATATACGAAAACCCAAGGAAATGCTCACAGACTAAAACTGCAGTGAAAATATTGAACTGGTCTGAGAACTTTGTGATTGTGAGTGTGCTGGCTAGTCATATGTCAGCTTGCTACACAAAGTCCAATTATCTGAAAGGAGGGAACCTCAGTTGAGAAAATGCCCCAGTAAGATCTGGCTGTAAGGCATTTTCTTAATTATTGATTGGTGGGTAAATGCCCAACCCATTGTGGGTGTGTCCATCCCTGGACTGGTGGTCCAGAGTTCTGTAATAAAGCAAGTTGAGCAAGCCTGGGAAGCAATAAGCAGCACCCTTCCATGGCCTCTGCATCAGTTCCTGCCTCCAGATTCCTGCCTTCTTTGACTTCCTGTCCTGACTTCCTTCAGTGATGAGCCATGCTGTGTAAGTGTAAGCCAAATAAACCTTCGCAACTTGCTTTTTGGTCATGGTGTTTCATCTCAGCAGTAAAAACCCTAAGACTGGCAGGATTGTGGCCTCTGTGGCCATTAATTTTTAGTGTTCATTCTGGAAATGTGATACATAAACAGGACACTTTGCATATGTAATTAAGGGTACTAATCAGCTACATTGAAATAATGAGGCTGGCCTGGATTTCGGTGGTCCACTCATGTGATTGGAGTTCTGTGGGGATCTCTTTCGGCTGATACCAGAATAGAGAGGTTAGAACATGTGTTTTCAATATATTCTTCCTGCCTTAGAAGGAGCCAGGAGCCAAGAATGCAGGTAGCTTCTTGTTATCCTTGGTGGTTACACCTGGACCTACGGTACTTACCTAGTGCTTATGAGGCCACTGCAAAAAGATTTTTTTCAGTTTCAGAATTTTGTTTTACATATAGTTAGAACATCTAGCAATTGTCTGAAGCCTCCAGTGAAGGAAATTATAAATTTAGTTAATGTTCAGATACTTAAACAACTGGGGAGTGAAAGTAAAGCTGTAAGGTGTATAACTATCAGTTGTGTCCAGAGGCATGTCTTTGGACCCGGTGGCTGGTTCATTCCGTGCTGTTTGTGTGAAGGGTCTTTATTCTTTTTTTTTTTTTTTTCTTGAGACAGGGTTTCTCTGTAGCCTTGGAGCCTGAAACTAGCTCTTATAGACCAGGCTGTCCTCAAACTTACAGCGATCAACCTGCCTCTGCCACCTGAGTGTTGGCTGGGATTAGAGGCGTGCGCCACCACTGCCTGGCCAAAGGCTTTATTCTTTTTTTTTTTTTAAATTTTTATGCATACAATATTCTGTCTGTGTGCAGGCCTGAAGAGGGCACCAGACCTCATTACAGACGGTTGTGAGCCACCATGTGGTTGCTGGGAATTGAACTCAGGACCTTTGGAAAAGCAGGCAATGCTCTTAACCGCTGAGCCATCTCTCCAGCCCCAAAGGCTTTATTCTATAGCTAGTGCTAGACATGCCTCGCTCAGAAGACTGATCACAGAGCTTCAGGGGGCTTATTTTATTTTTGGCTATAAGTACTATAAACTAGTTGGCGCATCAGCTTTCAGGTTTTGCTCCATTGAGAAGCTTACAACGGAGTTGGGACTGGATCTGTGTGTAATAGTTCTAAATTTTCCATCTGCTGTCCTCATTTCAGCAAATGCCTGCCTCAGTGTGTGTATACCGTGGGTGTGCACACACGTGTATGGATATATGTTGACATCAGGTGCCATCTTCAGTCACTTTTTAGAAAGTCTCTTACTAAATGTGGATCGTATATTTGAATATTAGTTCCCAGTTGGTGGACTGTTTGCAAAGGATTCTGAAGTATGTACCGACTTTTTGTAAGAGATATTCCACTTGGGGTGGGTTTGAGGTTTCAATAGACTCCTGCCAGTCCCAGTGTGTCTTGTTCTTTCTACTTCCAAACATTGGGTCAAGATATGATAAGCTCTTGGCTGTTCCTGTCCCAGTGCCTTTGTTTTGCCATCATGGACTCTAACCCTCTGAAACCGTAGGCCCCAAAGTCTTTTATAAGTTGCCTTGGACATGGTATTTTATCACAGCAATTTTTTTTTAAAGTGGCTAAGAGACTAAATTCAGTGCTTACAAATTGAGACTGCTGGGCCAGCAGACGCCCAGGAGCTGCCTGTCTCAGCCTACCCAGCACTGGGATTGCAGGCACACTTTGTTTGTGTGAGTTCTGGTGTAGCATGCTTCCTTGTCGGACTGTCTTGGACCGCCAGCCTGCAAATAACAACTCAGAGACTTCTTATTAATTATGAAAGCTTGGCCTTAGCTTAGGCTTGTCTCAACCAGCTCTTATAACTTAAACTAGCCTATTTATGTTAATCTGCATTCTGCCACATGGCGTTAACTTTGTCTATACTGCCCATCCTGCTTCCTCCACATTTGACTGGCAACTCCGCCTTTTTTCTTCTATCCCCAGAAGTCCTGCCTAACTTCTCTGTCCTTGGAAGTCCTGCTTAACCTCTTCCCACCTAGCTATTGGCCATTCGGTTCTTTATTACAGCAATCACAGCAACACATCTTCACACAGTGTACAAATATCTCACAATACTCTGGGGATCCATGCTCAAGTCTTTAAGCCTTGTACAGCACGCACTTTACAACTGAGCCATCTTCCCAGATCTTTTATGGCCTTTAAAGCCTTAACAGTCACCAGCATCAAGATCTCTTGGCTGATCTTGCTGAGGATGGCAGAACCAGTGTTTGCAAGGGTCACATTTGTGTAGAGGATGACTCCAGGTCTGGTTTCTGTGGTGCTGAGGCCACGTCAGCTACCAACTGGCAGTGCATCTGTGTCTGGAGCAGTGGTGTATGTTTATACAATGAGACTCCTGGGAAGGGTGTGGATGTTCGCTCACACCTGCCCATCTGCCTAGCTAGCTGTTTTTCTTCGGGTCTTTGAACCTTGCCCTGTAATATAAAACCAACATTGTTTTTCAGCTTCTGCGTATTGATTAACTTGCTTACTTATTATCTTTTTTTAGTCAGTTGTGCTTAGAGAATGAGGCACCCATCTCTTGCTATGCTGCAGGGGTGTAGCCCAAGATTGGAGGACTGGGTAGGAGTCCATTTATCACCAGCTATGAAAGCTGACTCACGGTCCGGTAAGATGGCTTAGCCAGTAAAGGCATTTGCTGCCAAACCTAATGTCCTGAGTTTCCATCCTTGGGACTAACATGGAACCAACTCCCACAAGTAATCCTATGACCTCCACATACATGATGTGGCACAGATGTGCCCATACACATACACACAAATATAAATGTTTGTTTTTTAAGTTCTTAATATTGAGTAAATTTTAGACCTGTAAGACAGATTTCATGAAAATGAAAGTATGATATTCTGTCTCTTTGGTTAGTCAATAAAGAATTTTGACTCTGGAGTCTCCCACAAGACCCAGGGTTTCAAGGAAAGCAGATGTTCACTGCCCACCAGAATTCTAGCTAGTTCCCTTACTGTGTACGGTAGACTGTGCCTTTGTTCAGGAAGAGCAAGAATCTTGGTAACCAGATCAAGGCTCAAAGCAGACTCTGGTTAAGTGTTCTGTAGCACCCTGTCTGTCTGTCTGTCCATCCAGTTTTAGTGCAGAGCTTTTTCATACCCGTTCCGTCCTATACATCCCCCCACAGTCAGCAGCCCTTTCCAGAGCAGACATCTGTTACATCACCACCATCCCCAAAGCCTTTGCCAACTTTTAAGCTGAATTTTCCAACTCTAGGAAATGACACGTCACAGGGTTTTTAAATTATTACTTTTAAATGGGAACATACCGAAGCAGCCAGATTTGTAGTGAATGGTACAAAATGATGGAAATTGTATCCAGCTACCAGAGATATTTTTAGGAATGCAGACTACAAAGCATTCCATTCACATGGAAAAAAAGATGAGAAAATTCCTTGAGTTCTGGTTCTTTGCACTGCCTTTCTGTGGACATCTGGGGGTGGTGCTCCAGCAGATTCCACGACAGGGCAGAAGTGGACCATAGGCTCCCGGAACTGTGTTTCTATCCTAAGCTTCTTAATATTTATTTATAAGCACACAAAACAAAATAAAGTTCATTCCTGTTAGGTTATATCTTACATAAGGCAGATTCAGGGCATACTCCCCTCCTTCAAATTTTCCTCCTGTCAGATGAAAGCAACGATACTGAGTGAAGCACCCTGTGCTTCTGCAGTAAGAGCCCAGTGGTCTTCTATTCCCGAAGCATCTGAGAGAGCAGAGAGAAAGGCTGCCCGGCATTCCCTCACTACTGCTGTCTACCAGTGTTCTATCAAGTTCTTTTCATCTCTCCTGAACTTGGTGATACACCTAGGCTTCAAGTCTTAACCTTAAGTCTCAAGCAGGGACTTAGCACGAGTACTTGTTAAGTGAGTGGTTGACACACACTACTCACCGTTGCGGAAAAGCAAACAGGATTGTCTGAATTTGCAGCAGAGCGCCTCCAGGGTCATTTCTTTTCCAAACCAGTGTGAATAAGAGTGTGTTAGGACTCTGGGTCTCAGCTGTAGCTCTGTGAATGACTCTCTTTGAACCAGATGAAAAGAAAGACAAAGGTCACGGCTCAGAAGGTGTGTAAGCTTGCAGAGGTTTCCCTGGTAAGCTGTGTAGTTCAGGAGAGCTTTGATATCCCTCGAGTTCTTCTGTTTCTTTTGCTCTTATGGCCAATGAGCTAATTAATGTTAAATGAAAAGTTACAGCTATGGTTAGAGTTAAATTTACATCAATGAAAGCAGATGTTCACTGCCCACCAGAATTCTAGCTAGTTCCCTTACTGTGTACGGTAGACTGTGCCTTTCTTCAGGAAGAGCAAAAATCTTGGTAACCAGATCAAGGCTCAAAGAAGACTCTGGTTAAGTGTCTGCTAAATATAAACATACAGTGTGAACATATGACTTAATTTTGTAGGTTTTTTTTTTAAGATTTGTTTTGTATGTGTGTGCATTGGACTTCAGAGGCCAGAAGAGTATCAGATTCCCTGGAACTAGAGCTGTGGATGGCTGTTAGCCTCTTGATGTGAGTGCTAGGAACTCAACCCAGGTTTTCTGCAAGAATAGCAAGTGCTCTTAACTGCTGAGTCATCTCTCTAGCTTCATCTGTTTTGTTTCTGAGAGAGTGTTTAAGAGTATTTGTTCTTGCGGAGGACCTGGGTTTGATTGCCAGCACCCACATGACAGCTCACAACTGTCCATAACTTGTTTCAGGGAACCTTGTTTGAGGATCCTCTGACCTCCAGACATCAGGCATGCATTTGGCACATAGACATACATGCAAGCAAAACACTCACATACAAAATAAGTAATGGGGGGGAGGGAGAAAGGCAGGCAAGCTTACTGCTCTTGCATGAGGACCCAGGTTCAGCTCCCAACACCCACATGATGTTCACAACCACCTGTAACTTCAGTACCAGAAGATCCAATGCTTTCTTTCCACATTACAGGCTCCTATAGGCATGCAGCACACATAGAAATAAATAAATATTTTTTGAAAAAGGATCACTTCAGTTCCCAGCACCCATTTGGTGGCTCATGACTGTCCATAATTTAAGTTCCAGGAGATCTGATGCTTCTCTATGGCCTCTTCAGGCACTGCATTCATGAGGTGCTCAGACATACATGCAGGTAAAACACCTATACACATAAAAAATAAAAATAATAAAGGGACTGGGCTAAAGAGATTGCCCACTGGTTAAGAGCTTTTGTTAAAGCTGATCTTGAACTTTTGACCACCTGCCTCAGCCTCCTAGATGCATGTGTATGCCACCACTCTGTGTGGCTTAATGCTTTATAAAGTGAATTCTATCTGCCCTAGGAGTTACGCTGTGACCTATTTAAGAGAGGGACTCTTATTCTGAGTGTACTAGCAATAACTTCCCTTGCATTTTCTATTTAATGTTGTTTTTTTCCAACACAGTGTATACTTCTAGGCCCTTTAATTATCTTTGTTCATTTTCTTAGCATTGCATGGTTGGATGCAACCTTCTAACAACAAATACAAGCTGGGTAATAGTGGCACACACCTTTAATCCCAGCATCAGGAGGCAAAAGTAGATGGATCTCTGAGTTCGAGTCCAGCCTGACCTACAGAGTGGATTCCAGTACAATCAAGGCTACACAGAAACCCTATCTTGAAAAACAAATACAACAGAAAACCTGAGCAATTTTTCCCTTTTAATATAGAAGCTGAGCCCAGTGTCAGGTACCCATTGCTCAACCTGTGAGAGTCAAGAGGAGGATTGAGTCAGGGAATATAATAAATAAAATCCTGTCTCTAAACTGATACATATGAAAATACAAGTGATAATTACATAGTAAGATAAATTTGGTAAATAGCTTCTAAAAACGTATTTTGACTATGTATTTTCAGAGTTGTAGCCTTCCTTCAGGGAAGACTGGCTTTGAAACACATTCATTGTTTCAGGAGAACTAACTTAAGTTCATCAGTTTTCCCATCACTAACAAAACACCTGAGCCAACAACTCCAGGGAAGAGGGCTTTATCTGAATCAGTCTCAGGTTTTAGTCCACAGTCACTTCCTCTTTGCTTCTGAGTCCATTTGTAGTGAAAGAACAGCATGGCAGAGAGCGTGTGGTGGAGTAAAGTGGCCCTAAGGCAATAACGCCATCCAGTTAGGGACCTGGCGGTGGGTTAATCCACCTTAGGGTTAGAGCACTCATAATTCAGTCACTTCTCAAAAGCCCATCAGATGGTAGCCAGGCCTTTAACATTGGGACCTTTGGGAACAGTTCATGCTCAAACTTTAGCAGAACGCTGGATGATTCCAGTATTTTATAAATGTAAACAGATGAAGAGCATAGAGGCCACTGTTTCGTACCCTAAAGATAGAAGTCTCCATTTACAGTCTCTTTTGCATTAAAATTTTGTGAAAGTGAAGTGAAAACGTCCGTGAGTGTAGTTCTTGAAGCTTCATAGACGCATGTTAATACTAACAGTAGGGCACTCTTAAGTACTGGTCTGCTGTGGTTGGTCTTCAGTCTTACGCACGACAGTCTATACAGTATACTGCTTGATGAGACAGTGCAATGTCTTTAATGCCACGGTACTAAGTAACTACTTAGCTAGCAGACAGAGTGAGAATCTAGTCCCTGCATTCAGGGGCGTACAGACTAGAGAGTGGGTCACAGCTACCTGAGTGTCACATGTAAGTAGTTGGATTATTCATTGTTCTGAACCACTTTATACAGGAATTGAGGTGGAAAACTAACTTGGTACAATTATGTACCACTTCATCATTTTGCTCTCTCATTATACTTGTTTTTTAAAATATTTGTGTGCATATGTGTGGGTGCACATATGTGGTACATTTGTGGAGGCCAGAGAACAGTTTTCTGCAGTCAGTTCTGTCCTTCCACCATGTGAACCCTGGGGTAGAGCCCAGGTCATTGGGCTTGGCTATGTGCCTTTACTTGCTGAGCCTGCTCACTGGCCCATATGTTGCACTTTGCCAAAAGATTTACCCTTCTTTGATAAACCGGGAGCTTGCAGCACTTCTCAACCAAGATCCTTGTGGGATGTGGTTTTAAGAAGGAATTGGTTGGCAGTGAATTATGAAGAAGCTTTTCAAATGTAGTTCAAAGGCTACAAGACCCCTTGTTTGGTTTGTCTTGATAAGATATGTGTGAAAACAGGGAAGGACCCGCAGGAGTGGTTGACACAAAAGAGAATGGGCTGGGGATTGAGTGAGTTTGTTGGTTTTTGTTTTCTTAGTGCTGGGCTAATAGTCTGCCACTGAGCTACAGCTACAGCCCAAGTGAAATAAATTCTTTAAGAGGTTACTACAGTTCAGAGAAACCCCCCCCCCCAAAAAAAGACTATAGTTAACAGAAAACATTCACAAAGTGATTTAAGAGACGTGCAGTCAGTTTTGCAGACTGCATTCTTTATTGGTTAGACATCTGGTGTTTGTGTCTCACTTCTACCACATGGGCATGTATCTTTTGCTATCCTGGTTTTACTGTTAAACATTTTTCCTTTTTCTTTTTCTCTTTGTTGTTTGTTGTTTTAAAGGTAAGTTTTCACTGTGTAGACCAGGCTGGTCTCAGACTCACAGAGTGTCTTTTGCCTCTGCCTCCTGCATGCTGAAATTTAAGGCATGACCCCTATACCCAGCTTGTTTAGCTTTTTTTTTTTTTTTTTTAAAAGAGATGGTCCCATATAGACCAAGCTGGCCTTGAACTTGCTATGTAATCAAGGATGATCTTGAACTCAGACCCAAACTCCTGCTCCTGTGTGCTGAAATTAGGTGTGTGCTGCCACCACCTTGCTTTGTGTGATGCTGGGTATTGAACTCTGGACTTTGTTCATGCCAGGCAAACACTGTAATAACCAGGCCACAGCCCTACTCCTTAATTTTCTTTAAGTTGATTTTTTAATGTAAATAATATATTTAAAAATGAAAATTTCCATAAGTAGTAAGTACCTTAGTACAAGGAAAAACAATATTATAGATTCAAGCAGATACTTAGCTTGCACTTTGTTAAAGACAGCAAGGATATTACCCTATTAGACTTGACAACCTATAAACAGGCTTTTCCTGTAGTGCCACAGGAGGACTGAAAATGACCCTGGCCCTCTTGGACCTTTTGTGTCATCTATTAAATGGTCTTGCACGGTGATGCCAGTATTATGGTGGGTTTGAGGTGGGTGCGGCAGGTGTGTGGATTCACCAGGTCCTCATCTGGACTGCCGTTTGGTGCCGTACCTCCGATTTCCTTCCAAATGACCAGTGCAACTGCTCTGCTCTAGAAAGCACAAGGAGTATGAAGCTGGCAAAGATGAGTCTGGCTGTTTTCATGTTTGTTGGCTTCATCCCTGGTGGCCTTCTTTGCACACTGAGCCAATATAAAAAGACAGGTCCATGGCTGCTTCAGATTAGTATGACAATGCCAGTCACATGTTAATGTTCTTCGATCACTTTTACTAGAAAGGACAGTGTCCAGCACTTGAACCTAATTGTTAGCACATGTGACTGGGCTGAAGAAGGAAGGCATGCTGGGTATTGAGCAGTTCTGGGAAGAGAGATAGTCATAGGTGTTCTCCCTCTCCCAGGTGAGTGGTAATGATGTCACTCATGATGGCTTCTGGGAGGTCCATTGAGTTAATATATGTGCCTGGTTCAGAGAACCTTGGAAATATTACTAGGGGTAATTTTATTGATTTTTGTGCTACAACCATATGTATAGATGAAGAAAAACTTTCTGTTCCTTATTTTAATGTAATTTAAAACTTATAGAAGTTAAATATAAAATATTGTGGGTTCTTATGAGCCCAATTTTTTTTACATTGCTTTAATATCTAAATAATGTAGTGATTTAGTATGTTTTTGTTTTAGTGTTTCCTCCTCCTTCAACTAATGAAGAATGGGGGAGATAGAAGGAACATACAGAGCTTTGCCAACTTCCGGGACACGCTTGGGCGGCCAGACTTCTGTTGGAGTGAGTACCCTGGAACCGGAGCAGACCCTCTCACCCAGGACGCAGGAGAAGCACCTGCACATCAGAGTGAAGCTGCTGGATAGTACTGTGGAAGTATTTGACATTGAGGTAGGAAGCTTGATTTTTAAGGCATATTCTCTTCTATGTTCTAAAGTTAAGTAATTCTGTACCAGACTCCATTTTGCTGGTAAGAGTTTGTGTTGTGTATTTATTCAGGCAACCAAGAGTTGCTTTGATGGCTACCCAGCAGAGTCTTTGGAAATAGTAGATCTAAGTTAACTTTCAGATAAAATTCTGAAGGATACAGTTTCCATTCCTTTGTTTTCAGAATGACTAAAGAATACAAACTGACCAAATGGCTTTGACTCAGACATACATTCCCCATGTAGGTGTTTGAGTCCTGGTACCTCCATAAGAGATGCCAGGTGGCCTCAAGGTGTGTCAGCATACCTGTCTGAGCAGAGAATAGTCCTTCCTGCTCAGGGACTGAATGAACACTAGGAAGAGAGCCTGTGGATGAGGTGTTAACACAGTGAGGGTGACAGGTGACATCAATATGTACTGGACAGTGAGGGCCTGCACTGACAGGGAGCAGACAGGAAAGCCTTACATTGGGAGTTAGTGTGTAGTGAGGGTCTTGCATTGGGTAGTGTGGGCCTGACTTCCTGAGGCAGTAGAGTGAACCTACCTTAAAGGCCATGTGCAGTGAGTGTGAGCCTGCTGTTGTGAGGAGGTGCACAGCGAGTGCTAATGTTGGGAGACAGTTCACGTTATTAGTGCAGAACTTACTTGCTCAGGTTAACTTATACAGTTTTTTTTTTAAGCAGGATCGCCTGTAACCCAGACTAACCTTGAACTCTGTATGTAGATAGCTAAAGATGATTTGTAGCTAAAAAATTCCATTTGTCATTATATACCATTTAACTATAAATAATGCTGTTTATGGACATTCATGTAAAAGATTCTGTTTGAGCATGTCTTAATTTCTTTGGTATGGGACAGGGAGGTCAAATTGCAACATCACATGATAACTCATTTAGTCATTTGAGGATGCTAATCTGTCTCCCAAAGTCACTCTTCTACTTTTTTATTCCCATCAGCCTCATTAAAATGTTCTGGTTTCTCTACATTTTTTTTTGAACCTTTGAATTTCAGCCATTCTAGTTGGTGTGACATTTAGGAAGTTTCTCCTGAGATAGATTAGGACAAAGTGACTCAGTCAGAGTGGGCCCTGTCTCTGAGTCAGCACAGCAGAGAGAGCTGTGTCTGCGGTGCAAGGGTAGGAGGAGCTAGGGGAAGGTGTGCTTCTTCTGCCCATAAAGACCCTGAAGAGGTATCGCTAGATATGAACAAAAGTTTAGCTGTATGATTTTAGAACATTTTAGTTTCATCTAGAAATGTTACACAGGTTTGTAGGAATAACAAATTGATTCCTGTCTGTCTGTCTGGTTTGGTTTGGGTTTGGTTTTGAGATGCAGTTAAGTTCTATAGCCCAGGTTGGCATAGAATTCACTGTGTATATAGTCCAGGCTGACCTCAAACTGAACTATAAGGTTAAATATTTATTTAAATAAAGTAGCAAATAAGGTGGTGTGCATCTGTAATCCCAGTACTCAGGAGGCTGAAGAGGAGGATTACCACAAATTACAGACAAGCTGGAGTTAAAAAGTTATTCTCCCATTGTTGCCACTTGTGCTCTTGGGAGTTCTTTCTTACTTTCTCTTAATAAATAGACACTTTGTATTCTTACTTCTTGTCCCAATTCCCATATGCTTCTTGGGCTGGAGAGTGAACTCAGAGGCCACTTGCTCAGTGAGACATCGGTGGCTATTGATTGTTTATTACCCAGAATACTGAGTTAAGCTCAACAAGAGTTGTGAAAGTCTTCATACTCAAGGCACCCACATCATTTGAAAGTTCCCCCAAGATTAAATCCAGCAAGCCAGCGAGTCTGTGGAGACCTAGAACACCTACACTTAAATATTCTCAGAGAATCCAGGAGGTCTATGAATGTCAAAAACACTGGAAAAGACATCACAGCAAACTTTACAAAGTGCCTCCCTAGGCAGTGTCATAGACACACAGGATGGTTTCTGTCTCTCAGATAAAGGATTGTGACAGAGTCTATGAATTGACACAACTCATTGAAAACACTTTTTCTTATTCCTTTTGGCTTTTTGCATTTCTTAGTTTTAAGAAACGTGATCGGATTGTCTGTGAAGATAGTTTCTTCTTTTTAACTCTCTGTGCCTTTCACTGTATTATCACATTGGTTATAGCTTTCAGTGCTATGTTAAACACACATGTTGAGAAAAGATATTATTGTCTTGTTCTTAATCTTATGGCAAAACATTTTCAGCTTTATCCTTAAGTATATTGTTTGCTGTGGGTTTTTATAGATGTCTTTAACATGTTAAGAAGTTGGTATCTATTCCTGGCTAAGTGAGACTTCTCCCCTTCTCTTTAAAACCATATGTTAAAAGTTGCCAATTTTTTGCATTAATTGAAATGATACTTTGTTTTTCTTTATTGTTTTCTTTTTTCAGACAGGGTCTCACTATGTAACCCTGGCTCACTCTGTAGACCACTCTGGCCCGTAACTCAGAGACCTGCCTGCCTCTGCATCCTGAGTGCTGGGATTAAAGTCATGCGTCATCACGTCCTGCTTACTTGCTCTTTTCTTATTCTTTTTGATATTATTAATTACATTAATTATATTGTTCTAACTCTTACTTATTACCTTCTGAACCCAGACACCAGCATGTCCTAGAATCCCCAACCTCTTATGCATCACTAGTTGGCTAGTTTTTCTCCAACTTGACACAAGCTTGAGAAGAGGGGACCTCAGCTGAAAGAATGCCACCAAAAATATTGGCCTGGAAGCAAGCCTGTGGTGCATTTTCTTAATTAATGATTGGTGTGGGTGGGCCCATGCCATTGTGAATAGTGACACCCCTCAGCCGATGGTCCTGAGTTGTTCATGCAGGCTAAGAAAACCATGAGGAGCAAACCAGTGAGCAGTGATTGTCTTTGCTTCAGTTCCTGCCTCCAAGTTTTTGCCTTGAGTTCCTACCCTGACTTCTTCAGTGATGAACTGACTATAAGCTATAAAGTGAAATAAACCCTTTCCTCCCCAACTTTCTTTTGGTCATGGTGTTTTGAAAATAGGAACCCTGGCTAATAAGCTTGCACATCCTTGTTTCTTCCAACACTTAATATGTAGCTAAATCTTTTTTTCAAAACAGGGTTTCTCTGTGTAATAGTAGCCCTGGATGTCATGGAACTCACTTTGTAGACCAGGCTGGCTTTGAACTCACAGAGATCCACCTGTCTCTGCCTCCTGAGGGCTGGGATTAAGGGTGTACCACTACTATTCGGCTGCTAAATCTTATTTATCCATCAGGAATCTGCTAAACTATCACTTCCTTTGGGTGGATTTCCCAAAACCAAATCCCCTTCCTCCTCATTATTATACTTACGATTATCAGTACTATGCATTATATATGTAAATTATATTTATTTATAATAATATTCTTGACATTTATAGATGTGGTATTTGGTTGTCCAGAGGTCAGTCAGTAGATGCTTTCTGGCCTGGAAGAATGTCATTTGTCTCAGTTAATTGAATGAGCTATGTGGTTGTAAACACTATAGTCTGACCTCTGCTCTAAAGGGTCTTAGTTTTGAGTCTTATGGTTATTTTATTTATTTTGGTTTTTTTGTGAGACAGGGTTTCTCTATGTAGCCCTGGCTATCCTGAAACTCACTCTGTAGACCAGGCTTGCCTCAGACTTACAGAGATCCGCCTGCCTCTGCCTCTGAGTGCACCACTACACCCAGCCTTAGGTTTATTTTAGAATCAGGACTTATGTATGATACTGCTATCCATAGACATCATTTACTGAAACAAACTTAGTTACCATAATTACGTAAGATGGTGAATGAAGATGCGCATCATGGTTCTTCATACTGTGTTGCGGGAGGTCCTTCCGCTCCTCCAGCCTATAGCCGCTGAGATACCAGCCCATTGGGGCGTGGTCTCTCTCCCTTTAAAAAAGCGACTACTTCCCTTCTCACTCTCTTCGCTTCCTGCTCTGTTTCTGGTGACTAGACTCCTTCCTGATTGCGCAGAGGGCTGTTGTCTGGGATGGTTATCTGTAAGTTTTTTCCCCTTTAAATAAATACCACCCTATTAATCATAATTCCAAACTGGTGTGGGATTGTTTTGTGACTTACGCCTTCATCTGGCACCCAACGTGGGGCTCGAACCCACGACCCTGGGATTAGAGCATGAGACTCTTAATCTCAGGGTTGTGGGTTCGAGACCCACGTTGGGTGCCATTCTGTTGTGGGAGCTGCGGGTTGCATTCCTGCCGCCCCAGCTCCTGGTCACCTGGCTAGTTTATACCCCGAAATAACAACACACAAATTGTATTCTTTTAAACACTGCTTGGCCCATTATATCTAGCCTCTTCTTGGCTAACTCTCGCACCTGGACTAGCCCATTTCTAATAATGTGTGCAGCACCCCAAGGTGCGCTTACCGGGAAGATTCTAGCCTACATCCATCCTGGGTCAGAGCTTCATTGCGCATCTGGCTCTGAGAGGAGCTATGGAGTCTGTCTGAGGCGTCTTACCTCACTTCCTCTTCCTCCCAGCATTCTGTTCTGTTTAATTCTCCCACTTATGTTTTAACTTATGAGGGCCAAGCAGTTTCTTTATTATAATTAACTAATGACCTTCCTCCATCAATACTGACTATGACTAGATTGAGATGCTACTGTCTGAGAGGAAGGCACTTACTGCAGTGATGCAGGAAAAAAGAGGAAACCACTGGGACAGTTTTTGGGTAAAGCGCATGTGTGGATGTAGGCTTCAGTTATTATTCTTTTTTTTTAAATATTTATTTATTTATTTATTAGGTATACACTATTTTGTCTGTGTGCATGTCTGCAGCCAGAAGAGGGCACCAGACCTCTTTACAGATGGTTGTGAGCCACCATGTGGTTGCCGGGAATTGAACTCAGGACCTTTGGAAGAGCAGGCAATGCTCTCAACCACTGAGCCATCTCTCCAGCCCCCCAGTTATTATTCTTATCTTAATGGACTTTTGACATTTATAGATGGGATATTTGACTATCTAAAGGACAGTCAGTGACTGGCTTTCTGACCTAAGATAATCTTGGTTTGTTTCGGCTTATCGAATGAGTTGTATGGTTGGTGATCAACACTGAAATCTAGCTTTATCTCTAGAGACTCACTTTGAGACATAACTATTTCAGAACCTCGTAGAAGAAAGTTATGTATCAGCTTGCTTTGTCCCACATGCTATGCTGTGGAGTAGAAATGCTTTCAGATCTGGCATTGACAGACAGGCCAACTCTGTCATTCATACAATGAAAGGGGTACCCAAGACCTCTCCTACAGAGAGCAGGAAGTCTAGGGCAGGTGAACTTTCATTGGTTGATGATTTGCTATTTTAAAACTTAGGAGTTAATACGAAGGAATAATTTTTCTATTACCTGAAAGTTAGTATTGTAGCAGAAGTGACTTTAATAATTACAAGAAGCATTGGTGTTGAGGATGTGGTTCAATGGTAGAGCACTTGCTAGCATGTACAAAGAAAGCCCTAAGTTTAACTTTCAGCACTATGCTAGAAACCAACCAGCCAAACAAACTAACAAGTAAAATAGGTATAGTGATATGCTCCTGTAATCTTAGTGTCTTGGGGGCTGATGCAGGGGGATTACTATAAATTTGAGGCTGGCCTGTACTACATATTGAGTACCAGGTTTACAGAATGAGATTTTTTTCCTAAAAAAAAAAAACAAAAAACCAACAACAACAAAAAGTGGTCTTAGGCTGAGCATGGTGGCAAAAGTGTTTAATCCCAGCTCTGGGAAGGCAGTCAGGCAGATCGCTGAGTTCTGCATGAACCAGGGCTACGTAAAAAGACCCTGTCTCTGAAAAGGTGGCTCAGTGGTAAAGAGCATTCACTAGCTGCTCTTCCAGAATATTGGAGTTTAATTCCCAGCACCCCCATAATGGCTCATAACGATTTATAACTCCATTTCAAGAGAATCCACATGTTCTTTGGGTCTCTGAAGGCATCTCTGGCATGCTTGTGATACACACTCATTCACAGAAGATAAATAATAAATTATTAACTAAAATAACAAAGACCCTGTCTCAACAAAATAAATAAATAAAAGAAAAAGAGGTCTGGGCTGTAGATGTAGGATGCCGATGGGAAGAATGTCCTGTACCTTTACTGAGAAATGGGAATCAAGTTCTAATGAGCACTTGGGTATTTTTCATTAGTACTACTCTATTTTTTCATATTTCAATATCCTTTAGTATATGCAAAAACTAATGCATGAGCCTTCATTTTCTTTGTTGAAGAAATAACTTGCCAGGTGTGAATCCCAGCACTCAGGCAGAGGTAGGCTAGCTAAGCGCTGTCTTTAAAGAAGTAAAAGAAATACAGAGGTCGGCTGGGAATGTAGCCGAATTGGTGTCATGCTTGTCTGTTACGCTCAGAGCCTCGGGTTTGGTCTCTGGCACGGCATAAATAGGGTACGATACTACAGCACTGTCACTGCCCATCATCCAGCCTTGATGTAAGTTCAAGGTCATCTTCAGCTGCACAGGGAGTTCAAGGCCAGAATGTGCAAATGAAATACCTATCAAAACAACCAAAAATGATTTAAAAAAAAGCAATAGTTCAACTATGTGACAAGGACAAATTCTCAGGCATGAAGTTTTGTGCTAGAATACAAATTTTATGTTCCAGTAAAAGCTTAATGCTTTCGTTCTGACCAGGAAAAAATAGTCAGAATTCCAGAAAGTATTGTAAACAGATGTTTGCCATTTCTCCCACATGAGCATCCTAAATATGGCAAATAAATGGCCTTAGAACTCATTTTGGTCTGCCCTCAGAAGAAAAGCTAGTAATTTAACATCTTAAGTTTGGGGATAATGTAGGTGTTTTGCAAAAGCTCTTAGAAGATTTTAGGATACATAGCTGTTATATGACTCTGCTCTAGATCTTGAAACCTATAATTTTGTCATAGAAAATTGATTCTTTTTTTTTTAATCCTAATGCTAGGAATGTGGTTGGGTGGTGCGTGGCAGGCATTGACATTCTTATTCTTAGCTATTCTGGTTGTGTTATTGGGACTCTCTGTACCAGCTCCCCCTGCCTAACGCCAGCAAACACCCTTGTTTTGATTAGAAAGTGAATGATGCCTGATGAAGAAGGTAAGTTTTAAAATAGAGGATGGGAAATGTTATCTTGCTTGTCCTGGTACCCCCCAAACTCCTTTAGCCACGGTTTTATAAAGGAGACTGCTACAGAGATTCAGGATCTCAGCAGAGGGTATAGAAGTGAATTTGTTGTCAGTTCCCAGCTTCTTTAGCTGTGGGTCACAACCCCATATGGGCTCATGTAACTGAATGTGCGGATTATGAAAAACTTGGCATCAGTAAAAGATTTCTTAATGAACAGTGACTAAAAAGTAATTCAGAACGGAATGTGCCTAGTGCGTGCAGTGCTCACCCACCTTACACTGCACCATATACCCATTGCTGCCTTGTTTCTGAACACAGCGTGCACCCTTCGTATTGCACATACCTCACACCATGCAAGCCCAGTTGATGCTGCCTGAAAAGCCTCAACTCAGATTCAAGGCTGTTATATGGTATAAGTTGCCTTGTTTTTTATTATACATGCAAAATTTTCTCTGTCTATAGAAATACAATGGTTTAATTATAGAAAACAAAGATTTTTAATACTTTCCTACCATCGTTTTCTCTCAGCAGGTATCAAATTAATATGTCTTCTGATTGTCTTGTGTTAGAATGTTTGTATTGATGACTTAAGTTCCATTTTAAAATATTAAATGAACTTTGTAGAATTAGGTTAGAGTTTCCAATTGTTTCTGAAATGGCAGTAAACATCTATTTTATGTTATATATTGATACAAAGTAGCATTCTCAACATTGATGACTATAAAATCAAAATATTGTTCAACCCTGAAGAACATTAAACATTCTCTGTGTCCTGCAGCATCAAATGTTCAACCAAGATTTAATTCTTAAAAGTAAATATTCACCAGGCAATGGTGGAGCACACCTTTAATCCCAGCACCAGTGAGGTAGGGGCAGATGGATCTCTGTGAGATTGAGGCCAGTCTGGCCTATACAGTGAGTCTCAGGACAGCTGGGTCTACCCAGAGAAACCTTGTCTCAAATAAAATAAAATAAAATAAAATAAAAATGTACTTCTATCTCTTTGTATTCAAATTTGCTTTTGTTCTTAATAAATGATGAACTTATTTGTATACCAAAGATTTTGTTTGTTTTGCTTTTGTTGTTGGTTGTTTTCAACAGGGTTTCTCTGTGTTGTCCTGGCTGTCCTAGAACTCACTCTCTAGCTGGTCTCATAACTCAGAGATCCACCTGCTTCTGCCTCATGAGTGCTGGGACTGAAGGCATGCAGCACCACTGCCAGGCCAAAGTGGTGTAGGAGGTCCTTCTTTCTATGTGTTGCTTGCATTGGTTAATGAATAAAGAAACTTCCTTGGCCTGATAGGACAGAACTTAGGTAGGTAGAGAAGACAGAAGTGAATTCTGGGAGGAAAAAAGCAGTGTAAGAGAGCCGCCATGGATTCAGACATGCTGAATCTTTCCCAGTAAGCCACTGCCACGTGGTGATATACAGATTAATAGAAATGGGTTAAATCAAGATGTGAGAGTTAGCCAATAAGAGACTAGAGCTAATGGGCCAAGCAGTAATTCAATTAATACAGTTTCTATGTGGTTATTTCGGGGCTAAGCAAGCCGGGTGGCCAGGACGAACAAGTGGGCTCTCCTCCCTACAACACCAAAGGATTATTTCTAAGAGAAATTTCTTTATGATTTACTGGTAAACACCTGCTGTATATGCCTGTACAACTGGGATCATGAAAATTTTACTGGGTGAAAGGAAAGAAATAGCTCAAAGTCAGGATATCTTGGCTTGTAGTGCTGTTCCTTGAGCACCAGGGAATTCCACCCTTGATGCCATTTATCTCCTCATTACCAACCCCAGAGGGGACAGGAGTCCTCCCAGGTGGCATAGGGACATGTGAGCTAGAAGCCCCAGTCAGAATCTCTGTGCTTTCTTTTTATTTTCATGATCAAGAAAGAAGTTAACTCATGAGAGACGTCTGCTTATTTTACCTTTGAATTATCACTACCTTTCTGTTTTTGAATCTCCTTTTGATATTCAAACACTATATTCTTGACTTAACTCCTCATAGATAGGTTGTTCTGGCTACTCCTTTGTCAACTTGACACAAGCCAAAGTCTTCTGAAAGGAAGGAACCTCAATGGGAAAAAAAAATGCCTCCATTAAATCCGTCCTTAGACAGGCAAGCCTAAGACAGGCATTTTCTTAATTAGAGATTAATGGGAATCGGGAGAGCTAGGGGATACCACTGTGAGTGATGCCACCCCAGGGCTGGACCTGGGGGAACCTCCAAAAGGGCAAAGACTATGAAGATTCTCCTGTCCCATGTAAGTGCTCATCAAGGGGTGACTTCACCTTTTGATAGTAGATAGGATGACCAGTCTGGGGAAGTCAACCTCTTTCCCTAGCCATTTCTGTCATTTCCCAGTAGGACTGTGAGCAGAGTGGCAGAAGTGGAGGTTATACATGGACTCAATAACATGGACTTTTCCATTCACCAAGGCTGACCTGGTTACAGCTGCTGCTAAGAGCCAGATATGCCAACAGCAGAGACCAGCAGTGAGCCCCAGATGTGTTACCATTTCCAGGGGTGAACAGCCAGTGACTTGGTGGCAGGTTAGGTACATTGAAAAAATTCCTTCATGAAAAGACAATGCCTGGTTCTTCGTGGAATAGATATTTATTCTGGTTATGGATTTGCCTTTCCTGCATGTAATGCTTCTGCCTAAACCACCATCCAGGAACTTACAGATTGCCTTACCCACTGTCACGGTATTCCACACGATATTGCTTCTAATCAAGGAACTTAACTTCACAGCCACAGAAGTATGGCAATGGGCCCTGCTCACAGAATCCATTTATTTTACCATGTTCCTCACCATCCTGAAGCATCTGACCCGACAGAACAATGGAATGACATAGAGCACCAACTAGGTGTCAGCCATGATACAGTCTCTCCCATAGCTAGGATTCACAGATCCGGAGTCAAGGGGCGGAATGACTGTCACCGCTAGTGATGCTTCCTGTTCCCACCACTTTAAGTTCTGCTGGCCTAGAAGTTTTGGTTCCAGACAAGGGGAGCACGCCTGCCAGGACATGGATTATTCGTCAGAGTAGGAGGAGAATAGGTTATGTCACAAGGCATGTCTGCTGTTATTTCAAGCATACAGTGCCCACATGCTCATTCATCTTTTCATCAGCTTTCATCCCTGGAACTGGTTAGGACCAAGGTTTGTATGTCAGTCCTTAGCCGCCTGATAGAGTGTGGATATGCATCTCTACCAATTTCCGAATCTGGGGGAGAGAATTGGTAGGACAATTTGGTCAGGCATCACATCTGGGCATGCAGATACTGATACAAGGACCAAGAGTCGCTAGCACTAGCCTCCTGAGGTTAGTGAGATTGCAGGCCAGCTTGCTCCCAGAAGCCAAGGGGCTCATAGGTCACTATAGTCCTTCCTCAGCTGCCCAGCACACATACAGTAGAGTGATACAGTACTGTAGAACTGCTTGCCTCCCTTAGCTGTTGTGATGACTCAGGAAGAAATGGGTGGCTCCAGCTGATTTGCTGCCTCTCAAGACATGTGAGTGGTGAGACTGTTCCTAGTCTCACTGTATCTAGCCGACCTGCCACACGTACTCTTTTATGTCAGCATGTGCACAGTTGTGCTTCTGAGTTGAGGGATACATATCTTGGATTGCTACTAAGGTGTTGCTGGATTGTTCTGGAAAGTAAGCTGTTTTATAGTCTTGTGACCTCCACAGGAGTCAACTCGTTCCCAACTTTGGTCCCTTTTTTATCATACCCCTGCTGCCATCTTCTGTCTTTGCTTCCCCAGCTTTTGCAGAGCCGTATCATGCTCTAGTTCTTACCGCCTCTCACCTGACCTGCTGTGGGCCTGTAAACCAGGCCTACCCTGGTCACTGTCTCAACCATGTCGTCCTGTCTCCACCTCAGTGGGTGTCATGTTGAGAGCTCCCTAAACATTATAGACAGTAGTCTGTGACTATGAGAAGAGTTAATGAGCTTGAGAATGGGACTCTTCTATTCCCCGTCACCATCTGTCAGGGATCTCTTTTCTAACTCTTCCCCATTCACCTGTGGGCAGAAAGCCTCTCTTCTCCATGTGTGTGTTCCATTTCAGATCCCCCTCAACTGTGGCCCTTTCTCGGTCACGTCAGTACTGCTTACAACATATAAAAAGGAAACTCTATGCTATGCGTGATGGTGTAGACCTGCAAACCTAGCACTTGGGATACTAGGACAAGAAGATGAAGAGCTTGAGACTAGCCTGAGTTACATAGTGAGATTTTTGTCTTTAACAAAATTGCTTTATTCTGTTACCCATCACTTTTAGATATAAAAAGAGACCAAGATCTTCCCAGAATGCTGAGAGTACAAACACAGTGATTTCTGTCTTTCCAGAGACAGCACTCTGCTTTTCTACCTTACAGAATATCATATACTTATAGATGTTACGTTATTTTACAAGCAGTGTGTCCCCATTTGGGTTGTGCTTGCACTGGCAGTTCCTTGGCTTTCCCTGGGAAAGCCTCAGACAGGAACTCTATACAGCCATTACATCCATATGCTGCACACTGCTACATGGGTGTCTCAGCACTATTCTGCCTTAAGATTTTACAGAGGGCTCATCTAAAAAATAATTGTTTTTTTTGTTTTTGTTTTTTGTTTTTCCCGATGCAAAAGCATGAGGATTTTATTAATTCTGTCATGACAGGGTCCCCCAGCATTCGGGAAGCCGAGGGACCTCGAATAGCGGGTACAGTCTACTTTTAAAGGGGCCACAGAAGCAAGGGGGGTTGTTCTTTGACTATTCTGATTGGCTTATTTGAAAGGGCTATTACCAATAATTGACTGGAGAGCTGTTGCCAGATCAGATGAGGTAAGAGGTCATTTTGACCTCGTTTCCCAGGGGACAGAACCAAAGCATACGTATATGGGTAATTGTTCAGGAACTGAGTACGTGCAAGTGTAGCTGTTAGGTCCTTGGTTCCCAGGGGAGGAGGGGAAGCACTATGGCACAGAGGCTGAGAGGATTCAGAATTGTCAGAAATGGCTTCAGGATTGTCTTAAAGTCTTACATTCCCTCCTCTTATTTGGTCAAATATCTCAATCTTGAGATATTAGTAAATTTGGAGGACCAATTGGATCTGTACACAGAGATTAACAAACCAGTGTTGTAGGCCCATCATAGATCAATAAACTGCCAGATGAGTCTATTCCCTACTATTTATGGGTGAAAGAGACTAAGTCCTTTTCATTAACCCTCAACCAGGAGACATTGACATTGGTTTTACATCCTCAGGCAGCACAATAAAATATTTTAGCCCCCCCCCCATATTGTTTTTCTCCCCGGACAAACATATCATTTAGAATATTTGCATACAGGATAAAAGTTTTCAGGGGTTTGCTCAGTATCCTCCCAAGAGGCTTTTGCTAAAACATACAGGTCAAAAGTTAGCTGGGGGAACCAGGTATTCAGGGGATGAACTCCAGTGGCTGGCCTTAAGGCTTGCCCAGTCTCAAAGTTTGTCAGGGTCCAGGTTAAGTCCTAAGGTATAAACATCAGGGCAAAGATCAGCAAGCCTGGCAGAACCAGGCCTCCTTGAGAGGATTTTGGGTACACTGAAACTTTCATTTGGAAGGTCCTGGGTCGTCCTGTGGAGGTGTAGGCTTGACGTGAGATGCATGGATCCAGGCTGCAAGATCGTCCACTCTGAGGGCAGTAGGTGTAGGGTCCCTTCCAGCGAGGTTTAAGGTTCTGGGACCGGTGTCTCTGAACATACACAGAATCGCCAACCTGGAAGCGGGTGTGAGATTTCCGGGTGCCCGGGCTGGTGTTGGGAGGTGCCAGCAGAGAAGCAGGGAGAGTAGCTTAGTCCAGCGGGCAGCAGCAGGGATAGCTAGGGCCCCGTTAGGGAGGGTCTAGTCTGGCCTGCAGCAGCAGGGATAGCTAGGGCCCCTTTAGGGAGGGTCTAGTCTGGCCTGCAGCAGCAGGCTCTGGTCAGATAAATACCATTTTATGTCCCAAGTCCTTCCCGACGCCCATGGAGACAGTTCCGCCTCTCGCCCCTGGGAGACAAGTGGGGGAGATGTCTGAACCCCCGTGTCCAAATATTTCCTCTAGGGGAAAATCTTGCCAGCCTCCAGGGTCGGCTGTGGGGGATATGTATCCCAGGAGGCTAGCTAGCCCTGCTACTAGTTGACAGAAATCAGGGGTGAGGGCAGGGGTATCAAAGCAAGGGCTTGAGGAGGCATGGATTGCAGGTATGAGTGGGCAGCTGCTGTTCTGGCTGTGGGGTGCTGCAGCTTTTCTCATGTCCCTCCGGATATACCCCAGGCGCCAATTCTGGAACGAATGCGAGTTTTCCAGGTGTCAGGGTGGCCAGGGGTCTCTATGCCTGGGCTCGGAGATCTGGAGAGCCTTCAACCGTGCCAGCTGGAGTACTGAAGTCCCATCCTCTTTCTTGTCCGGTGATTGGGTTGGCCTGCTGTCAGGTCCTGGGACATTCTTTTTTTCTCTGTAGTTAGGAGCACCTGTAAGAGCTGCTGGCAATCATCCCAAGTGGGCTGATGAATAACCAGAACAGATTCTATAAGCCCGGTCACTGTCTGAGGGTCCCGAGAAAAGGAAGGGTTGTAAGTAAAGATTAGAAGCAGAAAAAGGCAGTATTGCAATTGGCCTGCTACTGAGTGAAGGGGAAATGTTTGGGAAATCATTCTCATCCTTCCCCTGTCCCAGTGTGGATGCTGAGTACCGAAGTTTTCAGGGCTAGGGAACGAAGTGCTTCCTCCGGGGGAGGAGGAGGGATAAGTCTGTCATGCTCTGCTGGATATCAGGAAGAACCAGAGGTGCCTGGATTCTGGGTTTCTTTTGCTCCCAGAACTTCACAAGGAAGAAGGCATTTGAGGGCCCCCTTTCAAATAGCTCCTTGAGGCCCCCCTTCTTCTCTGGGAATTTGTCATAGATCTGGCGGATGTCCACGGCTTCGAGGTAGGGGTCACTGTAGCTTGGGCTCGACTGGCTGATGTGCACAAACAGGTGCTTGCTGTATGTGTCAGGATCTTGCTGGCGCTCCAGGAAAGCAGAGAACTCCAACATCCAGAGCTTGGAACTGGCCACACTGCAGCCTTGCCATGGGGAAGCTGGCAGTGTTGAGGGCGACGGGGTGGGTCCTGCAGGAGACTCAAAGCCTGGAAGAGGCAGTGGAGGCTGGACAGTATAAGCGTTTTGAGAGAAAGGTTTCACATCGTGGGATGTTCCAGGTTGGCCTGGCAAAGCTCCTTGCCAAAACCCTGAGATTGCTGGGTAGCCAGGGCCCCGGGCAACAGCCATTTTATTGTGGAAGGCTGTAGCGGAGACGATCTGGGCGGACGACATGGCAGCCATGCTCTGCAGGGCCTTGTTCTTAGCTGCCTGGTCCTTGAGTTTGGCCTGGATCTCCCGGGCTTTTCGGCGGGCAAACACCTGGATGTGGCTGGAGACCTGCTTCCTGGTGCGGGTCTTCCCTGTGCGGAGCTTGATGTAGCGTGCAATCAGCTCGTTCCGACCGTACATCTTGCCTTCGTCCGACAGGATGATTTTGCTGCGGCCGCAGGGTGGGTAAATGGCCAATGCCTCCTGGAAGCTTTGCTCGATATCGGGACTCCACACGCCCTCTGCATCATTGTCGATGGGCTTGTCCAGTGCCTGGCTGCCCCCAGAGATGCTGCTCCCCTCGGGGGAGTCCGGAGAGCTCCACTCGTTGGAGGTAATGATGCCGGCCTTGCCCTCCAAGGCTCGGCTTGGAGGAGCGCCCGTTGGACTTGCCAGAATGCTTGCCTGACACACTCAAAGCCCTGGGTTCTTCCTGCAGTACCTAAAAAATAATTGTTTTAACTGGGCATAGCACACATCTTTAATCCCAGCATTTAGGAAGCAGAGGTAAGCAAATCTCTCTTGAGTTTGAGGCCAAACTGGTCTACAAGCCCTAGGACAGCTGGGATGACTTAGAGAGACCCTATCTCAAAAAAAAAAAAAAAAAAAAAAAAAA